>NC_140490.1:3039921-3042421 GCF_964271855.1 Acomys minous
ACTAACTCTGCTTTCCTGTCTCTTCTTCAGAGCACAGAGCAGTCATGGAGGCCGCTTTTGTGTATGGGACCTCATATCAGTTTGCCTTAACCACAGAAGCTGCCCTTCTAGAAAATATGGGGTACGTATGAGAGGCCCAGGTCAATGTTTGGATTTTCTGTTGTTGGCATATTTCATGTTGCTTAGTCAACATTTTCTTTTCTTTTTTTTTTTTTTCCCCAAGAGATAGAACTGATTTTAATGCCTCCTTCCTGAGGACTAGCTTTCTTTCTTTCTTTCTTTCTTTTGTAATTTTAACTTTTATTAATTTATTCATATTATATCTCAATTGTTATCCCATCCCTTTTATCCTCCCATTCTTCCCTCCCTCCCATTTTCCCCTTACTCCCTTCCCCTATGACTGTTCCTGAGGGGGACTTCCTTCTCCTTTGTATGCTCATAGGGTATCAAGTCTCTTCTTAGTAGCCTGCTATCCTTCCTCTGAGTGCCACCAGGCCTCCCCATCCAGGGGACGTGGTCAAACATGGGGCACTACAGTTTGTGTGAAAGTTAGACCCCACTCTCCACTCAGCTGTGGAGAATGTCCTAACCATTGGCTAGATCTGGGTCGGGTTAGTCAACATTTTCATCACTGTCGCAACTTAGGTTTCTCTGAAGGAATTAGGCACGGTTGTAAATCAATAGGGAAACCTGGAATGCCATTATTACTGTGTTGTAAGCCAGTCTGTGACATTGTGTAGATACTGTGCTAGTTTGGCATGGCCAAAGTCAGTGTGGATAAGCTGTGTGACCGAGTGCTGTGATGCTACAGGAGGGATCTTAGGAGTAGCCCTGTAGTGATCACATGAGGGTAAAATAACAGTCTCGGAATTAGACTCCAGAGAGTCTTTTGAGGGTAAGTGGCATTGTCATTATGATTCTAAATGCATTTAAGTCGTTTTTGAACAGAACGTTTTAAATTTCTCTTTGTCTAATTCATAACTTATAGACAGAAGCCCTCTTTCCCGTGCTTTTGGTGGGCCAGGGTCAATCTAGGATACATTTTTCCCTTTAGTCCTTAAAATTGCAAGTAACCAGTGGAATTTAACAACTAAGTGTAGCTTCAAAATTCTCTCCAAGAAAATTAATCGGAAGCAAGGCAAAACGCCGTGGCTTTTTGTGGCCGTGCCAGAGTCTCTCGTGTGCCCTCCTGCTGACCTCTGTGAACAGCATAGATTTGCTTTCCCACAAACAGCTGCTTAAAGGCCGTGGATCTTGCACTGCTGTAGGTTTCAGGCCAATTACAAGAAAATCAGAGTTGCTTTGGGGATGGGAAAGTGTTGATGCAGCGAAGGCCTCTGTGTGACTCTCGATGCTGCTTTTAGCCGGTCATTGGCCTTCTCTAGCTTTCTGTGACATACTCTTCTAAACTGTGAGCGTCAAGGGATCCCTGGTTAAAGTAGCCTCCCAGCTTTGCTTTACTTGAGAGCCTTGGGTATGAAGCACACCCTAACCAGGACGCCCCATGCTAAACACTTTGCTCTCAGCAGCGGCTAGCAAGCAGTCCAGAGTTACACCTCAGTGAGATAGTCACGTGCTTTGAGTCTTAGCTATCTCCAGATTGCTTTTCTTTGGTGTGCACGTTTATTCTTCCTTCCTGGAAGGATTTTATGCCCCCACCCCCTTCTGTATAAGCTCTGTGATCTTCCCTTTCTCTTTCTTTTTCCCAACTTGAGGCAGACTGAACTATTTCTTTGTTCCCCATAACATCTTGTATATTATGGTTTGTAAACTTCGCTTTAGTTGTTTCCCTCATACACTTCTGCTTAAGTCCTCAAAGGAGTTGAGTAACCTTGTTCGTCTTTATTGCTTAACATAGAGATCTTGTTTATTTTAGGGATTACATATAATTACAACATAGCAAACAGTGGTGGCACACGCCTTTAATCCTAGCACTTGGGAGGCAGAGGCAGGTGGATCTCTTGATTTTGAGGCCAACCTGGTCTACTGGGGCTACACAGAAACCCTGTCTCAAAAAACAAAACAAAATTTACAGTATTTCTCCATTCCTTGTTCTCCCTCTAAACCCTCCCATATATCTCTTCCTTTCTTCTTTGGAGTCACAGCCTCTTTTTTACTTTTTCACTGTGATTGCATTCATATGCATATGCAGATATATGCAGATGCATTCCTAAATATACCCTGTTGAGTCCATATAATGTTACATGTATGTATGTTTTCAGGGTTGACCATTTGGTGCTGGTGCTCTTTTGTGGGGGGGGTCACCTCTCCCACTCCCAGCATTCCTGGCTTGCCTTTAGTTCTTTGTGTAGGGTTGGTTGAGGCCTCTTGGGCTTTTCTTCATCTAGTTTGTCATATTTACTGATGTCAGCCGTTCACATCTGGACAGTTGATGAGACTTAGCTTCTGATATTAGCAGAAGACGAAATCTCCCTGATCCTTAGGCTCTTAGACTCTTTCTGATCTCTCTTCCCAATGTTAGGTGTGGCTGGTTTTGTAG
>NC_140490.1:3047421-3352421 GCF_964271855.1 Acomys minous
GAATAGAGCGTGTAATTTTTGTAAGAATTTTCAGATAGTAGTTGTAACAAAAAGCAAGTGAGGATTTCAATCTCCCACCCCCTGTTTTTTGCTCTCTTTTTTAGTAAGGCAGCTGTCTTTAGCTGCAGTACACTTTGTGTATTTTTCTCTTTGTAGTAATTGTAGCATTTATTTTCTTTTGTTGTTGTTGTTGTTTAATTTTAAAGCTTAAGTGTAGAGGTTTGGTTTTATTTTAGTTCCAGGAAAGTAAAGTATTTTAGATTAAAATGCTTTGTTACGTATTAGCCATCAAGATAACACATGACAACAAATATTGGCAAGGATGTTGGGAAGGAGAAGCCATTACACACTGCTGGAAGGAGTGTGTACTGGAGTAGCCATGGTGGAAATCAGTATGAAATATCCTCAAAAAACAAACAAACAAACAAAGTCTAGCATAGGTAGGGCTGGGGAGAGGGCTCAGCAGGCGTGACGCTGGCTGGGGGAGGGCTCAGCAGGCGTGACGCTGGCTGGGGGAGGGCTCAGCAGGCATGACGTTGGCTGGGGGAGGGCTCAGCAGGCGTGACGTTGGCTGGGGGAGGGCTCAGCAGGCGTGACGCTAGCTGGGGGAGGGCTCAGCAGGCATGACGTTGGCTGGGGGAGGGCTCAGCAGGCGTGACGTTGGCTGGGGGAGGGCTCAGCAGGCTTGACGCTGGCTAGGGGAGGGCTCAGCAGGCATGACGTTGGCTGGGGGAGGGCTCAGCAGGCGTGACGCTAGCTGGGGGAGGGCTCAGCAGGCGTGACGCTAGCTGGGGGAGGGCTCAGCAGGCGTGACGCTGGCTGGACAGACAGGATGATGTGAACCTGGGTCTTTAGAGCCTGTGAAGAGCTGCCCTGAGTAGTGAGTGTCATGACCTCAGTGCCCCTCTGGTGAGAACCCTCTAGAAGGTTGAAGGCCAGCCAGCTTGGTCAGACAACAGAGACCTAGTGTCACACAAGGGTGGAGAGGGAGGCCACAGAAGGCTGTCTTCTGACCTCCATGCACGTGCTGTGCCGCACCCAGGCCCTTGTTCAAAGGCGTGGGCCCTGTCTTAGAGTTCCCAGTGCTGTTAGGAAACGCCATGGCCGGAAGCAGCTCGGGAGGAAAGGGTATATAACTCTCACCTCCATGGCTGTTCATCATTAGATGCAGGCAGGGCAGGAACTCAAACAGGGAGGAACCTGCAGGCAGGAGCTGATGCGGAGGCCGTGGAGGGTGCTGCTTACTGACTTGCTCCCCATGGCTTGCTCAGCCTGCTTCCTTATAGAACCCGGGACCACCAGCCCAGGGGTGCCACCACCTACAATGGGCTGGGCCCTCCCGTATCAGTCACTAATTAGAAAAAAAATGCCCTCCAGCCTTGCCTGCTTCAAGTTGGATCTTCTTGAGGCATTTTCCCAGTTGAGCTTCCTTCCTCTCATATGACTATAGTTTGCGTCAAGTTGGCATAAAACTACCCAGCACAAACGTCACTCACACACATGAATGCGTGCATGTGCACACACACTTCATATAGACACGTTCATAAATACATAATATACAAAAGGATCACAGGGGCTAGAAGAAGAGCCCATTGGTTAAGAGTGCTTACTGCTTTTACACAGGACTGAAGTGCTGTTCTCAGTACCCACGCTTGTAATCCCAGCTCCAGAGGCTCTGATGCTCTGGTCTGGCCTCTGTGGGCACCTGCACTCGTGTGCACATCCCGACACATGCATGCACACACTCACGCACACACACACACAGCTTAAGAATAAATCTTTTAAAATACCTAGAAATGAAACTAGCATATGATCTGTCTAAACCACTCTTGACCATCTATCCTAAGTCAGCAGCCACAGGGATATTGCACACCCACGCCTAATGTCCACCAACAGATGAACTGTGCACACCCACATGTATGTGGTACATGTGTACAGTAGATGTTTGCAGCTGTAAAGAAAAATGAAGTCCTGACAACTGTAGGAAAACGGATAGAACTACTAGGAATCATTATGTTAAGTGAAATAAGACAGACTTGGAAAGATGAATGCTGCATGCTTTCTCTCATATGGAGAATTTAGGTGTGTGTGTGTGTGTGTAAGAGTCAGGAAGCTAGAGAGAGGAGCATGATGAGAGAGGAGGAAGAGTTCTTAAAGGGAAGGGGAGTGGAGGAGAGGGTGAAGGGATACATGGGACTAAGGAAGTGGGGAGAACTGTCTGGCAGGGGACAGTGGACCATGGATGCTTCCTGAGGGCAGTGGGGACAAACACACACAGAATATGCGGACGTGTTTGGCAATGTCATAATGAAACCTGTCACTTTGTGCACTAACTTAAAAATTAAATAACATTTCCAGGAAGCGCCTGTGGAGTACGCGGTGTTAAATGATGTTGATTTAATAGTTTCCCATGTGAAAAATAATATGTACACTGAACAGATACAGGAAGATGAAGACGGAGATGTGGAAGACCCAGATCTGGGTAAGGAGACCCTACCCCGACCCCCAAGCACGGAGTGAGCTTCTTTAGGGACATAGACCCGTTCAGGAGCCTGTGGAGGGACTTGGGGCGCGTGACATGGAGTTGGGCTCTATTGAGCTGGCTGGTGAGCAGGTGTAAGGCTGCTTTCTTTTGCATTTAGTGTGTTGCTCTGTTGTTTCCCATCAGACCTCAGCTGCCCACATTTTTGCCTTTGTCTCCCACAGTCACTTCTTCTCACCCACTGGGCTTGTTGCATGTAGCGGCCACACAGAGCCGTGGTGCATTTCATTTTTATTGTTCCTACTAGGAAATGAAATTATAATGAACGTTTGTGTGTTCAAATGTTCAAACGGGAGGCAGAGGCAGTTGGATCGCTGTGAGTTCGAGACCAGGACAGCCAGGGCTACACAGAGAGACCCTATCTCCAAAAAACAAAAAACAGAAAACAAAATATATTAGTGCGTTTGTAGTTGTAAATGAGTCTGGTTGTTAGCAGTATTAGTAATGTATTTCAGTAATATTTGCATCTTTATCAGTCACTTTGGCTTTTATTCTTGTGGCTGACATGGGCTTTTTTTGGTGTCCTCTGCGAAAGCTAGCTTCACCTTCAGTCCATAGATGAAAAATCTGTTTCCACAGTTGTTACTTGCTAGAGGTCACACCATTGGTGCAGTGGTTTAGCCTGGCCCCAGAACTTAAGCATCCTGACATGAGACTTATTTGCTGTCATTGTTCCAAATAATCTTACTCTGTAATTGCTGGCTTACCTTTCTCTGTGCTTGCCTGGACTAAATCTCTGAATCGGGGATTATGTCTTTCTTGTTTTTGTGTCCCACTAGTGAGGATTTGAATGCTCTGTGTATATCACCACCAGTATCTGCAAGGCGGAGCCCCCTCCCCTTTCCCCTTCCCCTTCCCCTACCCTCCCCCTCAGCCGTCCCCCCTCCCCCCTCCCCCCGTTGAGATGCACCCATCATCACCGTCAGCATCAGGCTGCTTCTCTTAATAAGAACTTTAACTGCTGCCTGCAAGCTGCTGGCTGGTTTGAGCTGAACGTTTGCTCTCTTCTGCTGTGTAGGAGTTTGGATCTCTTGTGTTTCCTCCCCGTCTTTAAATCACCTGACCTGAGTTCTGCTCTCTTGCTCCCTGCGTGGTCCCTACTTTGCTCATTTGTTCCACTTGTCAGAATTGGGGCACCTGCTCCTGCCTCAGTTTAGTGAGATTCCTCTCATTAGTGGCCAGTGCTTGTTCCGAGATTTCCTGTTAGTAAATTGTGTCCAGTCTTGCGTCTTTCTGCCTGCCCTAGTGTGCTGTCTGGGAAAGCTGTTTTCCATGGCACCTGCTGCCCTGCCCCAGCCTGTTCCAGCTTGTATTTTTTTGTGGGTGTGTATGGGGTGGCAGATACGCTTTTCTCCAACTTAACCTCATATGGTATGTCATCTATATTGGCCCTTGGTATTGTATAATATCATGCCTCTATGCATAATCCCTTCCCCACTTTGAATCATTTCCATTTACAGAGAGGTAGGAAAGGGTTTTAGGAAAGAATGAGTCACAGGGGAACTTAAGAGACAAGTGCCTCCCAAAGGAAGTGGCCAAGTGTGAGTTAGAACGGTGGGGCCTGGGGTCCACAAAAAGGCAACACATAGAAAAAGACAGATGTGTAAGTTGTGTATAGTACGTGAGGAAGAGGGCCATTAGTAATTTTGCTATTGAGGCTTTAACTTTTTGGTGTCTTGGGAGTGGGGCAGCTCTTAAAGGAAATCCAGTGCACATTTACACTTTTAGGGTTTTGTAGTCTGTTGAAACCAGCATTTTTCATGTATTTAGAATGTGTTTATAACTTAACTTTATGTGTTTAGCATAAAATTCAAAATTATTGGCTCAATTTTCTTCTTAAAATTCAAATATTATTTGGTCTAGAGCAGTGGTTCTCATATTGTGGATAATGACCCTTTTAGATCAATTTGTAACAGTGAATATACACCCTGAATATCAATTATTTACATTAAATCCATAACAGTAGCAAATTACAGTTATGAAGTAGCAAATAATTTTATGGTTGGGGGTCACCACAACATGAGGAACTGAATTAAAGGGTCTCAGCGTTAGGAAGGTTGAGAGCCGCTGCGCTAGCGTTTTCTCTTGTCGTGCAGTCTTTACAGTTCCGTGCCACTAGTCATTCCCTTCTCTCAGTGCCGTGTATGCAGCGCTTCTGTGTCGCGGAGCCGTGTGTGCAGCGCTTCTGTGTCGCGGAGCCGTGTGTGCAGCGCTTCTGTGTCGCAGAGCCGTGTGTGCAGCGCTTCTGTGTCTCAGAGCCTTGTGTGCAGCGCTTCTGTGTCGCGGAGCCGTGTGTGCAGCGCTTCTGTGTCGCAGAGCCGTGTGTGCAGCGCTTCTGTGTCGCAGAGCCTTATGTGCAGCGCTTCTGTGTCGCAGAGCCTTGTGTGCAGCGCTTCTGTGTCGCAGAGCCGTGTGTGCAGCGCTTCTGTGTCGCAGAGCCTTGTGTGCAGCGCTTCTGTGTCGCAGAGCCGTGTGTGCAGCGCTTCTGTGTCGCAGAGCCGTGTGTGCAGCGCTTCTGTGTCGCAGAGCCGTGTGTGCAGCGCTTCTGTGTCGCAGAGCCTTATGTGCAGCGCTTCTGTGTCGCAGAGCCGTGTGTGCAGCGCTTCTGTGTCGCGGAGCCGTGTGTGCAGCGCTTCTGTGTCACAGAGCCGTGTGTGCAGCACTTCTGTGTCGCGGAGCCGTGTGTGCAGCGCTTCTGTGTCGCGGAGCCGTGTGTGCAGCGCTTCTGTGTCGCAGAGCCTTTGCATTGTTATTCACTTGTGTGCAGCGCTCTTTATCCTCTTGCCTGGTAGACCTCAGATCTCCTAACCTCGCTGGTGGATACCTCACTGTATCTTTCACCTTCAAACTGATCAGAATTTGTAATTATATCTTTATTCCTTAGTGAGTTTTTTGCCCTTCTTTTCCATTGTCAGAAGTGCCATGTGGCCAAGGATAAGTTTATTTTTTAACCACTTATCCTAGTGTTTATCATACAGTGAAATGTGGTAGACTCCTTTGGGATTCTAAATTAATATAGTGAATGTAAACATTTTTATTTTAATTAAATATTGCCATATTCTCATTTTTTTTGTAGAATAAAATTAAATAATTGCTCCAGGAATTGACCAATCTCTGTTTTCTGGGTCAGAAAGCATCTCAGAGTCATTAAGATACAAATCCAGGCAACTGAGAACCTTTTAAAATATCATATATAACTGTTTAGACAGTGTAGACTCAGAGATTTGTATAAAGTACCACTTTTCCTATAATAGCACATGACATTTTAAATATTAATTATGTAAATGAGCTTCTTTTAAACCATTTTAGAAGTCCAAGATGACGAAGTGGCAGAAACTGTTTACAGAGATAGGAAGAGACTGTTGCCTCTGGAGTTGACAGTGGAGTTAACAGAGGGGACATTTAACACAACAGTCACGACCTCTGACAGCGTAGTGCTCTTCTATGCTGCGTGTAAGTATGACCTCTGAAGGGACGCTGTGTGACACACGAGGACCCTTAAAGAAGATGGGTTCTGTGTTTGCTTTCTATATATTATGTACGTTGTAAAATGGTGTGGGTCTCATGTCTCACACAGACTGCATACACTGAGGCAGTTACTTCTGGTTCTAAGGAGTTAAACTGATTTTTCTGTGTTTCTAGATACATAATTTACAAATCGAAGGTTAATGATTAAGCTATAAATTCAGCTAGTTAGTTTTCAAAACTAGCATTAGTTTTTAAAATTAATGATTTATTTGTTTTTTAGTAATTATTTTACACATGTCATTTCCCACATACACATTTTTTAGGAGTATAGGAAATCTCTTATCTTCAAGTAATAGCCCTTTCACTGTATGTGTCATGAATGAAAATACCAGTTGCATTTGGAATTACAGAATATGAGTACTGCATACTCTGTAGGGTGGTACCTGTTGTTTGGAAAGTCTAGTTTTGGTACCTCCCATAAGTCTCTGCATGTGTTTGTGTGGGGGATGTAAGCATGGATGCTCTGTAGTCCTAACATCCTGATGTCTGTTGAATTTTCTGATTTTCTTGCAGGGCATGCAGTGTCCATGGCGTTCCTGCAGTCTTATATTGATGTGGCCGTTAAATTGAAAGGTATCATCTTGTGATATGATTGCTTATTTTTTGATCCAAATATGAAACTTTGTCTAAAATTAAAGATTCAAAGAAAAAAACCCACATAAAATTTCAGATTGTAACGCTGAGGTTAAATGAGTAAATCCAGAGAGACGGTGGTGGTACTTCCAGCAGGTTTTTAAAAAAATCATTCAGGACTGTTTTATATACCCTGAGTTTATGTTTTGTCTATCCTGAGTGTTTCCACATGAAGCTGAAATTTTTCCTCTCAAGTTCTGTGAAGAATTGTGTTGAAATCTTGATGGGACTTGCATTGAATCAGTAGATTGCTTTTGGTAGGACTGCCATTTTACTATATAGTCCTACAGACCCGTGAGCGTGGGAGATCTTCTCTTCTTCTGCTGTCTTCTTAGTTTCTTTCTTCAGTCTCTTAAAGATTTTATTCATACAAGTCTTTCACTTGCTTGGCTAAAGTTACCCCAAGATATTTTACATTTTTTGAGGCTGTTGTGAGCTGCCTTGTTGTTGTTCAGTGTTGTTCCCCTGATGTCTTTCTGAGGCTGTTTTGCCATATATGTATACAGGAAGGCTACTGATTTTATGTGAGATAACTTTGTATTCTACTTTGCAGAAAGTGTTATCAGTTGTAGGAGTTTTCTGGTGGCATGGTTAGGACCTTCTGTATACATAAGTATGCTTAGTATGGTATCATCTACAAAGAAGGATATTTTGGCTTCTTCCCTTTGCATTTCTATCCTGTCGGTCTCTTTCAGCTGTCTTGCTCCTCTAGTTAAGAACTTCTGGTACTGTCATGTAGAGAGTACGTATGGGGAAAGTGGGCAGTTTTGATTTGTTCCTGATTTTAGTGGAAATGCTTTGAGTTATTCTTCATTTAAGTTGATGTTGACTATGGACTTGGTGTAAGTCTTCTTTATTGTGTTGAGGTATGTCCCCTGCATTCCCAGTGCCGCCAAGATTTTTATCCTGGAGGTGTGAGGATTTTGTCGAAGGCCTTTTCTGTGTCTGGTGAAGTGGCCTTCCAGTTTGTTCATATGGTGCATTACATTTATCGATTTACATAGCTGAGCCATCCCGGCATCTCTGGGATGAGGCCTAGGTGATCATGGTGGATAGTCTTTTTACTGTGTTCTTGATTTGGTTTGCAAGTATTTTTTGGGAAGTTTTGCATGTGTTCATAATGGAAATTGGTCTGCAATTGCCCTTGTTGGCTCTAGTGGTGATATTTGCCTTGGCCGTTACTGAATGTGTTTTTATGCCGATGTCTAAGCATCTGGGTATGAGATATTTGTAATTCTAGGTCCTGATATCGCGTCTGGTGTTCTGTTCCTTGGTTTCTGGTTCCTTCTCTGGTTCTTAGGAGAATGTGGCCGCTGTGTGTTCCAGATGGAAGATGGGTGTTTTTGGTCTTAGGAGCTGACACTTAAGCGTGGAGATGAGCTTGAAGCGGGCTTGATGGAGACCACAGAGGGGGGAAGCAGCATGTTCACCAGTGTAAGCTTAGCCCTCTGGGATTGGTAGCAGAGAGTGAGGGGAGGCCACAGCGAGTCGCCGGCTGCAGCACTGGGCATCACACCAGGCTGCTGGACTTGAGAAGAGGGAGAGTGAAGGTCTGAAAATTGCCTACCTACTCCCTTGGTCAGCATGGTAGGGCGGGTCCCCAAGGAGTACCTGGGGTGCTGCTGGCTGACACCCTTGGTCAGCATGGTAGGGCGGGTCCCCAAGGAGTACCTGGGGTGCTGCTGGCTGACACAGAGGGATGGTGTGGTGAGGGAGGAGCTGTGTGGGATTCTCCAGGCGTGGGGCAGACAGGAAGGGAAGGCTGTGGGAGGGGGTCTGCCTCAGAGCTGGGGACTTGAACTAGAGTGAGGGTCTGAAGGACGCCCACCTGCCTCCCTGCCTGGCCTTTGGTAGCTCTTATCTTTCTGTAGCTATGACAAACCACCATGGCCAAGAACACTGTAGGAACAAGAGGGCTTGCTTCTCCTTACAGCCTGCTTCCTTCATGGAAGGAACTCAGGGCAGGAGTTTGGAGGAGGGACTGGATTAGAGTCCATGGAGGAATGCTGCGTACTGGCTTGCTCTCCTTGGCGTTCTCAGGCAGTTTTCATACACATATACATATATACATATATACATATATACACATATACACATATATACACATATACACATATACACATATACACATATACACATATATACATATACTTACTGCCTGCCCAGGCCGATAACACCACCCACAGTGGTCTGTGCCTCCTACGTTAGTCATTAAGACAGTACTGCACCAACTTGCCTACAGGCCAGTTTTATGAAGGTATTTTCTCAGTTATGAGCCCCTCTTCTCAGATATGCCTACATTCGTGTCAAGTTGATAAAAAAAAAACCAACCAGCACCATAATATCAATAACAATTGTGTGTTACATATGGGTTGTCCCTGATACAGGTTAAATACTCTGTATGTGAAAAAGTAAGGATTTTGGATTTTATTTAATTTTGCATCTGTATTGACCTCTATACAGGTTAAATACTCCAGACCTGAAAAACTGAGGAAAAGAAGTATTTTATTTTTATTTAATTTGGAAATAAATTAAATTTAATAATGTAATTTACTTTAATTTTATACAAAAATCATATAATGAGATATCTTAGGAATGAGACCAAGATATAGATATTAAATTCATTTATGGTTCGCATACATTCTGTAAATATAGCACCAAGGTAATTGTAGCCAGTATTTTTCTGGTTATACTTTGTCACATTAGTCTGTGAATTTTCTACTTGTGGTGTTCTGTGAACACCCAGCAACGTTCAGATTTTGGAGCATCTTATACTTAATGTTTCTGTTGTATCAGGGATCTCTAGGGGAACAGAACTAGTACAATGAATAGATTAAAATAGATTGTGGCTGTTTGCACATGGAGAACCTGAGAGCCCAGGAGCTACCTAGTCCACAGGCTGGCTGCCTCTCCAGCTCCAGTGGTGCTGAGGGCTGAGGAGTCCTGCAGGGCCACCAGTCCTCAGTCTGTCGTGGAAGCTTAAGGAAGTGAGGCTCTGATACCAGCAGTAGAGGCAGCAGCTGAGTGGGTGCGTCTACTCAGCAGTGAAACATGGCAGCAGGGAAGTGAAGGAAAACTTTCCTCACAGGACTTCCTTTCTGTGGCTGCCATGGTAAGGTGCTCCTCACGTTCAGGGTGGACGTTTTTTACGTCATGTAACTTGACTGAGGAAATCCTTTTGCAGGTGTGCCCAGTAGCTTGCCCTTTCGTTAACCCCAGATCCAGTTAAGCTGACAACTAGTAATAACCACACAAGTCCACCCCTTGCCAACCTGGCACCCGTCCATACATCCGTGCCATGTTTAATTTCCCAGTGCAAGCAGCAACACGTCATAATTCTGTCTGTTGTAATGTGACTGTCCCACAACCACCATTACACTCTTTCCTCTGATACTAGGTGGGAAAAAATCCCACGAGGAAGGCCTAGTCTTGTAGTGCCCCATAACTATGATACTATAGATTTACAACATGTAGTTGACAATGTAGATTTACAACGCATAATTACTGATATTACCACGATCAGTGTTATAGTACATGATGCAGAAATAGAGGAAAGAAAACACAAATACCTGCTTAATGTGTGTTTGTGTTTATATGCACGAGGACGTTTTTTCTTTAATTAATTAAGAAAAACTTATTCACGTTACATCCCAATTGTAGCCTCTCCCTGCCTCGCTCTTCTTCCCTCTTCTCCCCTCCCCTAGTCCTCAGAAAGGGGGAGCCCTCTGCCTCTGTTATCTGACCCCAGCTTACCAAGTTCAATCAAGACTGCCTGCATCCTCTTCTTCTGTGGCCTGGCAAGGTCACCCCACCAAGGGGAAGTGATCAACGAGTAGGCACCAGAGTCCATGTCAGGCTCCCCATATTAGGGGACCCACGTGGAGACTGATGTCCTCTCCATGCATGGTCCCTGGTTGGTGCATTAGCTTCTGCAGGCCCCTCTGGGCCCAGATCTGTTGGCTGTGTGGGTCTCCTTGTGGAGCTCCTGTCCCCTCCAGTCTTTCTGCCCCCAGCTCTTCCATCAGACTCCCTGTGCCCTGCTCAGAGTTTGGCTGTGCGTCTCGGCATCTGTGCTTCGATCCCCTGCTGGGTGGAGTCTTTCGGAGGACAGCTATGGTAGGCTCACTTCCTTTCCCCTCTCTTCAACTGCTTCCTGTGTCCTGCACAGAACTAAACTCCAGATGGATTAAAGACCTCAACATAAAATCAGACACACTACATCTGTTAGAAGAAAAAGTAGGGGAAGAGCCGTGAACTCATTGGCACAGGAGACAACTTCCTGAACAGAGCACCAACAGCCCGAACTCTAAGATCAACAATTAATAAATGGGACCTCATGAAACTGAAAAGTTTCTGTTAGGCAAAGGAAACAGTTCACAGAACAAAACAACAGCATACAGACTGGGAAAAGATCCTCACCAACCCTACATCTGACAAAGGCTAATATCCAAAATATATAAAGAACTCAATAAATTAAACAGCACCAAACACAATAACCCAACTTAAAAATAGGGCACAGAGCTAAACAGAGAATTCTCAACAGACGAGTACTGAATGGTTGGGAAACAGAAATGCTCAATGTAATCAGGGAAATGCAAATCAAAACAACTTGGAGATTCCCACCTTACACCCGTAAGAATGGCTAAGGTCAAAAACTCAAGTCACAGCACATGTTGACGAGCAGGTGGAGAAAGGGGAACATTCCTCCACTGCTGGTGGGAGTGCAAACTTGTACAGCCACTTTGGAAATCAATCTGATGCTTTCTCATAAAAATGGGGATAGTGCGACCACAAGACCCACTATATCACTCTTGGGCATATACCCAAAAGATGCTCCACCATACAAAAAAGGACATTTGCTCAACTATGTTCACAGCAGCTTTATTCATAATAGCCAGAACCTGAAAACAACCTAGATGTCCCTCAACCAAAGAATTGATTAAAAAAAAAAAAAGCTGTGGTACATTTACACAATGGAATACTACTCAGCTATTAAAAACAAGAAAGTCATGAAATTTCCTGGCAAATGATGGAACTAGAAATGATCATCCTGAGTGAGGTAACCCAGACCCAGAAAGACACACATTGGATACACTCACTTATAGGTGGATATCAGCCATATCATACAGGATAAACACACTACCATCCACAGAGCTAGAGAAGCTAGTAACAAGGAGGACCCGAGGGGGGAGGATGCTGAGTTCTCACTCAGAAGGCAAACAGAACAGACACAAGCACATTCTTAACAAGATGGAAACATTCACAACAGAATCCTCATTTATGTCGCATGGCCTTAGCTGGTGTTTGTAACCACCGCCTCTTGCTCTTCCTGTGTATTTCTTCCACTGGAGCAAGTACCCAGCAGGTCTTTGTTCTTTACCTAGAGGGGACAGCCACGCCTTTATTCCTGAAATGTCTAGATCTTATCCTGGGTTTCTTATCCTGTCTGGATTAGGCTGTAGTTTCTCAGTGACATTAATCACAGGGCATGGTAATGCCAAGAGACTCCGGAAGGCTTTGCTGTACTTCACCGTGGAGAAGCAGGCAGGTTTCCTTGAGACAATCTGCGTCGGTTACTCCTCATAACGCACTAATTGCTTTCTTAGTGTGCTGACTAGGGAAGGAGGGGTCCCAAGTGGCCACGGAAGCCTTGACCTCTGTGTCTGTGGAATGTTGGTTATGCCCCCTGGCAGAAGTAGTCCCCATCCGGAACCAGAACTTCTAGGCCAGCAGAGCAAAGTCACCGGGACGGGAAGTGGTGGTGGGGACGGCGCCATTCCCATCTCCGCCATTTGACTCCTGGCTGTGGGAGCCAGGGTACCGTGTGTTGGGTGCTGGCTCACAGCGTATACAACTTTCTAGAGGACTCTGCTCTAGCCCTCCAGGCTCGTGTCACTAGTTGGCACCATAACTGTCTTTAAAAGGATCTACCGAGCCACTTCAGAATAACAGGGAACATGGCGAGACCGGTGAGTTCTGTGCACTTGAGCTCACTACTGCACTTCTTTTCCTGCGAAATGAACTTCCTGGATCAAAGCAGTACTGTGCTGGGCATCACGATGGCGAGGAAGGCCTTCAGTGAATCTAAGGATGAAGTATGGTGGATAAAGCCCTCTGTGAGTCCATGGGTGGACTCGTGATGGCGGCTGACGGTTTTCTCAGAAGCATTGCTTGCAGGAGGGGCAGACCCATAGCCACAACACCTGCCTGGTTAAGAGTGATGCTGCCCTTTCCATCACGGCCCAGTGTAGTCAGTCTGCGGCATGTTGCTAGCTGGTCACCCAGGGGAGTTCTGCCACATACACGGGCCCTAGTGTGGTCTCCGCTGTTGGCAGATGTGGCGCTCGGCAGCAGCTGTAGCCAGGCCAGCCTTGGTGAGTGGGGGTCCATGTTGTTGAGCCCATGCGCAGCCTCCCTCTCTGCAACCATGGGTCCACAGGCGTGGCCAGGGAGAGCGGCTGCCTCTCCACAGACAAGATCATCCTATCTTCTTGGTTATTGGACTCCTGGGCTAAAGTCACCTTTTGATGGGTGTTTACATGGGGCACAAGTGTCTTTGCATTGCCTATTTGGTGTGATCTAGCCACATCTCTCTTCCCCAAATGCACCTTTAACCAGTTTTCTATACTTCTTTCAAGTCCTCAACTGTCCAGCCAACTGTTTTCCTCAACAGCCTGTGAGTTAGCATACAGTCACGTACCTGACCTTCCTCTTTCCAAGCGTATGCATTACCCAAAGGATGTTCAACATGTACTGTTGAGTGTTAAGTTATAAAAATATTGTAGTGCTTTGGACATTAATGCTATATTCTGTCTTAGATGTTGGCCTCTTGGGGAAAATTTTTTTTCTTTTTTTCTTTTTGGAAAAAAAATTTTTTAAGTCCAAGGTTATAAATATTTTTCCCTCAACCACAAGGTGGCAGCAAATGTCAGATCTTTGTACTTATATAGTGCTATCTAAGACGACCCCCCCTTTCAGATTAGAAATTGTATTTGAAGTTAATGTGTTAGTGAAATATACGGGATGTAGTCCTCTAGGCATGTCAGTGTATTAGACTGCTGACTGTAATACAAATTAACAGTGAATCCGCTTTTTTAAAGAACGTAATTCCTTCAGTATAAGGGATCTTACAACTTTAAGTAAGCGTATCAGTGCTCTTTTTCATTTAAAAGAAAAAAAATCAAGTTTTGCATTTAAGAGGACAGCTTAGGAGGCCTCACCTGTTGGGGACAGCTGCTGTGGAGAAGCCTGAGATAGTGCTCACTGGGCTCCACATCTTGGTGGCAGTTTTGAAGCTCTGGATGTGGCATGATTAAGGGATGGAGAACTGCAAACGGACGGCCACAGGTCGCTTTTAGAAGGAGTGAGGATGTACTTTTATTATTAGTTCACTTAATGTTCAGGCAGTAACATACTTTAGTGTAACCACCTTTAATCTGTCTGAAAGGAAGTGACAGTGCGCACGCCCACGTGTTTACTATGGGACATGTGCTTGTGAAGTACTGGGCTGTGGTGATAACTCAGCGCTGCTTGCACCGTTACGCAGGGCAACGTTAAATCTGAAGCGGGCTTATTGCTTCTGGGAGCTAGAGTCCTTTAAAGCATAAGGCTGATTTCCGTTATTCGGGTCTTTTTATAGCAGCGATGGCTGCTCTTTAGAGACTCCACGTGTGACTCCAAGCACCTGTGTGGCAGCTCACAACTGTCTGTAACTCGAGTCCCAGGAAATCTGATGACGTCTTCTGGACTCCATGGGCACCAGGCACATGGCGCACAGACAGAACACCACATACAAAAATAAATAAAATTTAAAACTTTCGTTATAAAATAGAACGATAATACATTTTATAATTTGAATCATAATAGTTTTATTATACATGGATGATGTCATAAATTTATACAGATATTTCTTAATCCAATATATTATTAACTCTTACTTTTTATTATGATGAATTTCTTTTTTTCTTAGTTTAATTATGTGGTGCTTGTTAGTTGATTTTTTTTAAAAAAATCTGTTTTCACCCAATGAACTATATATTTCAGAGAACTTTGCATGTTTCATTGTTGAACAAGTAACGTATGCTTTATATCCTAAACATTTTCCTGGGTTGAAAAGAGATTGTGGTGTTTAGATGGAGGTGATCGCCAAGGCCCTAGAGGGACACCTTGATGGGGACCAATATAGGCCAGTCCCTTCTCCCAGGGAGTCCTCTTCATAGGGACAGACCTTAGTCAGATCATGGAGATGATCACAGACGCAAAACCTGATGAGGAAATAAGTAATGTAATTCTGCCGTAGCATGTAGCAAAGGGACGTGGTGCAGGCGTGGGGCACCAGGCGAGGCGCCCGTGAAGTAGTGTCATGTTGACACATACCCACATTTACAGAGCTTGCTGTGGGCGTGGCTGGCAGCAAACAGACGGGGAGAGGTGAGGAGGAGTTTGCTGCCACCAGGACAGATTCAAGTTTTGAAAATAGTATCTTTAGCAGTGTTTTAGAGGTAACTGAATCTGGGAAGTGAGTTAGAAGCCTACTGTAGTTATCCAGAAAGATTACGATAAATAACAAATATGAAATAATTGGGAAACATGTAGAATTTGGTAAAATTAAAAAGATGTTGATGGGGTCAGCTCGGGAGACTGAAGAACAAGGAGATGAGAAGAGCGTTGCGGTGTTTCTCCTGACTGCACGGAGTGACCGCCTTCACTACACGGAACGGGAATGGCTTTTACTCTCAGATGTGTGGAGTTTCAGGATGTGTTCATTCTCAGGGTGACAGAGACGCCACTAAAGAGAGCTGGGTCTGGAAGTTCAAGGAGAAGTTGAGGCTGGAGATACAAATATAGGCTGCACTAGATTGTCAGTAGTTGAGGCTGAGGTTGTAGAGCAAGAGGAAAAGTGGTTTAAACTCAGACCTAAGAAGGTCCCGACTCCAGTAATAGAGGAGCCTGCAGAAGGGTCCAGAGACGGGAAAGCACCCGCGGGAGGCCTCACATAGCGAGCGCTACAGGAGCAGGTCACGCTGGGCACCATACACTCCACATGAGTTGGGAGTAGAGGACAGTGAAACGAAGCAAGGAGCAGTCTGCATGCTGATAAAATGTACATTTTCCTTTCATCCAGGCACATCCACCATCCTCCTCGCTAGAGTAGATTGTGCAGATTGGCCTAATGTATGTGCAAAGCAAAATGTCACTGCGTTTCCTGTGGTGAAGCTGTACAAGGAAGGTGAGAGCCCAGTGCCGTACACTGGGATGCTGGGAACGAAGGATCTCCTCAAGTTTATCCAGACGTAAGTGCTCAGCTTCCCGCGAGGGCTCCCAGGTCCGAGGCCTGTAGCTCTAACTCCGCACTGTGCTGACTTGCTTTCAGTGGGCTCAAGGATGCTGGGGCTGAATAGTGATAATGAGGCTTTGTGCATGTTCTGCCACTTTCATTTAATGAGGCAGATTTTGAAAATAATAATTTTGTCTAGTAGTCTATGTAATCTATTGTTTGCTAGGTGCTATATATTTTTTTATAAACTGTAAAATATCTTTAAAGTTAATTTTGAGCACAGCTATGTATTTATGCAGAAACAGGATCTCCTGTCCGGTGAACATAGCATCCATCCAAGAAGCAGAAAAGTACTTACGTGGGGAGTTACATAACGACCTGCTCAGCTCTGCTAGTGTGTCAGTCCTGGGGCTCTTTAGTCCAGCCATGACATCAGGTAAGCAGAGTTGAACACTCACGTTTCTTATTTTTCATGCTTGCTTTGTGTGTGCGAGTGTGCATGTGTGTGCGTGAGTATGTGTTTGTGTGTGTGTGTGTGTGTTAACAGTTGCCCGTGAGTACATCTGCAGAGGCCAGAGGCTGACCATAGGTGTCGTCTTCTGAGCTGTCTACCTTATTTTTTGAGGCAGAGACTCTTACAACACCCAGAGCTCATGAATTGGCTGGACTGGTTGGTGAACATGCCCTGGGAATCAGCCTCCACCTCGCCGTGCGGGGATTACAGATGCGCATTGCTGTGCTCAGCATTTATTCTTTTTCATGTGGGTTCTGGGAACTGAACTTGGCTTCCTTGTGCTTGTGCACTAAGTGTTTTACACACTGAGCCATCTCCTTAGCCCAAGCTGAGCCGTTAAGTCACATGGTCAAACACCATTGCTTAGTAGTTATTTAAAAGAATATCTTCTTATAGAGAATTTTAAATATATAGAGAAATTTGAAGAAAAACCTATGACATAATCACTCAAAAAACTTATATTACTTTTCTTACTGCTGTGACCTGACACAAAGCAGCTTAAAGGCGCGGACTTATTTTTACTCAGCGTGGGAATATAGCCCGCAGGGCAGGGAAGGTGCGGAGGCGAGAGAGTGAGGCCGCTACGCTACGCACATGTCGGCAGGCTAGGGAGCAGACATGATTGTCAGCTCTCGGGGTCTCCCCTCCCCGCCCCACCTTTGTTTTTATTTAATTTTGATTTTATGTTTTTCTTGTATTGAGAGTATTTTTTTTTCATACCATGGACCCTGATGTGCCCTTCCCTCCACTCTAACCTGTGCCGGTTCCTTTTCACCTCCCCTCCTATGTGGATCCACCCTTTTCTGTCTCCCATTAGAAAAGAAACCAGCATCTGAGAAATAATAATAAAATAAAATAAAAGATAGAACAAAAAACCAACGAAAGGAAAAGAGCCCAAGACAAGTCGCAGGAAAGAGGACTAGGTTCAGAGAGGCACTTGTTCCCACAGCCTCATACCCCGAGTGTGTCTGCTTAGACCGGCGGTCCTCAGCCTCCCTCATGCTGCGACCCTTTAGTGCTGTGCCTCATGCTGTGCTGAGCCCCACTATAAAGTGACTTCGTTGCTTGCTGCTCCATAACTGTAATTTTGCCGCTGTTGTAAATTGTAATGTAAATACCTGATATTTCCAATGGTCTTAGGTGACCCCTGTAACAGAGTTATTTGACCTCCCAAGGGGTCATACCTCACAGGTTGAGGACCACTGCCTTAGGCTTTTGTTTTTTGTGTTTGTTCTTCAAGACAGAGTCTCTCTCTGTAGGCTTGGCTGTCCTGGACTCACTCTGTAGACCAGACTGGCCTCAGACTCACAGCAATCTGTCTGCCTCTGCCTCCCAAGTGCTGGGATTACAAGTCTGTGTCACTGTGCCTGGCTTTAAGCTTTTAAAAATCAAGTCAAGTAGAAAAACCATCATAGATATGCTGTAAAATGTGATGTCATTTTTTCCATCTACCTAAAGATTGCATATTTATTTTTTATTTTAATGTATTTGGTCTAAAACAGTGTATCTGCGTTAATATGTTTTTATTTTAGTTATATAAGTACATTTTCCTCACCTGATTAAGTATTGTTCATAAATGTTATGGCTGCATAGTTTGATTGGATGAATTATGTTTATAAGCAAATGAATGTGTTTGTAGACACAAGAATATGTCTACAAATAATAGTTGATACTCTTTTCCTTGTCTAGATGAAGAAAGTTCTTGAGTCTTTGTGTGGATTTTGAACTAGATAATGGGAATAGATTTCTAGTAAAGTAACTGTGTTTTCTGTAAATGGTGTTAATTATGTAGTTGCACATTATATTTTCTACTCATTTCAAAATGGGGTCTTGTGTTTGTTTACTGTATAGCTCTCGATAGTTAAAGATTGATATTAAGGCTTGCGCTTAGATTCCAGTTATTTTCCCTCTTTTTTTTTTTTTTTTTAAACCTTGGTTTAGTGATAGTTGTAGTTCCATTCTGGTGCTGTGATGACGTCATCCAACCCAAAGCGACGTAAGAGAGCAAAGGGTTTATTTCAGCTCAGACTCCCAGGTCACAGTGCGTCACAGAGGGAGATCAAGGCAAGAGCCTGAGCACCGGACTGCTTGCTGTTCCCTGCAGCATGACCTCCAGCCATGGCCACGAAGTGCAGTGCTTGCTGTTCCCTGCAGCATGACCTCCAGCCATGGCCACGAAGTGCAGTGCTTGCTGGCTCAGTCTCTGGCTGTCTCTCTGGCTCATGCTCAGCCAGTTTTCTAGCCTATTTATGAAGGGATGGTGCTGCTCACACTGGCCTGGGGCCTGCCACGTCAATTCCCAGTCAGTACAGCCCCTCACAGACCAACCTGGTGCAGACACGCAGTTACCATCGTCTCAGATTGTGTCAAGGTGACAGTAAAACCCAGCTAGGACAGTAATGATTTTAAGAGCCTCGTATTCTACCAGTTGATTTAGCCAAGTGGTGGCAGTAATAATTTAAAAATATGTTTTCAAATCTATTAATTTTGAAATTTCCACTGCTGTTAGATATAAAATAATCTTACCCTGATCAGTCAATATCTGTGGAGAGCCACAGATAGCAGCGCCCCCTGCTTCTTCCCCGGCGCAATGCGCCCTTGAGCGAGCCCCTTATGCGCATGCCTGAAGGCATAGCGTGAGGTGGCGTGATCCGCATGCACCAACCAAGAGCGACAACGTGGCAGTTTCTGATAGGACCAGGCACACTATAAAGGTTCTGTGGGAGCTTTTCCCAGGGTCACTCCGGTAGTCAAGGTTCCTGAATAAACTGCTGCGAGAAGAGTTCCCGGTGTTGGTGACTTTATATCTGCCTGTATTCTTTCGTTCTACTGTATAGAATTTAATTTTACATCGTCTTGCTGTATCTTCTCTTTTAAAAATTTATATTAAAATATACATAACATAAAGTGTAACACCCTGATCATGTGTAATTCTATTGCTCCCATGTGTAACAGGCCACTTCATCATGTTGTTTTCAAGATATCTAAAAGCCAAATGACCTACCAAAAATAAATAATAACAACATGAACGAGTGACCTTGAATGACTATTTTAGAGGACAAAAACCCTAGAAGGGCCAGCTTTTCCATGGGTGTCATTTTATGGAAAATTATGAGGGGAGTGAGTTTGTTTGACTTATTCTCTGGTCAGTGTTTGGTGCCTGCTATGAACTTTGTGGTCTTGTACTCTTAAGTGCCTGGCTCCCTGGAGCTCTCGCTCACACGAGGCTTCCTTCCCAGAAAAAGTGGAGTCTTCAGATAACCTAGAAGCACAAACACAGTAAAGCCATTAACCCAAGGATAAGAGGTGGTGTAGTCAAACAGGAGGGAGTAATTATGGGAAAGTCCAGGAAACACTGCAGTTGCTCATAAAACAGCTCCAAGCAGCCGGGTAACAGCTGCAGTCAGGAAGAGGGTGTCCTCACCCTCTCACCATCTCCGTGTAACAGGCTGCAGCAGTCAAGTTAGGATGCCGTCTCCTCTAGGGAAGGTTCTCTGCTTATAAATCACGGGGGATCAATATAAGAAACTGTATGTGATCACGTTTGTACCCGAATGGTCCAGGAATGCACAGTAGTCACTGTTCAACAAAAGTAAGCAGTGTGTTAAGCTATGTGAAGGTAGTTGGGGTGTGTCAAAGTGATGCACTATAGATGTGGTATGTCTCTCTTAACTAGCTTATTCTCAACCCTACGTCGGGAGTTCTCAGTTCCTTTTTACATCTTCTAGGTGTGTTTAGTTTTGGTTTGGGAAGGCAGACATTTATTTGAAAATAATTATCACTTTTCACTGTTGAATGGTAGTGTGTATTGATGAAAGTCTGTAGTGACTCTTTTTTTTTTTTAAATTTAAATTAGTATCCTACTAAAAAAAAGGCAACAACTTAATCATTCATAGCAACTTATTGTAATGGTTTGAAGACATACAGTTATGAGAGGAGGAGTCGCTCTTTTGCTCACAAGTTAGTAACTTTTTACACGTGTTGAGAGATGACTACATGTAAATTTTATCATCATTGGAGTGTGATCAAATACTTTCTTACATTGATTCTGTGTTTAAAAAAAATATGAAAACTCCCTCCTGTGATTTATAGAAGGAAGACATTTTCTCCATGGCTCAGACTGTCCCCCACTGCAGCTTCCCGGGGTAGCTGGGACTGTGGGCACACTTTCACCATTTGTACCTACTTTTGTATACTTTTTATATAGATAGATAGTGTCTTCTTCGTATTTGAGGTCGCCTTATCGTCTGACACGTGCAGCTTTCACCAAGGAAGTCAAGAACGTGCCTAGTTCTGAATGCTCGGAGGAAAACCCACAGCCTGACGGAGAGCACAGGCATCTAAGTCTGTGGGCTGCAGACTCACGCTGCCCTCCTCCAAGGCCCTTAGGCTTTATTAACATGGAGGTTCGTGGAGGGGCTTCCAAGAAGACAGATCCATGAGCCGAGAAGCTTCTGTGTGAGGAAATTATGAGACCATTAGTCTTTTTCATGGTTACTTAGTAACTTAGTAACTGAGACAGACTGGCCAGGGTGCAGCCTTCATTTCTCTCAGAGATGAAGCCGTGCAGTTAGCGGAGTTGGTGAGGTGCTTGCTTTCTTACAGGTCGTTCCCACTTTAAGTATTGTGGACTAAAACACATCTGAAGGTTACGAGCTTAACACTAAAGTGACCTGTGATAATTGAGCTGTGAGTGCCACCTGTGGGTTTGTGGTCACCTTAGTCAGTTTTCTTTACAGCCAACAAATCACTTGGTCTTGTGGAAAGTACTTTTGTTTTTTGTTTTAAGCAGAACCTTTAGTTTACCTGAAGATGCACGTGTTGATACTCACCCTGTGAATGTAACCACAAGGGTTTCCTTCGATAGACGGAGTCACCTTAAATCACCTAGTTGCTAGGCACAAGGGTCTCTCCTCTCTACTTCCCAGTACTGAGTGCTGGGGCTGTGGGCATCCTCCACTCCACCTGGCTTTTCTGGGACTCTGAACTCTGGTCTTTTTACCATGTAGCAGGCTGTTTACTGGCTGAGCCATCTTCCCTAGCCCGTTGGAGTTTCTCTGTTGAGCTGTTGTGATGTTTATGCGTGTCAGTGAACCAAGCGTATGGCTTTTATGTGGCAGGAACTCAGCATTTACACATAAGTCTACAGACCTCTGGTTTTTTCCTTCACTAGTTTGTAGTGATTAAATTCAAACTTACTTCTTGGTTATAAGGTATTAACATGATGTAGAATATACTGTTTGGGAAAACGCATTCAGAAATCCACCAAGATACTAGCTTTTTGAAATCATGCCTATTAATGAAGAGGACTAATACAAAAATTAGGGTTTAAAGTAACAAAAATACTTTGAAGAAAAAACGTGAAATGGCACAGGCACCTCATAGCTGCATCTGACAGGGCTGGAGGACTAGAGTTTCCAGTTTTCTGTCTTTATGCAATAAGCTTTTAAAAATACTTCTGTAATTTTAAGGCTCATATAATTCTCCATGCACTTACACCTCTCTGCAGGGTGTATGTAAGAAGACAGCTGTGTCAGTTTCCCTTGTTTTAGCAATACATTAAAAAAAATCAAGTACTTATTTGGTCATTCTGTGATTAGAGTGCAACACTTTTTAAACATTTATTTTTATTTTATGTGCACTGGTGTTTTGCCTGTGTTTATATCTCTGTGAGGTGTCAGAGCCTCCGGAACTGGAGCCATAGGCAGTTTTGAGTTACCTTGTGGGTGCTGGGAACTGAACCCCAGTCTTTTTGAAGAGTAGCCAGTGCTTTAACCATTGAACCATCTCCCCAGCCCCTGAGTGCTATAAATCTTAAAAATGACATTTAGAGAACATTTGTTTAGGAAACCGCACAGTTGTGTCAATAGCCATCTCTTTGGCAACAGTGCCACAAAACGGGTTTATTTGAGCTGTAATGTGTCACTACTTCAGTATTAATCTTTGTAATTTAAAGGCAGTGAATTTCTGCCGTCTATAAAATCTGCCTAGCACACGTGACGTTAGAGTTTCAGAAGCTTCTCTTGTCTGTGTCTCTGCAGCCAAAGAACACTTCAGGGAAGCGGGAAGGCAGCTGAGAGGCTCAGTCATCACGGGAGTTTATTCTGAAGATGACGTTTGGATATTGTAAGTTTACTGTTCTTCTAACTCTGGGGCGGATGAGGTGATGGAATAAAATGTGTGGCTCGTCTTTGCACAACTGATATAGGGATTTAGCAGAACCGTAAGTTAATTTTCAGTCAACATGCAAGGTGACCAGTGTATGGAACTCCATTCATGCTCAGCCTGCCCCCACCTTCCTGCCTCCCCACTCCCATGTGTACCCCAGTATTCTAGGCTTTAACTTTTCTTCCAGGAATATGTCAGGAAGTGCCGTGCTGCTAGATTCTTTAAGTGCTCCCTTTGAAGTGCCCACAGGAGTGATCTTGGCCCCATACTTATTTTTGCTCCTTTAAGAGTTTTTGTCTTTGGATCCTGTTACTTGTGCTTTGTGTTTGCTTTTGAATTTTTATAGTGTTGAGAATTTCACCACTTCAGTGCTGCTTTTTTATTTGCCATGAAAGAATATGTTGAAAAAAAAAATCAAAACTTGGCATTGCTGTGGGTCACTAGTATAGTTTAGTTGCTGTAGAGTGAAGGACTGCGCTACACGTTTGGAGATTTTTTATCAACACACATCACATTCACCAAGAACAGCTGGTGTGTGTGTGTGTGTGTGTGTGTGTGTGTGTGTGTGTGTGTGTGTGTGTAGACTTGTTAAGCCCCAATACTTTTCAGTTTTTCTGGCTATAGTGTTACTAATTCTTTTGTTTTGAGCTCAGATATTTTGCTTTGAACACTTCTTGATGGGGAAAGTTAAGATGCTTTTATGAAATTAGTAATTTTTTTTTTAAAAAAAGAAGTATTGCTGAACCAGGAAATAGGTGACCTATCTATCTGATAATGTGTAAGTTACCTACTATTTTCTGCTGCCAACTTTCATTTAAGATAGTAAGAGCTGGGCCAATGCCGTTTTCAGAGTGTTTGGTTTATAGGCAGCTAGCTTGTCAATTGGGCATCTCCTCCAGGTGATCTGAAGAGTGCGCTCTTAAAAGTCTTCATGGTATTGTGTGTCTGTACTTTCTTCAAGAATGAGCCAAGTTGTTGCACACACCACGTACCTTTACTGGCAGCGCCACACAAAACATTTTTCACTTGATTTAGAGGATTCGGGGTTTATCAGATTGAGTAGCAAAAGTGGATTCTTCACACCTAGTCTGGAGTTCCTCACTGGGGTTCAAGTGTCTGCCACTGTTTGCTCTCTGAACCCCATTCAGCTGTGAGACAGGACGACAGGCACTAGGTTTGGAGTGCTCTGAGTATTGTAGGCGTGCAGTCAGTGCCCTGCCTTACTCAGGATGCTCGTGAGCAGTCCAGGAAGGTGGAGAGCTGAGCAGTGTATTCCAGGTCCTGTGTAGACATTTAGACATTCTCTTAAGAGAGAGTCGTGGAGAAGATACCTTTAGACCATTGCAGATTCCTTTTAGTGGAGATTGTCATGACTCTTGAACTTTCTCAGATAGCTCACACTTATGTTTGTCTGGAAATTGAGAGACATTTCTCCTTAGCAGTAGGGCTTTAAAACTGTTTATACTTTGCTGTTGTTTGAGACGGTGCCCCAGTGCATAGCCTGGGCTGGCCTTAACCACGTGACCACCTTTGCTCAGTTCGCGTAGTAGGGTTTGCACCACATACCATCCCACTAGCAGCAGGGAGGCTTCCATGTGCTGCCTTGGCTGGGAGGTGCTGGGCTGAAATGTTCATGTTTTTGGTGACTTGCTGTGCCTTGGTTTGAATTTTAATAGCATCTTTCTCCACAGGTCAGATAAATATGCTACAACTCTCCCAGCCCTGCTGCTGGCCAGGCCCAAGGAAGGTAGAATAGAGAGCATCCCACTAGACGCCACGCTGGTGCAAGGCATGGCTCAGGTGCTAGCAGATGCACCACTGGAAGCGTTTGTGAGTATATTGAGTGTGATAAGTAGCTGTTTGCAATAAAACTCCAATTGATTAATGATCATGTATTAGCATGTAACGTTTCAGCTTTTGGAGGCTCTGGGGTGTCTTGTTTTGTGGCTGAATACTTGCTTGGTTTGGTTTTGTTGTTCATTGATTGTACACACAGCTTTTCTGATTGGCCGCTAAAAGTTTACTGGCTTCCTGGGGAAGTGCCCGATGTAGGGTGAAGCTGGTCACAATGCAGATGGCCTACAAGGGCCGCACTTCCTGGTTACTAGCTCTGCCGTGCCCTTGCTGCTTCAGAGTTTCCCGTGGGTAAGGGGAAGAGTCACTGTTGGGACTAAGTGACAGGAGTTCAGTTTGTAGAGCGTGTCTGGTCCATAGCAAATGTTCAGTGAGTACTAGCAACTGCTACAATTTATACAGTTTTTAAAAACATTTTATTTCATGTGCACTGGTGTTCTGCCTGCATGTGTGTGTATGTGAGGGTGTTGGATCCTCTGGAACTAGAGCTGCAGACAGCTGTGAGCTGCCATGGAGGCGCTGGGAACTGAACCCAGGTCCCCTGGAAGGGCAGCTAGTGCTCCCAACTATTGAGTCATGTCACTATCCCAGTTTACACAGCTTTTAAAATGCCACCTTCTGACCCCCTTTCTAAGGCCCACTTAGTGGAGTGCCAGGCAAAACAGATGTGACCTGGGCTACTTGGTTTCAGTAGTTAGAACTCTGCACATTTGTCTGTCTGTGTTTCTAAAGTCATGACAGGGTACTGTTGTCAGCCTCAAATATTCAGTGAATGGACTGTGACCCAAATACTAATTCATTATGAACTCAAATAAGTGTCATCTTTCAAACAAGTCTCTTTGTTGCCTTGAGTCTATCCCCCCCAACCCTCGTGCTAAACTAACAGGCTATAGTTGATCAAATCGCTGAGTTAAGGTTTTCCAGGGTGTAGTTACTGTAATTTTTAGTGACTTTCTCAAATCATGAGTCTTTTTGACTCTCCTTGTCTTTTTGGCAGCGCCGGCTTCCTGACTGTCAAAGGTGGAAAGTGTCTGGGGAGCACAGCAGTTTGAGTGCCTGGTCTCTGAGGGCAGGAGAGTTCTTGAAGAAGCACCTACCATAGCATTTCAAGTGTCCTTGCTCTTAGTGAGCCCAGCCGAAGTCAGCTTCATCTCATATTTCTGGGGCTCCGTGAGCTCTGTCCTCATTTAGGAGGGGAATGTCACGCATGTAGGACAGAAAGCCAGGCTGGGGAATTTGAAGAAACAGACCTAGGATTCAGCTTGTGATGTAGGAAAACCTAAGATGATGGTTTTGAGTTTGAAGAGGAAGGAGTGGAAGAAAAATAATGACCGGCAGAGGGAGGCAGCTTGGTAGCTACAAAGGGCTTTCCAGCTTGGTGCTTGAAGGCGAAATAACACCGTACAAAGGTCGTTGGTGCCATCTAAAGGAGTTGGTGGGGGCTTCTAGTGACCCAGTGAAGTGGAACCCGCTAGGCAGAGCATTCCCTTAAGCTCCTTCCCCAACATTCCCCATCTGGTAGGAGACGATGGTCCTGGCTCACAGTTGCCTCCAGGGGACGCTGTACCATTGTGCTGAGTCCACAGCAGGATACTCTTGTAAAATAGAATGGTAGAAAATTAGATTTCTCTCTCCTCACTAAATTCCTTTCAGTTGCTTTAAATTCAGAAGAGGCAAGATTGGCTTTTGGGTTGGCTTAACACATCTATAATTATTTAAGTCATCCAAAACAGATCATGTTTGGAAAAAATAAACTAGTCCTAAATAGTGGGGAAAAGGTTATAGCGTCAGTGTCTAGCCTATGTTTTAACACAAAAGTTTACTAGAGGGAAGTACGAGAGAGTTTTGTCTATCATGTGTGTTAGCTGATCTGGATTATTATAGAGCATCAGCCAGCTAATGTTACCTTAAAGTCTGTTAGTCATTTTATTTTGACTATAACTCATTACTGGGAGGTAAAATAAGAATCTATTTTAAATTTTACTTAACTGTAGTCAAATCTCTGAATGAAAATGTGTGAGTTGCATTTTATAAACTAAAATTGTGTGAGTGATTTGA
Source organism: Acomys minous (assembly GCF_964271855.1). Taxonomy (NCBI): domain Eukaryota; kingdom Metazoa; phylum Chordata; class Mammalia; order Rodentia; family Muridae; genus Acomys; species Acomys minous. The sequence goes on from NC_140490.1 coordinate 3,073,996, forward strand.
ACATCGTTTATTGCCCACGTTTTTTGTTTTAGGGATTATCGGTTTCTTGTTTTTTGTTTTAAACAGCCAGAAATCACTGTTGAAAATCTTCCTGTGTATTTAAGACTTCAGAGACCATTGCTTATCTTGTTCAGTGATGGCAGCCTAAACCCTCAGTATAGGAACACAGCCCTGGCGCTGGTGAGGCAGAAGCTGCTGGACTCATTTATCCCTTGCTGGTTAAATCTGTAGGTATATGTTGCATGGTTTGGTTTTGCTGTAAGAGATAAAGGCTGGGGGACACCTGTGATGTGGTGCATGCCTATAAATGCACTCATGAGTTCAAGGCCTGGGCTACTAAAGGAAGTAAAGACTACATTTTCATTAGGTAATGAAATTCTATAGCCTTTGGTATTAACACGGGCCCAAATACACCATCATGATATTTCCATAACTAACTCCTCAGACAAGTTCCAAGATGACCTTGTTTAGATTTGACTTTTATTCTAATATAATTGCAGGTAATATTCTGATTTTCAAAATTAGTTGATGTCCACTGAAAACAGTGGCAGATAAGAAAGTAAGCTTTGTGATATTTACAAACTTTAGTCTGTTCCTCTGTGTGGGTAAAGTCCCCAAACAGCGTTAGAGATGTTAGTCAGTACACCCTTTAGCAGTATTTTCAGCATGTTTTTTAGATGAATGGTGTGCTTCATCAGATGTCTGTGAGCACAGTTCACATGTGCACACATGAACCTTGTTAAGACTCACATGGTGAAAGACTTGCCTTTTTTAAAAAAAACTTAATTGAAAAGCAGCAAAAATGTGGCAGTGTACATTTTTGCTGTGCAGTCTTACTAACATTACATCTCACTCTCAAGGCAACAGTTACCTAGGTAACTACTGTTGCAGGTCTCTAAAGCAGTGTTTCAGGTAATGTGAAATGCGCTGCTCTGGGAAGCTGGGCATTGTTGATGTAGGAACGTGGTTATTCTTTTAGATCTTTAGATCTAAAGATCTTTTAGATCTTTATGTGTAATTAACCCCCTCCCCAAGGAAAGACAGAGTCATGGGAAAGAAACCGTTGTAAAAGGAGGCATCCTGTTATATTTACAGAACAGGCCAGTTTGGAGCCCATTGGCTATGAGGTGCTTAGCTAAACTTTAATGAGAATCTACCGATTGTGTCAGGCCTGTGTTGATAAGGCGCTGGGCTCATGGTGACTTTCCTGGGAAGTCGCTGGCTACCTTTTTTTCCCCTCTCATGATAAACCGCCCTATATCACAAACCTTAAAAGAATTTTATTATAATTGTAGACCTCTTGGTTTTGGAGAAATCTTTTCATAAGCTTTCTGGCAGGCTAATACTTGAATCTTACTGCTCTGTAAATGATTATTTTCTTTTTGGTTGTCATAGAAGGAATAACAGCATATCCAATCATCCCTTCTTGCAGAAAGAACACTCCCGTGGGGAGGGGAGTCCTGAAGGCGTACTTCGGCTCTCTGCCGCCGCTTCCACAGCTGCTGTTGGTGAACCTGCATTCAGGTGGCCAAGTATATGCGTTTCCTTCAGTCCAGTCTGTGACGGAACAAAGCCTTGTCTTGTGGCTTCAAAAACTAGAAGCGGGACTAGAAAATCCCATCAGTAAGTTTTCTGTTTTCTTTGGTACATGGAACAATGTATTTTGTTGCGTGCCGTTCTGTGTCCAGTGGAGGCCGGGTTTTGTCAGGTCTCTTCTGGGAAGCCCGGGCACTTAGTAAGCCCGAAACCAGAAGTGCAAGCCCCAGGTGGAAAAGGGTGAAAAGTTCAGGGTGAGCCAGGTGAAGGCGGTGAGGGCCCCAGCCTGAGCGAGTCAGGGCTGCTTCATGAGCAGTTGGTAGGGGAGGAGCCTCGCTTGGAGCTCCAAAACAGAGGGGCAGAGGCAGGAGCCTGGGTTTGTCTGGGTGGACAAAAACCGGCTTCCATAGCAGCCCGCTGCTTGTCATGGTGGAGGAGTGGAGTGAAAGGATTTATTTTGTGAATAAGGAACATTATAAACCTTGGACAGTGGGAGGAGTTTTGAGGGTGAATGTGTTTGATTCACTGGGACTAGGGGTGCCAGGGATACTTGATCTGCAGGTAGCAAAACAGCCCTACCATAAGAGGGGAAAGTAGTTCTTAATTATCCTGTTGGTGGGGGAAGAACTCCAGGACCCGTCAAAGGTCATTGGTTGAGCGCCAAGACACCAAGACATCTTATTATAGGGTGGTTATCTGTAGGAATCCCCAAGTGCTTGCTGAACTGCTTTCTTATAAGGAGAGGGTTAGGTTGTAATCTCCCTGAGGGCTGTGTGGTGCTCCCTAGAGGTTCTGGGGTTCTTCAGGTCAGGTGGAGAGAGAACTCTGCTTATACTGCGCTCAGTGGCTGTTCGGAAATGCCAGACTTTGACCTTAATAGAAGGGTCCTAGAGTTGCATAGGTTTTAAGTGTTAATCGTAACTAATAAAGATGTGTGTTGTTTTAATTGAAAATCCCAGATCGTTCTATTTTACCAATAAAGACTCAGGTTCAGATGGTGTGGTAAAATAAACAAACAAACAAACAAAAAACCAAAAAACCTGTTTGCTCAGCTCGCTTCCCCATGGAAAAGGCCTAAAAGTCTCACTAGCTCAGCTGACTGTCCAGGAAGAAAAGGCCAAAAAACCGAAGGCCAAAGTCTTGTTAGCTCAACGGCCAAGGAGCTGAGGAGCCCAAGAACTAGAGAGCTAAGAGCCAAAGAGCTAAAAGCTTATTAAAGGTTATTAAATCCAGTGTACAGACAGCTCTTGGATTAAAGGTGAGTGCAAGGCTGGCTGGACCACACCTTAATAACCCGTTTACAATAAACAGTTCTTGGATTGAAGGTGTGTTAGGGCTCGACCACAAGAAACAGGGATTTATAGTTCAATCTGAGGGATCACAGTGGGATCACCAATGGATTTTTACAGTTGACAATCTCATGGATCACACTGAGACCAAATATCCTGCAACAGAGGTGAATGAGTGAAGCTGTAATGTTCATATGTGCTGTGAGTATTAGTGTGTGGACCGCATTTCCTGTGGAACAGTGTGAGTCCTCAAGTCCTGAGTGGGGACCACTGCCTCCCCTGCTCAGGCCCTGAGTGGGGACCACTGCCTCCCCTGCTCAGGCCCTGAGTGGGGACCACTGCCTCCCCTGCTCAGGCCCTGTGTGGGGACCACTGCCTCACCTGCTCAGGCCCTGTGTGGGGACCACTGCCTCACCTGCTCAGGCCCTGTGTGGGGACCACTGCCTCCCCTGCTCAGGCCCTGTGTGGGGACCACTGCCTCCCCTGCTCAGGCCCTGTGTAGGGACCACTGCCTCCCCTGCTCAGGCCCTGTGTGGGGACCACTGCCTCCCCTGCTCAGGCCCTGTGTGGGGACCACTGCCTCACCTGCTCAGGCTCTTTCTTTTGAATGCTGATGTGTTTGCTGAGTCCACGTTGCTTGTGTACGTTGCCAGTATCTTCAGCGATGTGGGTCTGGTGATGTATTCTAGTTTAAGGAATTATTACACTGGGAACAGTGACCTGCCAAAGTGGAAATCTGTTGTGGCATCTTTGTACGGCTTTCAGTTGCAGGTGTCACAGGACAGTCCGTATACAGCGTTTCCTATACGTGACAGTTTGTTGTCTTTCTATAGATGTAAGAAAACATAGAGTTCTGTAGATTGTGAGTAATTTATGACTAGTACATTATTACATAAAACCCTGATTCTGATTACTGTGAAAATGTGTATTTCAGACTGAAGGTGTCTCCATCGGCACACACTCTTCTGTAGTAGCAGCTAACAGAAGGGAGTCTTACTACTCACTGCTCTAATCCTCATTGGAAGCCGATGTTGTGTAGCTGTTACTCCTAGAAATAAGCCTAGATGAAGGGTAATAATAACAGTGACTAGCACTACTGAATGCTTACTAGGTGTGAATGTTTTGATTCATCATTATTTACTTCCCCCGACGTGTATCCATAGAGGTGTTCAGTAACCACTTTAAGAGATCTAGGTTGGAAATCACACTTCTTCAATAGCTGGGGGGTGGTGGTGAAGTGCTTGGCTTACACTTCACATCATAGCCCATCACTGAAGGAAGTCAGGACAGGAAATTAAGCTCGGCAGAAACCTGGATCTAGGGCTGGTGCTGAGACCATGGAGAGGAGATAGCTAATTAAGAAAATGCCCCACAGGCCTGCCTACAGCCTGATCTTATGGTAGTATTTTCTTAATTGAGGCTTCCTCCTCTAGGATGACTTTAGCTGGTGTCAAGCTAAGGCAAAACTAGCCAGAACACCCATGCACACACATTAAAAAAAAAAAAAAAGAACTTAACAGATCTGGTGGCCCACACCTTTAATCCCAGCACTTGGGAGGCAGAGGCAGGCAGATCTCCTGTGAGTTTGAGGCCAGCCTGGTCTACAAAGAGAGTTCCAGGACAGCCAGGGCTACACAGAGAAACCTTGAAACTGTCTGAAAAAAAGTAATTTTCAAAATTGAGCAGAAAATAAGTCACTTATAAAAAGCAGTCATTTAGGAGTGGCAGGGATGGTGCAGTGGTTAAGAGCACTTGCTGCTCTTGCAGAGGGCCTGGGTTCAACTCCCAGTGCCTACACTGAGTGGCTCACAACTGCTGGTATCTCAAGTTCCAGGGAGCCCAATCCGTCTTGTAGTTTCTGAGGGCTCCCACACACCTCTCTCTCTCTCTCTCTCTCTCTCTCTCTCTCTCACACACACACACACACACACACACACACACACACACACACACACACACACCACGCAGAGAGAGGGAGGGAGGTTACCCCCTCTTCTCTTCTACACCCCCACTCCCCTTTGCTTCTGTCTCAAAACCCAAGGTGGAGAGCAGTAAAGACGACTCACTTCTCCTCTGGCCTCTGGCTGCATGCTGGGAAGGAGCACACACTCTCCTTACACACCCACAAACACTAATGCAAGTGAAGATGGCTGATAAGGCCTTTCTACAAATATGCATTTCAAAAGAAAACACTTTCTGGCTATGTTCATACGGTGACTTACTTATTTCATCTCTGTTAATCGTTAAAACTCTTGCTTGTCTCTTCTTCCAGCCGTCTTATCTGCTCAGGAGTGGAAACCTCCTCTTCCAGCCTTTGACTTCCTAAGTATGATGGATGCCTCTATGTCTGAAACTCCCGCAAAGAAAGTTCTGGAGTGTCAGAAAGAGCCAGAGGTGCAGGAGAGTGCTGAGTGGCAGCTGGGAGACAAACCAACAAGCAGGAGAGAGCCGGTTGAGACGCTCAGAATAAAGCACTGGAACAAGAGAAACTGGCCTAAAGAAGCGGAGGAGCCTTCTCCTGGCGACAGGGAGCTATGAGCGGACCTCACGGGCTGGCGTCTCTCTGGGGCTCAGGAAACTCAAGGTTGATTCTCTTAAGGGATAATGTGTGGAGAGCCACAGATAGCAGCGCCCCCTGCTGCTTCCCCGGCGCAATGCGCCCCCTTTTGCACATGCGCAGTGAGTAAACCTTTGCGCATGCGCAGCGCGCCCCTTTTTGCGCATGTGTAGTGAGCAAGCCCCTTATGCGCATGCCTGAAGGCATGGCGTGAGGTGGCGTGATTCAAACAAGTCATAGTGTCAGGTGGTGTGATCTGACAAGGCATGACGTGAGGTGGTGTGATCCGAATGCACCAACCAGGAGTGACGACGTGGCAGTTTCTGATAGGACAGGCACACTATAAAGGTTCTGTGGGAGCTTTTCCTGGGGTCACTCCAGGATCCTGAATAAAAACTGCTGCAAGAAGATTTCCCGGTGTTGGTGTCTTTCCTGCTGGACGGGAGCGGCATCGTCAATAATGCTAAGTTACGTTGTCTCTAGACAAGTGCTGTCCAAAGGGATTGTGATACAGACACCATATGTGTAGTTTCTTAGTAGCTACCTTAACAACCATAAAATCAGAAGATAAAGTTGACATAAAATGTATTTCACCGGTAAATAAACCCCAGACAACATAATACAGATATGAAGTCCTTAGAATACAGCTAATGCCGTTCCTCACTGTGGAGAGCCACGTTTTGAGTGCTTGTTTGCCACAGGCAGTACCTGAGTATTGTATTGGGCAGCTCGCCTCACACAAGCACTACCGTAGTTTATAAAATGGCTGGCTAGCTGAGAACAGTAACCCCTCTCTTCACTCTCTGCCAGCCGCCTCCCGTTTCCAGCCCTTTTAGACGTTTCTCCCAACTGTTTCTCCTCATTTCCTGGGCATGCTGGAGGTCCAGAGTTCTCTTCCTAGCACCGTGAATAAAATGAGTAAGTATAATCAAAGGGTCTCAGTTGAGAAAAGGTCCTGATGTGACATTTGCTCACATTCACATGGGCTCCTTTCTGCAGCTTTCAGAGAGTACTCGTGAGAAAGATCGGGGCAGGAGAGTCCTCCCCAGTGGCACGCAAGCAGGAACTATTAACCTAATGCCTGGGTTATGAACAGGAAACGCTCCCCTCCACAGACTACAGAGCTGAAGCCATTAGTCCCTGGGTGAGATCTGGCAAGCCTTCGGTCCTGATGGTCCAGGCACTCCTAAGAGGCATAAAAACAAAATTCTTTAACCACCAAGAGGCAGGAAATCTCGCGGGCTTGGTGTCTCACTGCACAGAGATCCACCATCGCTAAAACCCTTCGCAGGAACTTTAGAAGTTGTGTAACACCGTGGTGTGTGCATGAAGAGGACGGATACAGACCGGCTGCGGCCAGTCAGCCAGTCCTCACTAACAGAGTGATGTACGCGTGTAGGACGGAAGGGTGAGACGGTCAGGCTCCCTGAAGAAGAAGAATAAGCGTTCTAGATGGAAGGGCGAAGAGCTGGAGGACTTGGGGAGGGGGTTGGCTTCCCTGCAGAGTGGAATGGAGCCAGTCCGCCTCGTGTCTCATGGGCAAAGGGGTCAGTAAAGAGGGAAGACTGGGAGCAATGAGGAGGCAAAAACAAAACAAACAAAAAACCAGAATGTGCAGCACTTTGGAAGCATGGATAGCTAGGCATTTGAACTCATTGTAAATATATCAAGAAACAGGTAAAAAAATTATAATGCTGTGATTGCTGTTAAGGACTGGGTCATAGGGCTGGAGAGAGGATGGAGTTGAGGTATGCTTTTACCAGTTTAGTCTGAACACCTGGTTGCTGCTTGGATGAAATCACATGACTCGAGTTTCTGGTGTTAGTAACTGAGAGTGACCGCAGACTGGAGTGGTAAGGCATAGAGAAGAGTTGGCACACTGGAAACCCCAAGTTCTGCTTTGTCCACCTTAAGACTGACGCTGCTTCCTCACAACCGCAGAGAGCAAGTTCTCAGAGTGTGAGTCTGGGGCGAAGTGGAGAGATGTCCCTCATTGACCTATCGGATCCCGAGTGTTTATTGCCCGCTTGGAGCTGTTGGGTAGTGTGATTAAAACAGCCCCTTTATGTATGCTTAACACTCAGTGGATGTTATATAGGAGATAAGTAAGTTTGCAGGTGACAACCCCTGTGAAAGAAGAGAGGACAGAGGGACATGGAGGGGGTAGGGGGAGTTTATTAAGGAAGGCGTGGGAGGCAGTCAGGCCTCGGGGGCTGTGAGTGTGTGGTGGTTTGAGTGAGAATGCCTCAGATCGGCTCCTTTGCTTGTCTGCTTAGTCGTCAGTTGGTAGATTGTGTGGGAAAGATTAGGTGTGGCCTTGTTGGAGGAAGTATCTATCACTTGGAGTGAGCCTTGAGGTTTCAAAACCCATGCCCAGGCTGCCTCTCCCTGTCTGGCTGTCCCTGCCTGCTGCCTGCGGATCAGGATGTGAAGCTCCCAGCTATGGCCACAGCACAAGTCCCTCTGCGTCTTACACTGTTGCTCGTGGTCTGACCCTCTTAAAACTGTAAACAACCCATAATGCAGCGGTCCTCAGCCCTCCTGATGCTGCAACCCTTTAACACAGCTCCTTAGGATGTGGTGAACCCCAGCCATAAAATTATTTCATTGCTACTTCCTAATTACTTTGCTACTGTTGCTGTGTGTGATGCCTGACATGCAACCCCCAAAGGGGTTGAGAACTGATGCCCTAATTAAATGCTTTGTTTTCTAAGTCGGCCTTAGTCATAGTGTTTCTTCACAGCACTAGAACAGTGACTGAAAAAAATTTTAAATGGTAGATAATTTAAGTAAAAAAAAAGCAACAAAATTTTTTCTTTAAAATGTGGAGCAGCTGACAAGAGACCAAAAATTTCCTGGTCAAAATCTAAGTGACAGTGAAAAGCAGGGAAGTAACTATAGGTCTGCGGGGCCTTTCCATAAGAGCATTTGTTCATGTGATTAAACTTCACTGTTTATATATAACTTCACTCACTGAAGTCATTTTGTTCTCACCATTTTAACAAAAATGCAAAAGCTAAACTCAACAACAGAAAAATCCTTGAATGTGTTGTTAAGCTGGAGAATTTCAGTATTTTATTTTCTAATTTCTCTGTAGCTGTTACAGGGAGGACAGTTTAGGTAGGAAGGACTGACTGAGAAATAACAAAATCTTTGATAGTTTTCCCTTTTAAATTGTCAAGCATGTGGTTATTTGAGCAACCTTATAGTTTAAAGGGGGAAACCATTAAAAAAAAAACCCAAATATAAAACAGAAACATGGATTCAAGATTCTCTAGTCACCCTGGATCTGGTGGTCTGAAGAAGAGGAAAGAGAAATTTTAGTCTTGGGGAATTTTTATTTTCAAGACAGGGTTTCTCTGTTTAGCCCGGGCTGTCCTAGACTCACTTTTAGATCAGGCTAGCCTCAAACTCGCAGAGCCTCTTGCCTCTGCTTCCTGAGCGCTGGCATGCACTACCACTGCTTGGCCTGGGGGGAATTTTGAATCCTGGGAGCTACTGGTACCTTCAGAATCCCCATTCCTGCGGCACCCTGCAGTGGGGTTCCTAAGGCAGTGGGGCAGAGTCTGGCTCCGTGTGCCTGGGAAGTACACGGAAGACAAGTTGTCAGTGTTCCTTCCCTCAGCCAAGGAGGCAAAACTCAAAGGCTTGGCTCTACCCAGGGTGGAAAGTTGGAATGTCTTGGGACAGTATTGTTGAAGTCGTGGGGTGGAGTGGGATGGGGAGCCTAGCCTTTTAATTGCTAACTCGGAGCAAGTTTGGGTCCCAGAAGACAACGAGGAAGAGGAGGGGGAGGAGGAAGAATGTGTTCTCCATCTGCAGTGTCAGAAGATGTTTCGATGTTCTGGGAGCAGGAAGAGGAGGTGGCACCGGTGGCATCTCTGGGAGCCTGGAGATTTACAGACAGAACCAACCCTCAAGTGACCAAATTCACTCTAAAATAGTCCCAGTAGGTCCCGAAGCAACTCACGTTGTTCCTAAGGAAAGGCACTTTCATAGTAGGTCTCAGAACGATGTGTGTGTGGGCAGAATTGAGCGACAACAGGAGGGAAAAACTGGGCTTATTGTGATTAAGAATTGGGAAAAAAAACTAATAGAGAAACAATTCAGTAATGACTTCAGATCCTGAAGTCCTAGGCAAAAGATTGCTTTGCTACTTGAAGCCTTTGTATTGCCATATGAATTTTGAGAAAGTTTCCCTGGTTTCATGAAGAATGCAATTAGAATAGACTGTTAGTAGATGGAATTTATAGACTGCTTTTGGGTGGGACCTTTCCCCCTCAGTTTCTTTCTCAGCGTGTTTGAGGTTGGTATAGAAAGCCTGCTGATTTTGTGTTGATTCTGTATCGTGCTACTTTGCTGAAATGTATCTTAAGTTTTCAGGTTGAGTCTTTAGGATTTTTTTCTTTGTAAGTGAACATATTATTGACAAATAGGGATAATTTTATTCTTTTCCTGTTGGTATCTGTTTTATTTCTTTTACTGCTCTAGCCGGCACATTGAGTGTGACACTGTAAAGAGCAGAGGGACTGGGCACCCTTGTTCCCTTGTTTTCATTCCCAATTTTCAACAAATGCTTGCAGGCTTTCCACATTTAGTGTAATAGTCTTAATCAGGGTTTCTCCTGCTGTGATAAAGTACTGTGACTGAAGCAACTAGGAAAATAAGAGTTTATTTTAACTTAGAGTTGTAGTCCATCATGAAGGTAAGTTAGAGCAAGACCGCCAGGCAGGAACTGACAGAGACATCATGGAGGAACACCACTTTTGGTGTACTCCCATGGCTTGCTCAGCTGCTCTCTTGCATACCTTAGGACCACCTACCCAGGGATGGCATTTCCCACAATGCACTGGGTCCTCCTTTGTCAATCATTAATTAAGAAAATGCACTGCACACTTGCTGTGCAGGCCGATCTTTTGGAGGCTCCTCCCTCTCCGTCTGAGTGCCTCTCTTCCCCCAGTGACTGTAGCTTGCTCCAAGTTGACATAAAGCCATTCAGGACACGTTAAGTGTGCAGAAAGGGTGAAAGTAAAAAAAGGGGCAGGCGTAGCTTCCAGAGAACCCAGGTTTGGCTTTCAGTACCCACACGACAGTTTAGAGCTGTCTGTAACCCCAGTCCTGGCCAGTGCCCTCTTCTGGCCTCTGCAGGCACCAGGTACATGTGTGGTACATAGACATATATGCGGGCAAAACTCCAGTGCACATAAAAATAAATGTGAACACTTTAAAAGAATAGGAAAAGATACAGGATGCAGAATTTCTACATAAAGAAAAGGCTGTGGAAAGCCTTCATGTTAGATGAGACGGACATTAAATAAAAAATAGTAAGCAGAGTTCTTCATGATGATGTCCACTCACCAGTAAGTTAAGACAGTATTGAACGGTGTGTGTGTGTGTGTGTGTGTGTGTGTGTGTGTGTGTGTGTGTGTGGTCAAGTCTTTACATAGACTTAAAGAATCATTAAAAAATGGATTGCAGAATCTGGATCCGGTGAAATATTCCAGACCACTCTCCTGGCTTCAGATAGGCAAAACTTCACATCAGCCTTTTAATCAAATAAAGCTCCCATTTCCTCTGGATTTTCTGTTTCCCTGTGTGGATGTCTTGTAAAATTGTGAAGGCTGCCTTTGGAGAGTTAATCATCTTCACATTTAAGCTTAATTCTTTCTTGGAAATACAATGTAACAAGCTAACCTGTTGTTGATGCAGCGAGCTTCCCACGTCGGCTTTGTTGTGCTGAAGGTCCTGATGTGTTAAAAACCAATTCCTAAAGCTACAGACAGGACTCTAGAAGCATCCTAGTCCTGCATGGCAGGGTCTCTACAAAGGGAAGCGGTTAGTACATCCCTTTTCAGCTACAGAACAGGCTGGGATCATTCTTTCTAGAGCTCTTTACAGTCTTGTGAGGGGAAGCTGTTGGGACACACTTTTTTTTTTTCCGAGACAGGGTTTCTCTGTGTAGCCCTGGCTGTCCTAGACTCACTCTGTAGACCAGGCTGGCCTCGAACTCACAGCGATCCGCCTGCCTCTGCCTCCCGAGTGCTGGGATTAAAGGCATGCGCCACCACGCCTGCCTCCGTATCATTTTATATATATAATAAAAGTGTGATTGAAAAGGAACTGCTTTATATTTTGTGAACAGAACTGAGAAACGCGAATGTGTAGGATCATCCGAGAGACCTAACCAGCCTAGCAGAGCAGATAGCAGATTTTGAGTTCAGGGGGAAGAATCAGCAAACAAACACTAGGCATGTTTTGCTGTGACCTGAGCATAACTGCGCCAATTCTTCCCTCTTGGGTTATGGAAGTATGTAATTTCTTTGTATTTCTAAGGGGCTACAGTTACGAGACTTCAGGTTTTTAAAGGGACCTTGGACTTTCAAATCCTTGGAATGTTTTAGAGACTGTAGGAATTTTAAAGTTGGACTGTATTTTATAAATTATGATAATAAAATGAGGTTTTAGGGGCAAACAAATTTAAAAAAGAAAGGTATTTTAAAGTGATGTGTTTCTCCCCTCAGAGCTCAGGGAATTCCACCGAAGAGGAGACAGAGTCTGAGGGGACGGAGGAGGACACCAGGAGAGCAAGGCCCTCTAAATAAACCGAGCGGAGCTCACATGAGCTCACAGAACCCGAGCAGCAAGCACAGGGCTAGGCGGTCTGCACCAGGTCCTCAGCTTATGTATTACAGCTTTCGGTTTAGTGTTTTCATGGGACTCGTGAGTGTATGAACAAGCGGGTCTCTGAATCTTGTGACTTTGCTTGGTCTTTTCCTTCTGCTGGTTTGCCTTGTGCAATTTGGGTTTGATGGTTTTTGTTTTATCTTAATATATTTTATTTTGTTAAAAAAAAAAGTGATGTGTTTGTGTGCCACAGCTGGCAGGGGTAATTGATTGTGCTGGTTGTTTTTTGTCAGCCTGAAATACAGGAAGAAGGAATCTCTCTTTTTTTTTTAATACATTTTTATTAATTTATACATATTACATCTCAGTTGTTAGCCCATCCCATGTATCCTCCCATTCCTCCCTTCCTCCCACTTCCCCCCTACTCCCCTCCCCTCCCCTAAGTCTGTGTCTGAGGGGGACCTCCTCCCCCTGAATATGCTCATACGGTATCAAGTCTCTCCTTGGTGACCTATTATCTTCAGGAAGAAGGAATCTCAATTGAGGCTTTCTCTTCATCAGACTAGCTTGTGGCATGTCTGGGAAAAAATACATTGGAAGTAGATTTCTTTTTCATACAATATATTCTGATTACGGTTATGTCTTCCTCTACTCCTCCCTTCAGGCCCTCCCCTCCAGATCCACCCCGTCACTGTCCCTTGTTAGAAAATAAACAGGCATATAGGTAATAATAATAAAATATAATAAGATGAAACACAAACAATTTGGAATAAGACAAAACAAACAAACAGAAGGAAAAGAGCCCAAGTAGACTCAGAGGCCTACTTGTTCACACACTGAGGAATCTCATGGAAACCCAAAACTAGATGCCATAATACATGCTCAAAATACATAGAGTAAATCAGTAGATAAATGTAAAAAATGAGGGTTAAAGAAAAAGTCTTGACACGACATTATGAAACAAGGAACCTCCAAAGAAGCCACTGAGTTTGTTTTCTGTTGGCCATCTGCTGGTGGCATGTGGCCAGCACTTAAGAGTAGTCTATTTCCCGAGGGAGACTCCCTTGGAGAGAAATGATTTTTTTATATGCAAATGGTTATCAGTTGGAGAAAGCTTCTGAGTTATGGGTAGAGGCATGTGTCCACTTCTCCTCCCAGCTCTAGGACCCCATGTGGTGCAGACTCATGCGGGCCCTGTGCATGCCGCCCAGGCTCTGTGAGGGCCTATGTGTGTCGGCCCCACTGAGGTTAGAAGGCCTGGTGTCTTGGGTGTCCTCCCTCCCCTCTGGCACTTCAACCCTGTCTGCCTCCTCTCCTGCAGAGCCCTGCGTGAGGGGATTTGATGGAGACATCCTGTTTAGGGCTGAGTGCGCACATCGTCTGGTATTTGTTCCCATCTGCTGCAGGACAGAGCTTCTCTGATGATGGCCGAGCAAGACACTGATCTACGAGGATAGCAGGATATCATTAGGAGTCATTTTATTAGCTGAGCACAGTGGCTGTAATTCCAGCACTCAGGGAGGCAGGTGGATGTCTGTGAGTCCCAGGTCAGCCTAGTCTATGAAGTGAGCGTAAGACAGCCAAGGCTACACAGAGAAACCATGTCTCAAACAACAACAACAACAACAACAACAACAACAACAACAACAAGTCATTTTATTGCTACATCCCTTTTGTAGAACAGTAGTACTTGGCTTTCTCCTAGGTTCCTGGTCTATCTGCTCTCTGGTTCTTGGTCACCCAAGCGTCATTGGGTATGGGTTCCATCTTATAGAATAGACCTTAAATCAAACCAGATACAGTTACTCCCACAAGCTTTGTGTCACGGTCGCACTAGCACATCTTGCGAGCAGGACAGACACTATTACAGATGGAAGGTTTGGTTCCTGGATTGGTGTTTACATTTCTCTTTTGGTAGCATGCACAGCACCTTCTGGTACCAAGGACACCAGCCAGCTGGGGTAAAGGCTCTCGGTAGGCGCCAGCTGGGCTTCTCTGTGTTCACTGAGTTTCGTAGTTGTTATTTTTTAATCAACAAGGCTGTGCTGCCAGTTTGTGAAGCACAGTCTATAGCTTTTGCTGCAGACTTAACTTATTCAGTGGTTCCGTGGGTGCCCTTGGCCAGCGACTCATTAGCTGTAGCCCATTTCCAGTTCTGAGGCCTCATTGGGTGAGAGAGGCTCTGCCTCCCACTCTATTTGGTGATTTCATTAGGTCGCCGTCATATATGTATATAACTTAGGAAGCGCCTGCTGTCATCGGTTTCCGTGTGCCCCGCCCATATTCTCTCATTGTTCCCTTCTTTCCTCCTCCTCCACACTTGGTCCTCCGGTTCGTCCCCCAACCTCCCTGTCTGTCAGTAAGGAATAACCACTTACTCTATCTGCCCTTCCCGGGAGAGCGCCCCCTCCCTGCTAGGCACTTGTTCTATCTGCCCTTCCTGGGGAGAGCACCCTCCCTGCTAGGCACTTGCTCTATCTGCCCTTCCCGGGGAGAGCACCCTCCCTGCTAGGCACTTGATCTATCTGCCCTTCCCGGGGAGAGCGCCCTCCCTGCTAGGCACTTGCTCTATCTGCCTTTCCCGGGGAGAGCGCCCTCCCTGCTAGGCACTCACTCTATCTGCCTTTCCCGGGGAGAGCACCCTCCCTGCTAGGCACTCGCTCTATCTGCCTTTCCCGGGGAGAGCACCCTCCCTGCTAGGCACTCGCTCTATCTGCCCTTCCCGGGGAGAGCGCCCTCCCTGCTAGGCATTTACTCTATCTGCCCTTCCCGGGGAGAGCACCCTCCCTGCTAGGCACTTGCTCTATCTGCCCTTCTCGGGGAGAGCACCCTCCCTGCTAGGCACTTGCTCTATCTGCCCTTCCCGGGGAGAGCGCCCTCCCTGCTAGGCATTTACTCTATCTGCCTTTCCCGGGGAGAGCGCCCTCCCTGCTAGGCACTTGCTCTATCTGCCCTTCCCGGGGAGAGCGCCCTCCCTGCTAGGCATTTACTCTATCTGCCCTTCCCGGGGAGAGCACCCTCCCTGCTAGGCATTTGCTCTATCTGCCCTTCCCGGGAGAGCACCCTCCCTGCTAGGTATTTACTCTATCTGCCCTTCCCGGGGAGAGCGCCCCTCCCTGCTAGGCACTTGCTCCATAGCTAACCTCTGTGTGGTTTTGTGCATTGAAGCTCGCTTGTCTTTGACTCACCGGCTAACGTTCACAGATAAGCGAACACACACCATATTTGTCTTTCTGGATCTGGGTAACCTTACACAGGATGACTTTTTTTTTTATAGTTCCACCCATGTACCTGAGAACTTCGTGATTCTTTTTAAAACAGTACAGTAATATTTCATTGTGTAAATGTACCACATTTCCTTACCTAGTCACCCATTGACATCCATCTAGGCTGTTTCCAATTTCAGGTTATTATGATTAGAGCAGCAGTGAACATGCTTGAGCAAATGTCTATAACAGGATGAAATATCCTTTGGGTGTATGCCGAAGAGTGTTGTAGCTCGATCTTGAAGTAGACAGCTTCCCGTCTTCCTGAGGAAACAACGCACTGATTTGCGTAGTTGCCGTACAAGTTTGCACTCCCACCAGCAGTGGAAAAGTGGTCCTCTTACTTCGCATCCTTGCCAGCATGCGCTGTCATTGACTGATTGGTCTTGGCCATCCTGACTAGTGTTAGAATCCCAAAGCAGTTTTGATTTGCATTCCTTGATGAGTAAGATGCTGAACATCTTTAAGCGCTCCTCAGCCATTTGAGTTTCCTCTTTTGAGGATTCTGTTTAGATCTGTGCTCCATTTTAAAATTGGTTTGTTTTCTTGATGTGCAGTTTTTTTGAGTTCTTTATATAGTTTAGATACTAGCTATGTATCATATATGTAGTTGGTAAAACTTTTTCCCGTTCTGTAGACTGACACTTTGTCTAAATCATGATCTTTTGTCATGCCAAAGCTTTCAAGTGTCATGAGGTCACACGTTTATTAATTGTTGATCTTAGGTTCTGTGCTAGTGGTGTTCGGTTCTGACAGTCTTTCCTGTGGCAGTGAGTTCAGCGTTATCCCCACATCTATCAGGTCCACCTGGCCTTGTGTTGAGGTCTTTGATCTATTTGGAGCTGTTCTGTGCAGCGTGGTAAGTGTGGGTCTAATTGCATGCTTCTGCCTGTAGCCATCCAGCCTGGCCAGTACCACTTGTTGGCCAACATCCTTTGTTAAAGATGCTGTCTTTTTTTTTTTTTCCTGTTGCACATTTCTGGCTTCTGTATGAACAATCAGGTGTTTGTAGATGTGTGGTTACTTCTGGGTCTTCAGTTTGATCCTATTGACCAGCATGCCTGGCTTTGTGCCAGTGGCATCCTATTATTTCTATAGCTCTGTGGTACAGCATGAGATTGGCGTGGTGATACCTCCAACGGGTCTTTTATCATTTGGGACTGTTTTAGCTATCTTAGGGCTTTTTTCTTCTTTTCCATATGGAAATTTCCCTTTCAAATTTTGTGAAAAATTGTGTTGGAATTTTGGTAGGGATTACATTTGAATCTGTAGATTGCTTTTGGTAGGGTGGCCTACCAATCCATGAGCATGGGAGAGCTTTCCATTTTTTTGATATCATATTCAGTTTCTGTCTTTAATGTCTGGAGATTTTGTTTTGTTTTGTTTTGCTTTTGTTTTTCGAGACAGCGTTTCTCAGTGTAGCCTTGGGTGTCCTGGACTCCCTTTGAAGAACAGACTGGCCTGGAACTCACAGAGATCCGCCCACCCCTGCCTCCCGAGTGCTGGGATTAAAGGCAGGCACCACCACACCTGGTTGTCTTTTACTTTCTTATAGTTACTTCAGGATATTTTGTAGTTTTTGAGGCTACTGTGAAGGGAGTTGTTCTCCAGGTTTCTTTCTGAGTCTGTTTGTCATTTTTTATAAGAGAGCTACTGATGTTTGTGTGTTAACTTTGTATCCTGATACTTTGATGAAGTAGGAGTTTCTGGGTGTAATTTTTAGACGCACTGATGTATGCTATCATGTCATTTGCAAACAAAGGTACTTCGACTCCTTCCCTTCCTGTCTGTGTCTCCTCGTCTCCTTCTTGTCTTATTGCTCTTGCTAAGATTTCTAATACAATATTGAATAGGTGTGGAGAACACACACAACTTTTCCTCGTTCCTGATTTTAGTGGAATTGTTTGGAGTTTCTCTCCATTTAAGTGGCTGTTAGCTGTGGACTTGCTGTAGGCTGCCTTTATTATGCCAAGGTGCGGCCTTTGCATCCCTAGTCCCTCCAGGACTTTTATCTTGAAGGGGTTTAGATTTTGTCAAAGGCCCTTTCTTCATTTAATGAGATAGTTGTATGTTTTTTTCCTTTTAGTTTGTTTATATTGTGGTATACATATATTTACATATGTTTATTTTCATATATTGAACCATCCCTGTGTCTCTGGGATGAAGCCCAGATGGTGGATGATCTTTTGGATGTATTCATAGATTTGGTTTGCAATTATTTTATTGAGGATTTTTGCAACAGTGTTCATAATGGAAATGCCTGTAATTGTCTTTCTTGGCTTGGTCTTTCTGTGGCTGAGCAATCAGTGTATCTGTGGCCTTCTCAAAAGAGCTAGGTGGTGTGCGTTCTGTTTCTATTTTGTGGAATGATTTGAGGAGTGTTGATATTAATTCTTCCTCAAAAGTCTTGTGGAAATTGGTGCTAAAACCATTTGGCCCTTTTTTGGTGGGGGGAGCTGGGAGACTTTTAATGACTTCTTCTATTTCACAAGGGGTGATAGGTCTGTTTAAATTTCTTTCTGGTCTTGAATTAACTTTAGTAAGCGCTATTTATTGAGAAATGTATCCGTTTCTTTTATATCTTCTAATTTGGTGGAGTATAGGTTTTAAAGTATATCCCTATGACTCCTTGGCATTTCTTGTAATGTCCTACTTTTTATGTCTAACTTTATTAGTTTTGATCTTTCCTATTCTTTTTTGTTAATTTGACAAAGGGTTTTTAAATCTTACTTATTTTTCCAAGAAACAACTGTTTTGTTTTGAAATCCATTTTGACAAATATTAAAGTGATTACATTCTCTTGCTTGGAATATGTTTCCTTTCCTTTTACCCTGAGGTGACGTCTATCCTTAATGTTAAGGTATGTTTGTGGGTGCAGCCCTTGAGGTGATGCCTATCATTAATGTTGAGATGTGTTTCTTGGGTGCAGCAGAAGGATGGATCATGTTTTCACATCTGGTCTGTGTCTTTTTATTGGAGAACCGAGACCGTTGATGTTTGAGAGTTATCAGTGAGCAGTGTTTGTGGATTCTCGTTATTTGTTGTTGTGGTGTGTGGTAGGGATCTTTCGATTTGCTGGTCTGAGATGATTTATTCCTTGTGCTTTCTTGGGTGTGGCCAGCCTATCAGGTTGAAGGGTTTTTGGTAGTGCCTTCTATGGAGCTTTTAGGTCTTGAACTATTTTCTTTATCTCCTTCCATTGTTTGTTTGTGCTTTCATGTTTCCATAATGGCTTTATTCGTTTTGTCTTTAAGTGCCTCCGTCATATTCACCAAGGCTGCTTTGAAGTCCTTGCCCCGTGCTCAGCTGCAGTGCGTTTCTCAGGGCCTGCTGTCGAAGGCTCGCTGGGCTCTCATGGAGTCATACTGTCCTGGCTGTTTGAACTATGTTTCTTATGCTGGCATCTAGGCATCTGGGTTGGGACGACTGTGGTTCTAGGTGCTGATGTCTGGTCTTGTCTTTGTTGGGTGGGCCTTTGGTTTCTGTTGGCCTCTCTGGTCCTTAGGAGAGTTGTTGTCTGTGGGCTGCCTGGTAGGGGATGCTTCCGAGATGCTTCCGGGCGTGACCCCTGTGGGTTCTGGGTAGAGTGTGTTTCTAGGTGCTGGGAGCTGGGAGTAGAAGAGGCTGCCGAGAGGGTCCACAGGAGGGAAGAAAGCAGGAAGGTGTTCCTCCAGAATCCGCCTTGTCCCCTGAGAATGGGGACAGAGAATGAGGAGGGGCCACAGCAGGTGGTCTGCTGCAGGTCTGGAGACGACACTGGGGGAAGGAGAGGTAAAGACCCAGCATGGCTTACCTGCTCCCCTGGCCTGTGCGGCCAGTGGTTCCCAGGGGATGCTTGCTGGAGATGGGCGCCAGGATAAGGGAAGTGCAGGGAAGGAAGGCTGCAGAAGAACTGTGTGATCCCTTAGAGAGAGCAGCGCAGAGGGAGGAGAGGCCACGGCAGGCGACCTGTTCATAGCTGGAGTGAGGCTAGGAGACTGCATTTGGAGGGGCAAAGAGCAAGGTGAAGATCTACAGTTACCCTGCCTGCTCCCCTGGCCTCATGAGGACATTTTCTTAGTGGGTAATTTACGCAGGAGAACCTGTCCCAGTGGGCAGTGCCACTCGTGAACGGGTAATCCTGGGCGGTATGAGGAAGGTAGCTGAGCAAGCCAGAGGAAGCCAGCTGCTAAGCAGTGTTCCTCCATGGTCTCTGCTTCAGTTCTGGCCTCAGGATCCTGCCTCAGTTTCCCTTGATGATGGACTGTAAACTGTAAGATGAAATAACCCAAGTCTTTACTCTCCAAGTCTGGTTTGGTTGTGGTGCTTATCACGGCAGCAGAAAGCAGAGCCAGGGCAGATACCCGGCTTGCGTTTGCTCAATGCCTAGGGACAAACCAAGGGACTCTGAAGAGAATAAGGCAGCTTCCTGTATTGCCTTCCTGCTTTCCAGAGGAATGGGGGTTCCCACTTAAAAAGATAGAAAAATACTACATACATGTGCACACACACACACACACACACACACACACACACACACAGAGAGAGAGAGAGAGAGAGAGAGAGACTTACAAGAACAGTAATCACTTATTTGACGTTTATTTTTAGATTACACCATGAGTTCATTTACATTTGTTCTTTCAGCCAGTCTGTGGCATACACTAATTGCTGACCCTGAGCTAAGTGCTGCGAACATAGACTGAAGTCAGGGTTCAGCCATCACCTACAGGGCCTGCTGTGTGTGAGGAAGAGTACCACAGAGGTCACTCTTTCCTTGTAGGCTGTTAAGTGCTAGAGGGAGAGGGACCTGGAAAGGTGGGGGCTGCTAGGAGGCAGCTCAGTCAGCCCGCAGGACGGAAATCTTTGCAGAGGTAAAGATAGTTGAGCTGAGATGTGAAGCTAAGTTACTGGAGGAACTCCCAAGGACGGGGGAGCATAGGTAGTGGGCATGGAGGCCGGAAGGAGCCCGAGGCCTGCAGCAACAGGCAGTCGCTGTATACTGAAGGAAGGGATTTGAAGAGGAACAGGAGCCAAACACAGCAAAGTGCTGTTGGATTAATGAGTCGGGCTCTGGATCAAAGGTCATAAATCAGGGTTATACGCATACCAGCGGCCCTGTGTCCTACCACAAGACCAGAAAAGTTAACTTTGGATACTTCTAGTTGGCGGAAGAGAAGAACGAAGCAGCTGTGACGAGCTGCGTGTCAAGCCCAAGGCCCCCCCACCCCACCCAAGTCCCCAAAGGCAACTCCAACCACATTAGGGTGATA
Source organism: Acomys minous (assembly GCF_964271855.1). Lineage (NCBI taxonomy): Eukaryota > Metazoa > Chordata > Mammalia > Rodentia > Muridae > Acomys > Acomys minous. The sequence continues at coordinate 3,094,517 of NC_140490.1, forward strand.
GTCTTTCCACTTGCCCCTCTGCCTGCATTAGCTTAAGTAGATGAAGTCCTCTGGAGACTTAAAAGTTATAGCGAATGCTTTATCCTGGAAACTATAATGAATCAGAGACTCTCTAGGGCAGAAGTCATTTCCTGCAGTAATTTTTCCAGGCTATTAGAATACCATCTTTTCTGCTGCCGTTATAAAATATCCAAAAATGGGAACCCGGCAAGGCTCCTAAGCACCACAGTTCCAGTTCCAGGAAACAGCTACAGTGCAAGAAGGACAGAGATGGTGTTTGCACACCATTGTCTCCAAGTGTGCCAGTGCTTCCTGGAAGGAGGCAGATTCCCAAAGTGACGTCATGGAGGGCTAGCTTTATTTTTAGGTCTCTTTACTTTAAGCCCCTTCTTGTAGTTCATCTCTGGTGTACGGTGAACATTTTAGACCATCAACATCAACCTATTAATTTCTAAGCCTCTGTATGATGGCTGCTGTAGAAAGGATTGGCAGTGCGCTTTCTTTATTCTGAACCCACTCTTGTTGCCTTGGGTTATCTACAGTCTCCCCAGAAGCCCTTTCCCATACATTGCTTTAGTCCCCATGGTAGCACTGTGAAGCAAACTCACTCCCCAAAAGCTAAGAAAGCAGCCAAGCATCCTGCAGTAACAGGTGCGCTGTCTGTAAAGCAGCTCTGTTGGGCTTTACCACCAGCTCCCTCGCCAAGGTTCTGTGATGGCCAAGGAACCACACAAATGATGCTGATAGCCCAACGCGGGCCTCCTGGATAAAGAGAGTTTTCTAAAGCTTTTGAGCCTGAGAACCCAGGAATGCTGAGTGCCAGTCAAGGGGCATGCCCACCAACTGCAGTGAGTGCGGACAGTTGGGTGAGGGGATGATTCGTGATGGCAAGAAGGATGGATGTATATGGTGGCGATTGATGCAGAAAATATCATCCAGCATTTTTCCTTCAGAAATTGTCCTTGAAAGGTAAAGAGGAAACGGTACTTCATGGTCACAGCATTTTCTGTTGATAGCACCTCACAGGACAGTTGGAAGGAGGACAGACATGATCTTACTGTGGTTTTTGTGCTGTGTGTGTAATATTTTTTTTCTAGACATGGAAAGTGGCACAGCACAGATGAGTAAGTCAGGAGTAAATAACTCCCCCCCTCCAGTTTTCTTTTTTATTAAAAAAAACCCTTTTTATTGTTTGTTTGTAAATTTCACATCGTGTTCCCAAATCACACTCATCTCCCTGTCCCTCCATATCTGCTTTCTATCCTTGAAACCTCCCCCTAAAACAAACATCTCTCTGTGGAAGCTACAGCCACACAGAATTCCCTTTTGTGCACACATCTTTACTTGCAAGTGCGCATTGCAGCGAGTCATCGGTCTGGTTCCAGGCCTGTGGCTTCCACTACACCAGCAATACTCTGACTTCACGGCTTGCCTTCAAGCTCAGGCTACGTTGCTCTTCCTCAGCAGCTGCAGGACTTACTTTTCTGGTGACTCTGCATTAGTCAAACTACATGGTTCCCCTTGAACCCAAGCTTGTATTTACACATCACTAAGACAAGAGATTAAATCATACAGACTCCAGTCCCACACAGTGTACTTATTTTCATGAGGTAAGTCAGGAAGTGCTGGAGGTGTCTTTTATTATTTACCTTTTGTAGCAGTTGTTTTTGCTTCAGTCACTACTGCAACCAGACTGGGATTTCTGTCTGGTTTTTACTCCATTAGGGGGTGACGCGAAGTGTGAAGTCTAGAACAGGCTGCTGTACTTCAAACTTATTTTTACGGTGTGAACTTAAAGCACATTTTTTTACATTTTATTTTATTAATTTATTCATATTACATCTCAGTGGTTATCCCCTCCCTTGTATCCTCCCATTCCTCCCTCCCTCCCATTTCCCCCTTACTCCCCTCCCCTATGATTAACCTCCAAACTTTCCAAACTGTATGTTGGGAATGACACGACTGTTCACAGAGTGGCTGTGAAGCATCATTTAGTGAAGTTAGTGTGTGTGACGCCCATGCCACCGTGGTACCGAGTCGAGGGCGAGGGACTGCGGATTTAACTCATGCACACACACACGCACACACACACACAATAACACAGCGGGTCCTTTGTGCTAAGAGAGCAGCAGCCGCCGCAGCAGCCGCGGCAACGGTTTATTATTCCTTCGTTCTCCCCAGAGTTCCAAAGAGCCTTCTTATAGGCAGCAAAACAGGAATCCTCCTCCCAGGTGAAATCTCTCAAGCTTGATTGCACACAGGAGGAAAAGTCTCGAGGCAGGGAGGGGTACATTCTCAGAGCAGTAAACATGACAAGCTAACCAAGATAAACACAGACATGGAAGCTGCTAGAAACAGGACATGAAACAGCAAGACAGGCAGGCAGCCGAGTCGGGCCTGGTTCCTATAAGTGTGGCTACAAAAGACCCCAAATAACCCAGATAACAAGGAGGACCCCAAGGAGGCTGCTTAGTTCTCATTCAGAAGGGCAAGTAGAACAGACGTCACCCGGCAAGATGTGAGGAGGACAGAGCATGGCACCTGAACAGAGGTAAACAGCCACGTGGCAGAACATAGATTAGAATAAATAGGTTATTTTACATTATGAGATAGTAGAGAAGAGCCTACTTTGTGGTCTAGGTATTTGTAAATAATATTTTGAGTCTTGATGAGTCTTTATTCCAGGAGCTTGCCTGCAACACAGCCCCTCCCCTCATTTAATCCTCCTATTCTGGTTCCCCATTTATCTCTCCACAGCACTGTATTCTTTCTCTTTCCTTGGGAGACCCTCTCCTCTCCAGTAGACCTTAATAAGTACCTGATCTCTGTGGTTATTTGAGTTATAGCACACATATCAAAAGCTTAAAAGCTAGCATCCACATACCAGAGATAACATGCAATATTTGTCTTTTGCAGTCTGGGTTACCTCAGGATATATTTTTTTTCTAGACCCATTCATTTACCTGCAAATTTCATAATTCTACTTTTTCTAAGAGCTGAATAATATCCCACTGGGTAAATGTACTGCATCTTCATTATCAGTTAATCAGTTGATGGACATCTAAGCTGTTTCCAGCTTCTGGCTATTATGAATAGAGCAGCAGTGAACATGGGGGAGCAGTTATCTCTGTGGTAGGATGTGGGGTGCTTTGGGTATGTGGCCAGGAGTGGTATGGCTGCATCTTGATCTAGATCTGTTCTCAGCTTCCTAAAGAACCTCCACGCTGATTTCCACACTGGCTTACCAGTTTGAAGTCCCACTAGCAAGGAACTAAGTGTTCTCCTTTTCCTGCATCCTCACAAGCATCTGGTGTCATTTCACCTTACCCTAGTCACAATGGCCAAGATCAATATTTTTTAAATGTTTGTTTTACAGAGACAGGGTTTCATGCAGAACAGGTTAGTTTCGAACTTGATACGTAGCCAAGGGTGAGTTTGAACTTCTGATCCTCTTGTTTCTAGCTCCTCTTTCTAAGTGTTGGGACTACAGACAAGCCCTGTCACAACTAACTTGTCAATCACACCCTTTAGAACATGTTCACAGCAGTGTTCAGACAAGAGTTGGAGCACACCATGGCCTCGCCATGCTAAGTTCAGCTTGTGATGGCTTCTCTAATGCCTGTGGTCATAATAAAAGTTCCCAAACGGTGAAAATCAAACATCCCGGAGTGTCATTATAGCTGAAAGACTTTTTTCTTTTTAAGTGAATAATGCCTTAGACTTGTCAAGCAAGGCCCATACACAGAGTGAAGGAGACCTGACTTTGGTAAATTTGGTTTATCACAAGAGAAGTTCTATAGTAGATATTAATTATCATAAGTCTGTTAAACAGAGGCAGAAAGATTGGAGGTTCAATGTTACCATGTTTCAAAACAAAACAGATAATTTGGAAAACTGTCTGCTCTTTAAGAAAGAGTGACTGTGTGAGATCCACAGGTGTGTCAGCTGTGATCTCAGGCATTGCACAGCCCAAGTCTCACAGAGGCCCCTGCGAATGTGCTGCCAAGCCAAATCCTAAGCTTATGTTGGCCCTGGTTGCTGGATCAGGGATACCATTTACACCCCAATAATCCGTGCAGGATCCTCACAAAAGCTCCATCCTACAGAGAAGATGGTACTAATTCTCCTTTCCAGGAAGTTTTCTTTGGGTGCTGAGATGTGTCAGTTGACAGAGAGAGACAGACAGAGAAACTCTCATTCCGTAACCCTGGCTGGTCTAGAGCTCACGATGCCAACCAGACTGGCCTTGAACTCACAGAGACCCATTTGTTTCTGCTACCCAAGTGCTGGGCTTAGAGTGTGCCACCATATACAACTCAAAAAATAATTATTTTTAAAAAGAAAATTAAGGAGCTAGTAGGATGCAAACTGAACACACGCACACACATGCACAGGCATTCACCCAGGGCCAAGATTCAGAGGATGAAAGTACAGAGATGGCCAGAGTACTGAACTTGACTTTATTATCCACTAGAGAGAGCTGGCAAGAAAAACACAGCTGTAATTTGATGTGGTCAATGATATAGTAATGACATTCATGACACATCAGTCACTATGGAAACAAAGTAATTCGTACTGTTGCTAAGGGAGGTTCCAGAGACCCCTTCTCCTGTGGAAAAGCACAGCCACAGGCTGCCTGAGGCAACACTGTTGAGGAATAGAAGCTTCTGGTAGGCAGATTACACCAGCATTGTCAAATATGCCTTTCCGGCTTCTTTACTTGACTTCCTGCTCTGTTCTTTCTTTATTCCAACAAGGCCCAGAGTGTCTCCTTTCGCTACATTTCCTGTGTGTGTTTACAGTAACACACTAGCTGAGATGACTGTTACTTGGGATCCAACAACTAAACTTGTTACTTGTTATATTACGAGGCTTTGTAACTAGTCAAGGCCAAAACAACCTAAAAAGCAAACTTTGGTTTAGGAAAAAAAAAATCAAAGAATCTTTATCATTTGAATTTCTCAAATGCAAAAATAAATAAATAAATACATGCTCTTGTTTCTAATTTTTTTCCTTCCAACACAGTATTTTTATGCATTATTTGGGAAGTTCGTGCAATGCACCTCAATCACACTTGCTTCCCATTCCTCTCTGGCCCACCCTTTCACCCTTGTGCCCTCCCCCCAAAAAGAGGAGAAAACCCCACCACGTCCAGTTTGTGTTGTCTATATCCTCATTGGATCATGGTCGAACTCCTGGTGGCCAGCCATTAAAGAGAACTGAGTCCTTCCCTACGCCCCCGCCAGAGGCCATCAACTGTCAAGAGCTACACTTCAGCATATTTATCACAATTTTAAAGGACTCTCTTCAATAGCTTCCTGTATAGACTGGGGTTATTTGGGGGCGGGGAGGAAGAGGCTGCTACAGACTCCGTTATTCTCTCTTATTCTCAATTATGAGTCTGTTGTCATCGATACCAATGCAGGGGCAGCTTCTTTGCCCACAGCAGTCAGCAGCAGCACGGATCATGTGTTTCTACACACAGATACCAGCATGGTCCCAGGTGACATCACAGAACACGGGCCTCCACATCACAACTCCAGTGACAGCACAGAACACATTAAAGCTTTGGTGACATCACAGAACACATCACAGCTCCTGTGACAGCACAGAACACGGGCCTCCACATCACAACTCCTGTGACATCACAGAGCACATCACAGCTCCTGTGACAGCACAGAGCACAGCACAGCTCCTGTGACAGCACAGAGCACATCACAGCTCCTGTGACAGCACAGAGCACATCACAGCTCCTGTGACAGCACAGAACACATCACAACTCCTGTGATAGCACAGAACACATCACAACTCCTGTGACATCACAGAGCACATCACAGCTCCTGTGACATCACAGAGCACATCACAGCTCTTGTGACAGCACAGAGCACATCACAGCTCCTGTGACATCACAGAGCACATCACAGCTCCTGTGACAGCACAGAGCACATCACAGCTCCTGTGACAGCACAGAACACATCACAGCTCCTGTGACAGCACAGAACACATCACAGCTCCTGTGACAGCACAGAACACATCACAGCTCCTGTGACAGCACAGAACACATCACAGCTCCTGTGACAGCACAGAGCACATCACAGCTCCTGTGACAGCACAGAGCACATCACAGCTCCTGTGACATCACAGAGCACATCACAGCTCCTGTGACAGCACAGAGCACATCACAGCTCTTGTGACAGCACAGAGCACATCACAGCTCCTGTGACAGCACAGAGCACATCACAGCTCCTGTGACATCACAGAGCACAGCACAGCTCCTGTGACAGCACAGAGCACAGCACAGCTCCTGTGACAGCACAGAACACATCACAGCTCCTGTGACATCACAGAACACATCACAGCTCCTGTGACAGCACAGAGCAGATCACAGCTCCTGTGACATCACAGAGCACATCACAGCTCCTGTGACAGCACAGAGCACAGCACAGCTCCTGTGACATCACAGAGCACAGCACAGCTCCTGTGACAGCACAGAGCACAGCACAGCTCCTGTGACAGCACAGAGCACATCACAGCTCCTGTGACATCACAGAGCACATCACAGCTCCTGTGACAGCACAGAGCACATCACAGCTCCTGTGACAGCACAGAGCACATCACAGCTCCTGTGACATCACAGAGCACAGCACAGCTCCTGTGACAGCACAGAGCACAGCACAGCTCCTGTGACATCACAGAGCACAGCACAGCTCCTGTGACAGCACAGAGCACATCACAGCTCCTGTGACAGCACAGAGCACAGCACAGCTCCTGTGACATCACAGAGCACATCACAGCTCCTGTGACAGCACAGAGCACATCACAGCTCTTGTGACAGCACAGAGCACATCAGAGCTCCTGTGACAGCACAGAGTACATCACAGCTCCTGTGACAGCACAGAGTACATCACAGCTCCTGTGACAGCACAGAGTACATCACAGCTCCTGTGACAGCACAGAGCACAGCACAGCTCCTGTGACAGCACAGAGCACATCACAGCTCCTGTGACAGCACAGAGCACAGCACAGCTCCTGTGACAGCACAGAGCACATCACAGCTCCTATGACAGCACAGAGCACATCGCAGCTCCTGTGACAGCACAGAGCACATCACAGCTCCTGTGACAGCACAGAGCACATCGCAGCTCCTGTGACAGCACAGAGCACAGTCCTCCACATCACAACTCCTGTGAGGTTTTTTTTTTGTATGCATGCATTTCGACAGGGGAGAAATGTATTCTCTTTTCCTTTAATGCGGCTAGGGACTGGAAACCCTGCGTCAAAACCGAAATGAATATCCGCACTGCTGAAGCTCACACCACCTTTAACCGTGAACTAAAGTTTTCCACAGAAGACTGATTCAAAATGAAAATTAATCACACCATGTGTGCTTGCCTACACACAAACACACACAGAGAGGGATAAGGGAGGGCAAGAGGGAGGGAGGGAGGGGGGGAAGGGAGGCAGAGGGGGCGAGAGAACCAGAAGCAAGTCTTTAAACTAAACAACTATTCTGAGCTCATGTTTCATTTGACTCTCTGTTCCGTCGGGTCTCTTTAGCTATCAGACGGCTACAAGGCATAAAAGCAGCGCGCTGCAAACAACTGCTGGGCAACAAAGAACGTCTGCTACTGCAGATTGGCACAGATGGTAACAAACAATGGCGACTGCGCCAACAGTGGTCTCTCAGCGGGTGGATGGGACTACAACTGTGAAGTTATCTGGGAGCCATTTGAGGACCCTCAGCCATCCACAGAGAAGCTTCCTCCTGCAGTACATGGCAACAAATACAGAGGCCCACAACTGCACAGTGTGCAGGGAGTGAGAGACAGCAGAGCACTCAGTCCTGAACGGGGTGTGGGCATCACAAACCCCTCCCCGGAGAGCTCAAGGAGCTAAGGAAGAGGAGCAGGGAGGACTGTAAGAGCCAGAGGGGATGGATATGCCAAGGAAACCATCTTCCACACACAACAAGACTGATGCACATGTGAACTCACAGAGACTGTGGCGGCCTGCACACAGCCTGCACAGGAGTCAGGGGGTGCCCAGTGCTGAGGGGAGATAGCTGACCCGAGCTCCCATCCCCAACCAGAAGCTATCTCCAACTGACAACCACTTGCAAAGGAGTCTCCCTGGGTATACAAAGGGCAGGCCACATGCCAGCAACAGATAGCTAACACAAAACGAACGCAATGGGTTTTTGCTTTTGTTTTAGATACGCTGTTTCATATCGCTTTGTTTGGGCACTTTTTTTCTTTTAAACCTTACTGGTCTTTTGCTTTTATATTATGATTTCTATATTGTGTTTTTATGGGTGTGGGTGTTAGTGCTCTTTCTTTTCTTTTTAAGACTGTTTTTCCCCCTAAAGAGAGAGAAAAACCAAGTGCAGAGTTGGAGGGTGGGCAGAGAGGGAGGATGTAGGATGAGGTGAGGGAGGGGAAACCAACCAGACTATACTGAATGAAAAAATGTTTTTAATTTTGAAAAAATGAGCATCCTAATAATTAGAAAAAATGGATTTTCTGGTTTAAGGAGATAGCTTAGTTGGAATAATGAACCTCACACAAAAGTGAGGGTCTGATTTCAGATTCCCAACACATACCTAACAGACTGGGTGTGGTTGTTTGTGCCTGTAATCCTAGTAGAGAGTGCCTGGAGCTTGCTGACCAGGTAGTTCAGCTAAATAATTGAACTCAAGGTCCAACGCCCTCTTCTGGCCGCCACAGGTACTGCATGTATGTGGTAAACAGACATCTGTGCAGGCAAAACATCCATGCACTCAGAACAAAAATAAAGGCTAAAAATATTTTTAAGGACTGTTGAAATGAGAATTTCATTCAGTGGTAGAGGACTAACACATACAAAATTCAGGGCTTAATCTCTAGCATTGATGCACACAGACATGCATACACGGACACACTCTCGCACAGGCATGCGCACACATGCACGCACACACACAGGAACATACACGTCATTATTTTCTGCAATTGACAAAATCTGTAGGCTGTGGGAGGACAGACCAATGGCACTGAAGGGACCTTGACCTCTTGAATGTCCTGCATTACCACTGGGGACAGAGAGGTTCTATCTTACCAAGTTAGCCTTAGAGCAAGTGTTAACAGAATAAAATCTATTACACATATTTTTTTAAAAATCTCACGCTTGTCCATTAAGGGAGCAAGGGAATTACTAGAAATAACTCTGAAATTCTTTCCCACCAATACTGAACGCAATCCCTTTTGACAATCCATGCTTGTTAGTAAGTCTGACGAGAAAGAAGCAGCAAGAACTTACTGCACATGAGCACTGTTTGGTCCATGAGTTCTGCTGTGCAGTGCGCATCGTAGGCAGAGGGCAGTCAGAAGGGTGCTTGCCAACTATATACAAATCCTTAGGTTAGATCTCCAGAACCTATAGGGACTGGGCATGGGGGGTTCACGGCTTTCACCCCAGAACATGAGAGGTACAGAGAGGAAGTTCAAACAGTCAAGGTCAAAGTCACCCTACCTACAAGAGCTCAATGATAGCCTTGGAAGCATGAAACTTATGTGAGCATGCATGTGTGCATGTGTGTGAGTGTGCATATGTATGCATGAGCGTGTGTTGTAAGTGTATGTGGGTGTATGCATGTGTATGTGTGTATGCATGTGAGCGTGCATGTATACGCATGTGCCTGTGTGTGTATTGCAAGAGTGCATGCACTTGTGTGTGTGTGTGTGTGTGTGTATGTGCAGGTCTGTGTGAATTTTTAAGGAAAGAAGAGTGTATTTTACATCAGCATTGGATGGTGCAGCCTTTCTCTCATCATGGAGAAGTCAATCGTGGCAGCTGACACTTGACGCAGGTGGTCACACTGAAGTGTTTGTGTAAAACACGTGTCCTCAGGCGGGAGGTAGAGCCCAGTAGTAAATCGCTTGCCTGGGGTGGGCAAGGCCCTATGTGCAAATGAGGAGGGAGGGAAGGAGGGGAGGGAGAAACCCTCAACTTGCTTATAAAAGTTGAAATTGGACATTTGGGAGAACACCAGTATTTTATAGACTTTGCATATATTTTGAGAAAGGAAATTGCCATGTGCCTCCATAAGAAAACGGCCATTGTGAATTGTTGAGTTCGTGCTTGTAAAACACAGAAGTGCTTTTTCTCCTGGAGACTGGATTGGGAGGAGAACGTCTGAATCAGAGACGCGGAGCTTCACGGGAACCAGTGGGGTGGGTCGGAGCACACGCATGAGCGGAGCTTCAAGTGCACGTGTGTGCTTGGGAGCAACGGTCAGCAGTCTGAAAGAGTGAGAGCACGCGGGGCCTGCCTTGAATCCCGTAACCTGAAAAGTCCTCGGACAAAGTCCATGCACAGTTCATGATAAGCCTGCATGTGATGAGCTGTCACCCTACCTCCCTTAACCTTTCTTTTTTTAAATCTAGCCAGTGCCCTGTTACTCTAATGTCTGGGGGTTTTGTTTGTTTTGTTTTTGTTTTTGTTTGTTTTTTTTTACCTACTGAGTGTGTGTTGCTTGCAGCAGTATGACTGGGGGGTTATTTACTGGAATATGGGCAGCTTACCACTTGCTTTACCACTAGAGAAACTGGCATCACCCCTCCCAGCACTAAGTGATCATGGTCCACCGCTGAGGGGCGGGGCCTCATGGGACAGTGAAAGGACAAAGGTTCCATCTTGTGTTGGTCTTGTGCAGGTAAATACAGAGAGTCTGGATAAAATGACATGACGCTGTTCCACAGAACTTCTCCCCAGCCTATAGCCTCACGTTCCTTCCTCTTTCTCTCCCCCGCCCCCAAGTCTCTTGAGCCTTGGATGGGGTGACATGTTTAATTAGGGACCAGCACTCCACAATCATTTGTCAAAATAATTTTTAAAAGTTTTACTTACGCTGGGATCGGTGGTGCATGCCTATAATCCCAGCATTTGGGAGGCAGACACAGGTGATCTCTGTGAGTACAAGGTCTGCACCAGAAAAACCCTGTCTCAAAAAACCAAAATTAAATAAAAATTAAAAATTAAAAATCATGAAGTTCAGTTTATGCTGACAACTCCTGCACATGGAGACTGTCCTAAGTGAGGATAATATGCCTGTTGTCGCCCCTGAGAAGAAGACCGGCTTCCCCATTTCCCAGCAGCTTTCACTAGTCAGTATCTCCCTGGCTAGGGGCAGGTCTTTGTGCCCATGACCGCTGCTTGCCATGCTGGTATTTTGTCTGCACTGAGCCTTCGCAGGTCTGGTGTATGCTGTGACCGTCTCTGTGAGTTCACATGTACACCTTGCCCTGCTGTGTCTGGAGAACACTGCTTCTTTAAAGGGATCCACCTTTGGCTCTTTCCATCTTTCCAGCCCCCTCTTCCACACAGATCCCCGAGCCTCCTCAAGGGCGGGGGTGTAATAAAAACATCCCGATTAGGTCCGAGCATTCCAAAGGTATTCTCTGCTTGTTGGCCAGTTGGGGGTTTCTGAAAACACAGTCCTTACACAATGGGCAGTGGGTGAACAGAAATGATTTTAACTTCACTTCTCTCAACTCTAACTTTTTAGACATGGAAGTGGGTGTGATCAGAACATGTTGTATGTATCTATGAAATGGCCAAAGAACAAACAAAAAGTGTCATTTAAAAAAAATTTGCCTAGGGCTGAAAATGGTGTTTGATTTCTGGCAAATAAGAATTTGGAAAGTCGGCCGTGCGTGGTGGCGCACGCCTTTGATCCCAGCACTCGGGAGGTAGAGGTAGGTGGATCGCTGTGAGTTTGAGGCCAGCCTGGTCTACAAAGTGAGTCTAGGACAGCCAAGGCTACACAGGGAAACCCTGTCTCAGGAAAAAAAAAGAAAAAGAAAAAGAAAGAAAAGAAAAGAAAGAATTTGCAAAGTCATGGATGTAAGTCCCATAATCATTGCTTAGGATTTTGTTTTGTTTTTTGTTTTTTTTTTTCTGACAAAAAACATGGGAAGAATGTGACAACTAGCCCGAGACCGACTGCCAGTTGCACACCCTAGGCAGCCCCCACTCCCCTCCTAGGGACGCACATGAAGCCTGAGCTGCTCATCGGCTGCATCTGTGAGGGGGCCTAGCAGTCTATTCATGGTCCTTGGTAGGCACTTCACTCTCCACAAGTCCCTCTGGGCCCTGTTGGCTCTGTTGGTCTTCTTGTGGAGCACCTGTTACCTCCAGGTCCTTCTATTTCTCCCCCCACCCCCCAAAACACACACTTTCCCACAAGACTCCCTATGCTTTGCCCAGTGTTTGGCTGTGAGTCTCAGCATTCATTTCCATCTGCTGATGGGTGTAGCCTCTCAGAGTACAACAGCTATGCTAGGCTCCTGTCTGTCAGCAGAGCAAAATATCATTAATAGTGTCAAGAGTTGGCTCTTTCCCATGGAGTGAGTCTTAAGTTGGACCAGGCATTGGCTGGACATTCCCTCAATTTCTGCTCTATATTTATCCCTGCACATCTTGTAGGCAGGGTAAATTTTGGGTTGAAGTAGGGTTAGGGTTAGGGTGTCTTCATCTTATTTTTGAGACAGGATCTCTTACTGAACTTGGAGCTCACCAGTGGGCTTCAGGGGTTCCTCTGTCTCTGCCTGGCCCCACCTTAACCCATGCCAGGATTACAAATACTACAGATACCTAGCTTTTTATCGCAGTGGTTCTCAACCTGTGGGTCGCGACCCTTTGGTGGGTTTAACCGACCTTTTCACAGGGGTTATGTATCTGATATCCTGAAGATCAGATATTTGCATTATGACTCATAACAGTAGCAAAATTAGTTACTGAAATAGCAACGGAAATAATTTCATGATTGGGGTCACCACAGCATGAGGAACTGGGTTAGAGGGTCGCAGCCTTAGGAGGGCTCAGAACCGCCGTTTTACAGGGTGCTGAGTACCCGATCTCAAATGTTCATGCTTGCACGGCAAGCCTGTTACCTACGGAGTCATCTCCCAGCCGTCTCATCTTCTCTCCTCCATGCCAGAGCCCACTTCAGTGCGCTTTCCTTCCTGGTGTGAGCCCTATCCTCTGAAGTTCGGCTTGTTTGTTGCCCGTAGGTAGGGCAGCCTGAGAGGATAGGAAAACCAAGCCTTTCCTCGCAAGGTTACACAGAGCCCCTCCCACTGTTGGCCCACTCCTGCCGGGTGTGGTCCTGCCCTCCTACCACCTTCTGCAGCACAGAAAGCTGCACACATCCCCCCGTAGCCGAAGCGCTGTAGTTTACTACGTACCCTCCTCTAGTTTTCTGCCCCTGTTCATTCTAACAAAGGCTGAGGTGGCCCCAAAGCAACCACGCCTTTTTCCCAGCTCGTTTTGTACTGTAGCTAATGCACACTCAGGTCTCTTGAAGTAGAAATGTTTTCAAGCCTGGAATTTTCCTGTTGTTAGAACCTGATAGTTAATATTTCTCTCAATTATTGTTTTCATCTTTTCTGTATAATACGCTAGCATATCAGGCTGTGAATTTCTGTTGTTTGTATTAATCAATTAATGTAATTTGTTTGTATAGTATTTTCATCCATATTTTAAAAAACAAATCCAAACAAACAAACAAAAACACTGCCACAGACAGGGCCAAGGCTTTTCAAAATTAGTCATTAACACTTCTTTGATAAATAATTCAATCAATTACTACTCCAACTCTGTACTAAATAAGGTTAGCTTTTTTATCATTTTATTTATGAAAATACCATGAAAAAGTTTGTAAAATTCAAGACCGAGCATATTTCAGATATATTTTTTGGGTTTCAAACTGTTTTAAGATTTTTTTTTTAAATCAAGCTTCCGGTTAGTCCGTGCTTGCTTCCGGGGATCAGTGATCCCTACATTCTACCAAGCAGAGGTGTCACCCACGCTAGAGGGTCCTCTCCGAAGCTGGAGAGAGGGAAAACGCTCAGAAAGACTGCAAATGAGAGCAAGCCTGCCTGGAGACCTGCTTTTCAGCTGTGGACAGGGACTCTCGGCTGAAGTGGTCTCATTAAAGCCCAGGGCAGGTAGATCTGCTAGAGTTTACAGCTGGCTCCTCTGCTCTGAATTTCGAGTCTCACAGTGAACTGCGCACGCGCACACTGTTGCTCTCAGCTCCCCACACTGACTGGTCTGTTGTGGTCCTTTGCGTGCAAATCAGCTCTGTTAGTCTCCGGCTTCCCAACTCAGAGACAGGCGCTGCTCTTCCGCCAGAAACATTTCCCGTTGCATCCTTTAAACTGCTCACGGCTTAACTTGGTTAAAATTTGCCCGAGTCTTTCTCTCTCAGGGGGCTTCTCTGATTAGTCCACCCAAATCAGTGATTTCCATCCAGTGCCATCCTCTGTCTCGCTTCTTTGTTTCTCACGTTGCCTCTCACTACCTGACATCACAGGCTTTCCTTTTTGTTTATCCTTTCTGATGTGTCTTGTGTGGTTAGGAAGGGTGAAAATCTCTCCTGTTTTTCCTATACTTCTCCCAGTGTCTAAAATAGTGTCTCTACTCTGTGCTAGACAGTAAAAATCAGTGGAAGGAGCGACAAAACTAATGAATGGCTGGACTAGAAAGGATGGATCGGAGCCTCTCCGAAAGGTGTCTTGTATGCTGTGCTAAGCCTTGGGTTTCCTCCCTTGACAGTAAAGGATTGATTAAGTGCAGGGTGATGCTGGGGAGAGGTTACAGGAGGTCAGCTTGATTTGTAGATAGATGCCTCTCGGTACAGTGTGGAGCCTCTGACAGGAAGCCAGATCAGACCAGTCCAGCAGCTTTGCAGTCACACATGAGATCCTAAGGTAGGATAGCGGTGATGCCAGCACAAAGGAACTACAGAGTCCAGAAAATGTAGGAGGTGAAAAGCTGAGAACTGGGAAGATGGGAGACATTCCGGGAGAAGAGAGAAAGTGCTGCTTACGTAAACACTGAGCTGCTTGGGCAGCAGGGGGCCGGCGAGGGAAGCTCTCCACTTGCTGTTTCAGAGAGCTGTCTGGCCACCACTTGAACCTGTGAGTCTGAGATACTGATGGAAGATGGGGGCCAGGTATGGACTCAGAGTCAGCAGAGAGCAGGAAGCAGCCGACACCACGAGAAAGGCGAGGCTCTCGGATGAAATGGCATAGACTCTTCAGTATGCTTTCTCTGTGTAACTACATCATGTTCGCTAAAAGTCAGACAATGCGTGTGATGCTTGGTATTTTTCACAAAATAATTTTTTGTTAAATAACTGTGTTATTAAAAAACCTATGCAATCACAGGTAGGATCTCCTGCCTATGGAAACATCCGTTTGAAACAGAACTATCTTGGAAGAAAAGAGCTTGAAACGCCACAAAATGCCACCTCAAGACCATAAACTTCTGGCCCCTAAAAATTTACAGTGTGATTTCTCTCAACTATGTTGCTGGTGGTGTGGTGTTCTTCATAGCAATAGTACAGTTGAGCCGTGGTTACACGAGTTAAGTTCAGTTATATTTTGCTTTCTCAAAGTGTTTACTTTGAGACACCACGGAAATGTGTTACAGGTGCAGGTGGAAAAGGCAGGCAGGACCACTCCTGAGTGAAGACAACCCCATTAACGCCTGGCAACTGACAGGCATCTCAAGTTCCGGAAGTGTGGCCTGCAGGGCTGAAGGGACGCACAATGAGGACGGCCTTCTTCCTCTCCTCCCCCTCAGCAGAACCCGTATGCAGTTCTTCCTGGTTCTCACAGTCCTTCTCTAGGGCAGCTGCGTCCTCGTGGACCTCAGGGAACTTCCCTTTCTCTGTCCCCTCCCCCACATACGTGTGAACAAAGGCACGCTTGGCCTCCATCAGGTCAACTCTGTGGTCTAGGCAAGCCCAGGCCTCAGCAATGGCTGTGGTGTTGGTTCTGCATGCACGCAGCTCACTGTGTGTTGGCCAGCTCTCTGCTGGGTACCACAATAGAAGGCTGGCAGTTAGCGTCAATACACAACGTGGATGAAGTGTTTGGTCTTGATGGTGGCGATGGTAACATCAGCGTCTTTGGGAACCACACCATCTTGACACAAGAGGCAGCGAGCCATGTGTTCACCATAGTGAGGAATACAGTTAGTTCATCATCTGGCTGGCTGTCTCAAAGTAAGTACTGGCGACCTTTCTTGCAGGGCGTTGTGCACCGTCAGCTTTTTAAACGGATGACGGGCACATGTGCTCAGAATGAAGTGGGTGTGGGGGATAAGGCGACAGGATGGCCTGGAATCTTGTGAGATCAGCATTCAGGAGAAGCAGTGGCAAAAGACGTAATCTAGTCAGAAGGGCACTTAAGGTGAGTGTAGGTTGGACATTCAATATCCCAGAGTCGGTGACAAATGTTAGAGATGTGTTGCCCACCATCAGGGCACAGACACAGCGCTCCAGGGTGGTGTGGGTGATGAGGGTGGAGTTGTAGGACTCACATGACTGTGGATCTGGGCAACCAGGGAACTTCAGCTTGGACTTTCTTGATGTAATCAAGAGGGAGACGTTTCACAAGTAGAGAGGTGGACCCAGAGGCAGTTCCTCTACCAGAGCTCTGGAAACCCAAAAAGCCTGCAGACCTCTGCACTGACCGTTCACCTTATGAACTCAACCCAGACGATCTCATCAACAATGTCATCTCTATGATGAGCACTGGAGCAGCTGGTCCTTGCCAGTGGTGTGATGCCTGGGGCATAGTCATCACAGTGGTGTGGTGCCTGGGGCGTAGTCATCGCAGTGGTGTGGTGCCTGGGGCGTAGTCATCACAGTGGTGTGATGCCTGGGGCATAGTCATCGCAGTGGTGTGATGCCTGGGGCGTAGTCATCGCAGTGGTGTGATGCCTGGGGCGTAGTCATCACAGTGGTGTGGTGCCTGGGGCGTAGTCATCACAGTGGTGTGATGCCTGGGGCGTAGTCATCGCAGTGGTGTGGTGCCTGGGGCGTAGTCATCGCAGTGGTGTGGTGCCTGGGGCGTAGTCATCGCAGTGGTGTGATGCCTGGGGCGTAGTCATCGCAGTGGTGTGGTGCCTGGGGCGTAGTCATCACAGTGGTGTGATGCCTGGGGCGTAGTCATCACAGTGGTGTGGTGCCTGGGGCGTAGTCATCGCAGTGGTGTGATGCCTGGGGCGTAGTCATCGCAGTGGTGTGGTGCCTGGGGCGTAGTCATCGAAGTGGTGTGGTGCCTGGGGCGTAGTCATCGCAGTGGTGTGGTGCCTGGGGCGTAGTCATCGCAGTGGTGTGGTGCCTGGGGCGTAGTCATCGCAGTGGTGTGGTGCCTGGGGCGTAGTCATCGCAGTGGTGTGGTGCCTGGGGCGTAGTCATCGCAGTGGTGTGGTGCCTGGGGCGTAGTCATCGCAGTGGTGTGGTGCCTGGGGCGTAGTCATCGAAGTGGTGTGGTGCCTGGGGCGTAGTCATCGCAGTGGTGTGGTGCCTGGGGCGTAGTCATCGCAGTGGTGTGATGCCTGGGGCGTAGTCATCGCAGTGGTGTGATGCCTGGGGCGTAGTCATCGCAGTGGTGTGATGCCTGGGGCGTAGTCATCGCAGTGGTGTGGTGCCTGGGGCGTAGTCATCGCAGTGGTGTGGTGCCTGGGGCGTAGTCATCGCAGTGGTGTGGTGCCTGGGGCGTAGTCATCACAGTGGTGTGGTGCCTGAGGCGTAGTCATCACAGTGGTGTGATGCCTGGGGCGTAGTCATCACAGTGGTGTGGTGCCTGGAACATAGTCACCAGCACCATCTTGCTTTCCTGTGGAAATGAGCTGGTGCTATGTGTCAGTGAGAGCTGCATCAATGACCCCAATTCTTAGCTCTGTAAATACTGCCCTGGGCACATGCTTGCCACTGCCCATCTCACTGAAGAAGGTGCCGAAAATTCCTCTCTTCACAATGGTCTTATTTTTTTTGACATTCAACCATTCAGCTAGAGACCATGGCTCCGGACTATAGCAATCCCAGAAGGCATTGCCAATCTGGGGACCAGCCTGGCTAACGTGGATGGAATGTACTCACACACGTAGCTACAGGTTAGGAGGTGAAGGTCCTGGTTACCATTCCTAACAAACTAAGAACAAGGGAGACAAATGCACTGATTTTAATACTTTCCAACTAAGGTCGTCTTCCATCTTTCTTTATTCTTACAATCATTCACCTAAACTAACAACAGACTAAAGTAATCTTAATATTTACATATTTATTTTTAATATTTATTATTTATTATTATTAACTTTAGTTTTTCGAGACAGGGTTTCTCTGTGTCCTGGACTCACTTTGTAGACCAGGCTGGCCTCGAACTCACAGAGATCTGCCTACCACTGCCTCCTGAGTGCTGGGATTACAGGTGTGCACCACCACACCTGGCTTTTCTTTCTTTCTTTTTTTTGTAAGAGACAGGATCTTACCATGTTTCCCCAGGCTAGTCTCACAATCCTAGGCTCAGGCTGTCCTCCTGCCTCACCCTCCCAGATACCTGGTGCCATAGGCTCACAGCAGTGACATTATTCCCTGTGTCTCCCCAACGCAGGCACCCTGTAGGGGTTGTCTGCCATGAACCTGTTAGGAAAACTTTGGCTTCTAACAGAGGAGAGACTGGATCTCAGAGGTTTTGCAGCACCACAACAGTGGTATGGTTTATCAAGATTCAGAACCAGTGTGTGAGGTCATCTCGCTCCCTGAAGAAAGTGGGTTTTGAGTCATGTCTCATGTGTACCCCACGCTGGCTTCAAGCTCCTGAGTGCAGGGACTGCAGGTGTGTGGCACCATGGCCAGCAGACACATTTCTGTCAGCCACGCACTGCCCTGATGGTTCTTTTACCTTGTGTTTTGCTTGATTTTTACGGCTCTCGCCTTGCCTTTCCAGCCAGCTGGCAACCCGCATGGAACCAAATGTCATGATTCAGCCCTCATGGCGTTTTCTAAGTACACAGAATATTGAAGCCCTCACTGTTTGAATTCAAAATTTTCTTGAAACTCACAAATCCAATATTTCTTGTTTGCCCTTTCTCGGGGCTTGGGTATATGTACTTTACCAGAAGACTGAGGAAGAATGGCTGATTCCTTATTTCTCAGAGTTTTCAAAAGAGCAGACTCCCTTCTGCTCAAATGACCTAATATCCCTTTCCTTGCTACTAAACTTATGAACACTACTGTATCATGTGCCTGCTACTGTTTACTAGTCACTTACTGCCCACCTCCAAATGTCTATCTGAGCCTTGATCATTTGCTATGTGTAATTTAAGTGGTTTATATCTTGTTTTATTTCTCATCGGAGAATTCTAAAAACTTTATCTAGCCCATAATCTTCTTGTTTCGGTTTTATGGCTTCTGAGGAAAGTACACGATGCTGTCAGCTAGTTTGGTGTGCTCCTTTCTCGGATTGTGCGTCGTGTGGTTTTGTCAGACGTCTAAACCAAAGGTCAAATGAAGTTAACTAGTACAAAGTGGTCTGGGATTTAAAAAAAATCCAATGTGTTGTTACTTACCATTTTATTTTTTAAATGTAGTTGATTTAATGTGTAGGAAAGTGTGATCAACGAAGTAATGAAGGAGATTATAAAATACAAAATCAACTAGTTATTGACTATTTATTAAATTAAAATTTATCATTCAAATAGCTTGGCCATCTTAAACAATGACAAGGAGACTAACCATTTCATCTAATTAATGACTAAAACAACATATTTATGGCATTGCCTCATCATGAGATATTAAGAGGGTAAGAACTTAATCCAACTGTGGCACTTAGAGATGATGATGGTGGTGGTGGTGGTAATAATGTATTTTATGCTTAACAATTCTAATAAAGAAGACCTTAAATGTTTTTTACCGTCTCTTCCTGTGGGGCGTGACTGGAGTTAGAGGAGGCCGTCAGAGTGGAGTCTCCATGATTCAACCCAGATGGCTTTACATGATGATGAAGACACTGTACAATCCACAAGCTTGCTCCCAGTCTCTCGCCCTAGAGACCCTGCCGTGTCTCAGCCCGTTCCCAGCAAGTCATCACCAGCATAGCCCTTAATCATAGGCCAAGATTAACCCCTTCTTTTTTTTTTTCAGAGACAACTTTTAGAGACTTTATTTTCCTTCCATTTCTCCCTTTGCTCAGGTGTCTGCAGAGCAGCTCAGGACCACTCAGTGGTGGCTCCAACCCACTCAGTGGCCTGCGCAGTGGGAGCTGCTGACCAGTCCTCAGTGGTTGGCTGGGAGCTCCAGTCCTCAGTAGGGAACTGCTGGATGGGTACGGAGGGCACCTGCACACCCTCAGACCAGTCGGCCATCTCTGGCTGCGCAGTGGTGAACTCAGGAGCTGGTGCAGTCCATTCTCCCTGGAATTCCTCCTTGGTCACGGTCTTCCCAGCAGCAGCCTGCTCCTCCTTCTCAATCTCCTCTGGGTCTCTGTAGAAGTAAAGATCAGGCATCACCTCCCATGGGTGCTCACGGGAGATAGTGCCACGCATGCGGAGTACTTCCCGGGCCAGCATCCACCACATCAGACCCACTGAGTGAGCTCCCTTGTTGTTGCATGGGATGGCAATGTCAACATGGCGCAGAGGAGAATCCGTGTTGCACAGAGCGATGGTGGGCAGGTTGACATAAGAGGCCTCTGTGAGGGGCTGGTGGTCAGCCCTGGGGTCAGTCCCCACTAGAAGCCGTGGCTCCCTGAAGGCTGCTTGGATCTGGTTGGTGAAGGTCCCAGGTGTGAAGCAGCCAGCAATAGGAGTGACTCCAGTGGCAGCAGCAAACTTCAGCACCGCTCGCTGGCCAGTGCTCCTGGAGGAGATGACGCTGACGTCAGCAGGGTTCTCAATGGCAACAATAGCACGAGCTGCAAGCAGTAGCTTCTCCCAGGTCCTCTTCAGATTTATGGTGTAGATACCATCACTCTTCCTTTTGTAGATGTACTGCTCCATCTGAAAGTCAAGGTTGGTGCCACCTAAGTGGATTCCCGAGGCAAGGAATTTGAGGACATCCTCCTCCTTCATCTGCAGGACATCAAGGGCTCCGGACATTGTGTAAGCTTCCCTTTAAGTTATGACGGGAATCAAGAACAACGCCGTATGGACCCGTCCTTGGGCAGCATGGAAAGCAACCCCTTCTTTTTAAACAACAATTAAAAACCTGCAAGTCTGTGGTATAATTTCAGGAAGGAGACAATTGGCCTGGAAAACTGAAGAATGACTTGGTGGGTAAAAGGTGAGACTGTGCCTGTACTAAAGGGAGCTGTGAGCACAAGGCAGGAAAATATAAAGAATCTGGAGGTTGCGGTTGTGGGAGAAACTCGGCATAACTGACAGGTCAGTGATTTGGAGACAAAGGCAGGAGGTGAGGCTGGCCAAGTGGCCAGGGGCGCGAGTGTACCAAGGCCAACGCGTCGTTGAAAATGCATTTGGATTTTGTAGTAAGTTGCATGGAAAGCCATCAAGGGCGCCAAGGGCTAACGTGGCAAGACCTGGTTTGCTGAGTAAGAACAGTCTCATCACAGCGAGGAGAACAGTTGCAGAGTGGGACAGAGACAGAAGCAGGGAGACATAGGGACCTGTGGGGACCCACAGCGGGTTTCCAGGGGACCCACAGTGGTTTTCCAGGTGAAGAACGGTGCTAGTTTGCACTAGGCTGATGGGTGCACAAAAAGAAAGTGCTAGTGGAAGTTGAAAAGAGAACAGTGAAGATTGACTCCCTTTTATTTTTATTTATTTTTTATTTTTTTGGTTTTTTGAGACAGGGTTTCTCTGTGTAGCCTTGGCTGTCCTGGACTCCCTTTGTAGACCAGGCTGGCCTTGAACTCACAGCGATCCGCCTGCCTCTGCCTCCCGAGTGCTGGGATTAAAGGCATGCGCCACCACGTCCGGCCCCCTGACTCACCTTTTAAAAAAATGTTATTTCTTTTACAATTATGTTCCTGTGTGGGTTTGCACATTTGCATGCAGTGTCAGGGGAGGCCGGAAGAGAGTCTGTTGCCTTGGAGCTGGCGTTGGAGCAATTGTGAGCTGCCCAACATGAGAGCTGGGAAACAAACTTGGGTCCTCTTCAAGAGGAGCCATCTTTTGGTCCCAGCTCAAGTGTGTGTGTGTGTGTGTGTGTGTGTGTGTGTGTGTGTGTGTGTGTATCTGTGTGTCTGTGGGTGTGTATGGGTGATATGTGTGTGTGTGTGTGTGTGTATCTGTGTGTGTGTATAATATTTGAAGTGTAGAATAAGATAGAAAAGTTACCAATTATTCAATATTGATTTATTGATTTACTTAAGGCTCATACCCCCTATTTGCCAAGCATGACTTCACTTGCTACCTGGAACGGAATGACCTGGAGAAATAGCCGAGAAAATGAGCTGTTGCCCTTAACAACCTGCTGACGGCCACGTAGGCTTCTGGTGAGTTCTTGCTTGCCTGTCTACTCCACCTGTGGCCTTATATAAAATAAGGATACAAACTAGACCCCACTTCAAAGCCTTTTGGGAGCTATTGTGGCTTCAGCCCACTGGTGATATTTCCTCCTTCCCACTCTTGCATGTGTCAGGGTGCTTGTTCCAGAAATATTCCTGTAGCATATGTATGTGCTTGTGTGTATGCGCATGTGTGTTCATGTATGTACACTCGTGTGTGTGTGTGTGTGTGTGTGTGTGTGTGTGTGTGTGCGCGCATTTGTGGAGTCTAGAGGCCAAGGTTAGTGCCTTTCTCGACTATTTTCCACCCTGTTTACCACAGATGTGCCTGGTGTCCAGTGAGGCCAGAAGAGGGTGTCAGGTTCCCCGGGTGTTGTGTGACAGATGATTCCTGGAGGGATGAAACACAAACCTCTAATCCCCAAGATAGGGAGCCTGTGACAGGCCAAAGCATGTACCACAAAAGTCCAGCTTGGTGAAGCAATGAGTTTTATTGGGGTTATTTACTGGAATACAGGGAAAGGGTCACTGACTCAAAGACAGCTACATTACCAAAGCCCACCTCAGTGTGGGTGACAGCTCATGACAGCCGAGAGCCTGGAGCATATTGCGCAGCTTGCAGACAGCTCAGCGGGTTGGAGAGCATCCTTTCTAGGTGTCTCAGTTGGTGTGAACCTCTGACGTCTCAGATGTTTCTGCTTCTTCCGGGCTGCTCATCTGGCCTCAGAGCCCTCTCTGCAGCTTGGCTTGCTTGAGAATGACTCTCAGCGGTCTTTGCAGTTTTCTCTTGGAAGGGAGGGGCCCAGTGAAGCTGGTCAGTCTCGGGGACTTCCTGAAGCTGTATTGAGTCGTTAACTTCCTGTCTGGTGGCTCTTCCTTTCTAGATGGAATGTTTTAATCCCAGAGGAAACTGCTACACCACACTGGGCTGGAGTTCCTGACAGCTGTGAGCACCGCCTAAGTGCTGTGAATCAAACCTAGGTCCTGAGAAGAGTGAATTCTAGCGGGCTGCCTGCCTCTGCCTCCCTGACCCTGGTTCATCAGAGTGCCAGGAGCATCGCACTGACCTCAGGTGACTCAGCTCTTCTTGTCAAACCTCCAAACCAGCTGCTTGTCTTGACTTCCCTATAAAAGTTCATGGTTCTACCGTTGATCCATGTGTAAAAACTCAGAGTTATTTATTTATGGTTTTATTGAATCATTTATATCTGCTCTACTTCCTCACCCATCTTTGGTTCTTTTAGGCATTTTTTTTCCTTTGTTAAATTAGCACGTGTGACTGGCCTGGTTGCTGTCAACTGACACAAGCTAGAGTGATGTGGTAAGAGAGGACTAAACTGAGAACATTGCCCCTGCTTGGGCCTCTGCCTCGGCTCCTCCCGCTGGGTCCCTGCCCTGGATCCCTTGGCTAACGGGCTGTGGTTTTAAAGAATAAGTGAGGTAAAACCTTATGTTCCCGTGTTGCTTTCGGTGTTTTATCACAGCAACAGAACCCTAACTAAGACAGCGACTTGAGCGTTTAGCGTGTGTCAGATATGGAGCCGGGGACCCCAAACCCAGGCTGAGTTAGTCTTAAACAGTAACAAAAGTCTTCCTTAGTGACACCATGTAGCCTTCTCTCCTGTCTCCTGCTCCTCCATCAGCCGATGGCTTCTCAAGGCTCCTTTCTGCCGCCTCTGTCCGCTCGCGGGGCCACACTTCCTTAGAGAATCTGGTGGTGAGAACTGACAAATACATCTGCTGTTTCCTTCTGCTCACACTGTTTCCTCTGCCTTCAATGGCTTCCCTCTCTCTCTGTCTGTCTCTCTGTCTGTCTCTGTCTGTCTCTATCTGTCTGTCTGTCTCTGTCTCTGTCTGTCTGTCTATCCGTCCCTCTCTCTCTCTCTCTCTCTCTCTCTCTCTCTGTTTTGTGAAATCCTGTAGCCTTTGGTCACAATTTTAAATAGGGCTCTTTCCAGGAACCTTTGACCCCCACCTTCCTCCTTCCTGACTCTCCCTGAACAGGGCTGTTTTCTGTTTCCTGCAGATGAGCACTGTGTTAGGATTCAAAGTTCTTCACCACTAGGCCTTGAGCCAGGACAATGACTGCATATTGTCACAGATGCGTGCGTTTTAGATCCTGTGTTTGAATCCTGGCTTTGAAGTCCTGTGGGGTTATTATTATTATTATTATTATTATTATTATTATTATTATTATTATTATTATTGTTTGGTTTGGTTTACAAGCAGTTTAATCATACAGTGTTTTTATCTGGAAATTATGTTCGTAATATTACCTACTCTCTAGGGTTATGAGGTTATAAGTGGGGACTTGGTGAGTGAAACACGGGGCCTAGCATTCAGGAAGTACTTGATTAGCATTGGTTGAACTTGTGCACATCGAGATGATTGATTAGCACGTCCACTCCACTTCCTGAGTAATTCCCATTCATCAGTTAGAAGGAATATGTTTATCCCAAGGGTGTTCCATGTTTTTGTTAGGTAGAAGCTCAGAGTTTTAGCCTTCACACGTGGGACATTATGAAAGCACAATTGCAATCTGCTGAAGTTCTCACCCTCTGCCTTATACCTCGACTCCAAGCTTACAAGATACATTGGGGTAGGCCAATAGTTTCCTTCTATTACAAGAAACTCTCTCAGTAATGAATAGGACCTGTGCCGCTCCAGGAAGGTCTGTGACATGATCCCCAGTCACCTCTCTCCTGCTTTGACTTAAAGTCTTGCTAGAGGCCTCGAATATAAGTCTCCAAACCGACAGAGATGATAGAAATATCTGCTATAGGGTTTTAAAAAGGGCGTCACCGAAGGGCACGCTGGGAGTTGTCAGAAGACAAAGACCTAACGTCTTGTCAACCATCGTCCTCTTAGGAGCAGAAATGGAAACATGGGTGGTTTGAATTCTTCGCTTCAGGAAAACCACAAATGGCAGATGTAAATTCTGTGGTGGTTGTGCTTGCAGAGGGAGCAGAGAAGTCCTGGGACTCAAGAAGAGGTGGGACACTTACAAACCCTGTTTGGCCTCTGCACTCTACTTTTCTTTAAAAATTTTTAGTGTATGTGTGTGTGCATGTGTGTGTGTGTGTGTGTGTGTGTGTGTGTGTGTATGTGCGCACGCGCGCGTGCGCTTTGTGTGTGTGCACACGTGGATGGAGGCCAGAGATGAACTTCGGGTGCCTACCCTGTATTGCTCTCCTTCTTATGTTTTCAGACAGTGTCTTTCACTGAAGCTGGAGCTTGCTGTGTTGGTTACACTGCCTGGCCTTTGCCTCCCACGTGCTGTGAATACATAACACCCTGCTCAGCTTTTACGTGGGTGCTGGGCACGCAACCTCAGCCCCTCCTGCTTGCACAGCAAGTCCTTTACACCATGGAGCCATTTCCTTAGCCCTGCAGTCTCCTTAGCCCTGCAGTCTCCTTAGCCCTGCAGTCTCCTTAGCCCTGCAGTCTCCTTAGCCCCTGCACTCTTCTTTAAAGTGGAAAAGTGAGTGTGTCATCCTGTTATTTAAAAATGCAAACCGGTCTCCGTGGTGCACAGCCTCGGTGTAGATGTTACCCCACCTGCCTGAGAGCCATACCACAAGCCAGCCTTGGCTTGCACTTCTGAGGTTATGATCAGGCCGGCCTTGCCCCACCCATACCTCACCCGTCATTACTGTCTAAGTGAGCACCCATATCCTTCAAGCCTTGCCTTAGCTAAGATACAGTCTTCACGGGTTCAATCGCAATACACTTCTCAGTGGTGGATGGGCCCTGCTGCCCAAGCATATAAACAAACAAACAAACAAACAAATAAATAAATCAGGGAAGCAAGGCCCATCCTGCTATATATATCACTCTTATAGACATGAGCTCATTTTAACATTCATAGCCTCATCATCAGCACCACTACCAGTTTTAACAGTATAGGAATCCATCAGGAATACTGCCAAGGTCCTGTGGTCTAACTGTTACAGGTCGTGGCTTTGTACCCAGTGTGATACACTGAAAAGGCTTGCTCCCTACAGAGGGGTGTCTTGGCTGGCATTTCAGTGCCAGAGATGTTTGCCACCTCCCCGGGCCTCTGCCAGCTTTACAAGGTTTAGCTGGTAAAAAGCTGAAGCTTCTGAGAGGAAATGGACAGAGCCTTCTTAAAGGAGGTACGCTCCCTGCCGCACTGTGCTCCTGAACTTGATAAGCTCCCTATTTCCCTTACATGGACCAAAGAAAGGAGGGTGGGTCCCCTGCATCCTCTCCCTTGCTGAGAGGCCCCACCGAGTTACAAGGCTGCAGAGTGGCATTTATGTGAGTTGTATAATTTAACTCAGCTTTCCACGTGATTGCACAGAAGCGCTGGGTAATGGGTAACACCTGGAGCGCTACCCGAAGGCAGCGAAGGGAGCGGCACCCCTGGAGTGCCTTCCTCCTCTGGGGGCCTGGCCTGCAGTGCTTCCCCCTGGCCGCTGCCTCTCAGAGTCCCAGGGTTTCTGAGAAATGCGTGGTACCCCTCCCTAACCCAGTGTGGAAGTGGGGAGCGGGCAGGCACCAGCAGATTTTGAAAACACGTTGTTCAGGGATTCTAGTGCCCCGTGAGGCTTAAGAAGCTCTGGGCTACAGCAAAACCACACGTGCTCATGCGCTCATGCGCCCGGGGCGATCCACTCTCACTAACAGCGACCTCACGCTCCGTGAACTTAAGTCTTGAGCTTTCTGTCATACGGAGGGAGAGTAGCCAAAAGAGAGGATTCAGCTGGCATCGTTAAGCCCAGTTGCTTTTAGGCTTGAGGAAAGGCAGAACAACCATGGCAGCAGCAAGCTGCTCACCTCCCAGCAGCCACACAGCAGAGGGAGCGAGGAGAGAGGACCACGGGTCCTGACACAGTCACCAGCGGCATGCTCCGGTTAGGTCCTGCCTCTTAGCGTGTCTACCGCCTGCTAACAGCGCTGGAAGCCAAGGACTGAGCCTTCAATGCACTGGCTTTTGGGGGGCATTTAAGGTCCAAACTTAATAAGTCCTTTAAAAAAAAAAGCATCTCAAATGTGTTTTTAAAATATGAACAGCATATGCACACCGAAGCTGTCTTTTGGTTGCTGGTTCCAGGACAGCCACAGATTCGGATCTCAGGTCCCTTATATAAATCAGCAGGCACCCCCCCCTGCCCCTCCCCCCCCCCCCCCCCCGCATATCCTAAGTAATCTTGTCACATACTTTAAGTCATCTCTAGATTCCTTACCACGTATAATGCAAAGTAAGTAATTGTTACGTGATATTGTCTAGGGACTAAAGACAGGAACAAAAGTTTGAACATGTTTGATGCACACCCAAATTTTAAAAATTATTTTCAACCCACAGTTGTTCAGATCTGTGGATGAGAGAGTGGGCCAGCTGCGCTTCGAACACGTGGACACAGCCAGGGTTACACAGAGAAACCCTGTCTCTAAAAAACCAAAACAGATAAACACATTCAAGTTGAGAAGCGGCAGCTTGCAGGGTCTTCTGCCCCTTTGTGGTTTTAGAATGGTCAGAGGAAAAAAAATGCCATATTAGAAAGGGTATGGAATTGTTTGTAATCCTAAAATCAGCTACACGGAGCCAGGAGACCAGGGCAAGGCCTGGGACTTGTCAATCACTGCAGGTCTCTGTCTCTGTGAATTAAAGCCACTTTTTCTTTTTTTCTGTATCAAAAGTTATCCCAAAAGTGCTGTACAGATGGCACAGTGGTCAGGAGCCGCTGTTGCTCTTCCAGAGGACCTGAGTTCCTATTCCCAGCAACCACATGGGGTGGCTTGCAACCACGTGTAACTACGGTTTTAGGAGCTCCAACAATGTCTTTCGCACCCCCACCCACAGGCACCTGCACACATGTGGTATACATATGCACACAGGAACACACCAGTAAGCGTAAATAATAAATATATCTTTAAGAACTTATGTAAGGGAACACAAGGATTTAATCAAAGGCTGGTGTTTCATGAAGGGGTGAAAACTAATGATAGACATTTAAGACAGAATTGGGCTGCTGAGGTGGCTAAGTGGGGAACAGCTTCTTTTGGCTTGAATTTGATTCCTGGGTCCCACATGGTGGAAGACAGGAGCCAGTTTCACCAAGTTGTCCTTGGGCTTTCATTTGACACATGTGCGCGTGCGTACACACACACACACACACACACACACACACACACACACACACACACACACACTCATGCTCACACACATTAAATGTAATAAAAAAACAAACTCCAAGAATTCTTCTGTAAAATCTAATGTTACATTGGCTTGGGAGAGAAAGTTATACTATACAATGACAGTTACTTTTTTTTTTATATAAAAAACAAGAATAGACCGGCACTTTAACTCCTGTGAAGTGGAAATTTCTTCTTTGAACTGTACGGAAGAATGCAAGTCTTGGATAACAGATATGTGGTTTCCACATACATTTTACCAGGTTACAGATTTTTTTTTTTTATATAAGGAAATGTAATTGTCTGTATCTATCCCTAGTGGAGATTATTTCACTTGCAGTACTGACTTAGGTTGTGGACTTGACTAAGCCAGCTCTTTGTGATTAATTCCTGAGGCAAAAAGCACATTTCGTCCCCACCGCAGGTGAGAGCTGCCATGAACCCAGGTGTTTCTACTGTCTTCCTGTCGGCCACGTCTTTCTTTCTGGTGGGACTTGCTGTTGCAGAATGGCGTGTTAGTTCTGCTCCACCACCTGTGCTCTGAATGCCATGCCCTGCACTCGGACAGGTTGTGATGCTGACATTTAAAGAGAATTTTCTCGGGTCTTATAACCAATTAAGGATCTCCCTAAATGTACAGAAGCTCAGTGTTGAGAAGCATTCCTCTCGCTGGCAGGCATCGTCCATACCCTGGACACAGTGCACAAGGAAAATTCTAGAAATTGCTCAGAGGCTGGAGGGAAAATACACTTAGAAGCCAAAACACCAGCCTCCAAATTCCTTTCTGGTTAAACACACCACATTTATTTTAGGCCCAGCACGCTAACAACTACTTTTCAGTTTCTACGTACAAGAGGCAGAGAATTCAATTGTACAAACATTTCTATAAAAGAAAAATAGAAAATCTTCCTACAGGGCGTGACCTATTTTTTTACTAACTAAAGGACATGACCTTTAGTTAACAGTTACCTATGGTCAGTTACCACAAACTTGTGGCTGAAACGACACAGATGTATTATCTTAACAGTCTGGAGGACAGAGTTCCAAATTCAGTCCCACTGGGCTAACCTCGAGGCCCAGACCCGTGTTCTCCCTGTATGCTCTGGAGTTTCCTTGCCCCCAGCGCATACCCTGTGGCCCCTCCGCTCTCTTTAAAATGAGCCAAGCGGCACCTCCCTTCTGTGGCCTTCTGTGGCTTTCATCTTGATGACTCTTTGCCTCCCTCTCCCTCTCTCTTAAGAACCTAGTTCACCCACATGATTCAGTCTTATCCGGTATCAGGGTCCTCAGCTCAATCCCATCTCACGCCGCAGGCTGTGCGTCTGCTCAGGAAGAGGGTGTGAGCACTTTGGTGGGACAGAGTGGGTGCATGATAAATGGCTGTAAAATTTTTGGAGATAATTTATGACCCCCCCCCGAAAACAAAACCCTCACTTTTTCTTCTCTCATTTAAGCAGAGTGCCACACTCCGCCCTTGCTTCAGAGGGGCAGAAAGCAGAAGTTGCTGGCAAACGACTTCCCCTTCTATGTTATGAGGACATAAGAAATTGTGTGGGGCGTCCTGGATCGGAAGATGGAGGGGGCGGCCTCTCCTAGCCTTGGGGTACAAGGAGGCTACTCCTAGAAGTGCTCAGAGAACTGGTGGGGCTTAGACCAGAGAAAGCTTCACCATGCTTTACCACCATTCCAGAGGTCTGTCGCCCCCCCCCCCCCCCCCGTAACTCCAAAACATAGGGACCTCCCACAGGAAGCTGCAATGCACTGTGGGGTGGAGTTCAAAGTAAAAAACGAAATGGTGAAAGAAAAACAACAACAACAACAACAACAACAACAACAACAAAAAGCAATGGTATTTCTTACACATTTGCCTAAGCTTAAACATAAAAAGGGTTAACGTCGTTGTGGCAGGTAAACAAGGTGGCCGGGTTTCCTTATTCCTCCCAGCTCTCTCTGGTCTAGTGTAAGAAGCAGTGCCTGCCTGCCTGCTGCCTGCCTGCCTGCCTGCTGCCTGCCTGCCTGCTGCCTGCCTGCCTGCCCACCTGCTACCTGCCCACCTGCTGCCTGCCTGCTGCCTGCTGCCTGCCTGCCTGCCTACCTGCCTGCCTGCTGCCTGCCTGCCTGCTGCCCAACTGCCTGCCTGCCTGCCTGCCTGCCTGCCTGCCTACCTGCTGCCTGCCTGCCTGCTGCCCAACTGCCTGCTTGCTGCCTGCTGCCTGCCTGCTGCCTGCCTGCTGCCTGCCTGCCTGCTGCCTGCCTGCTGCTGCCTGCCTGCTGCCTGCCTGCCTGCCTGCCTGCTACCTGCCTGCCTGCTGCCTGCCTGCCTGCTGCCTGCTGCCTGCTGCCTGCTGCCTGCTGCCTGCTGCCTGCTGCCTGCTGCCTGCTGCCTGCCGATGTGCTCCCTCCAGGTGGTTATGGACTCTCCCTCTGGAGCTCCAAGTCTCCAATAAACCCTTTCCTCTCTAAGCCACCTAGGTCATGGTATCTTCAGAGCCATAGAAGAGCAGCCACGACAGGCTGATGGGAGAGATCAGTCAGAGACGAAGGAGGAGGCGGAGGTGAGGACACTGGTTTAGAAATCAATTGTGCTCTCACACAGCAAATATCTCTTCTAGCCAAGAGTTGTTCATTTTCTAGGCTCATCCTCAGTGTCCCTCACTATGTCTGAGGTGTGACAACGTGCTGAAGCGTGGGGGAAACCAGTTCACGCCCTTCTGTTTTCTTTCTGTCTGCTTCAGCCGCCAAGTGGATACTCCAAATATTTATTTTCTTACAATCTCAGAAATAAAAGTTCCTCCTACCTTCTTCTCACTCCCAGCCCCTCACTTAACGCTGGCCTGACGTTCTCACACGCTCTGGTGAAAATGGCAGAAGGATGGAGCACGGGGCTTCCTAGTATGGGTTGGGCAGGAAGAGAGGGAAGCAAAGGGGACGAGAGCAGGGGCTCCAGGAAGCATCTGTGGAACTGATAGGAAGGAAGAGAGAGCAGAGCTCCAGTGGTGCCCTGGGTCAGCACGCGGAGCATCTCAGAACACACTCTCCTCGGGGTCAGCACGCGGAGCATCTCAGAACACACTCTCCTCGGGGTCAGCATGCGGAGAATCTCAGAACACGCTCTCCTCGGGGTCAGCACGCGGAGCATCTCAGAACACGCTTTCCCTGGGTTAGCACGCGGAGAATCTCAGAACACGCTCTCTCGGGGTCAGCACGCGGAGGATCTCAGAACACGCTCTCTCGGGGTCAGCACGCGGAGGATCTCAGAACACGCTCTCCTCGGGGTCAGCACGCGGAGGATCTCAGAACACGCTCTCCTCGGGGTCAGCACGCGGAGGATCTCAGAACACGCTCTCTCGGGGCCAGCACGCAGAGGGTCTCAGAACACGCTCTCTCGGGGCCAGCACGCAGAGGGTCTCAGAACACGCTCTCTCGGGGCCAGCACGCAGAGGACCTTGGAAGATGTTCTCCTGGTGGTGTTTCTTGAAGAAAGACTGTGGCAGGGCACAGAAGAGAGAGGATAGAAGAGGGGGAGGCAGGGAAGGTGGAGCCAGTTGGCAGGCATGTTAGGACGTGCAGTGGATAGCACTGGTCATCAGTCACTGGAGAAATGGAAATACCCAGGGTACCCTAAGATCTGGGTGGGGGAGTATTGAGAAGACCAGCTGCCGTAGGTGTGCTGTCTCAGAAATTACTGTGTGATGGCTAAAGAAACTCCGTTTCATGCTAGGCGTCCACCTTGGCACCCATGAGGCATTAGTCTCTGACTCTAGTCCCTGAAAGCTACTAGACTCTAGTCCCAGTAACCCTAACTCAAGGACCTCACCCAGAAATGTACATCTGTGACCATCTGCTTGTATGACAGGATTTAACTGCCTTTTGACTTCAGCTTATGCAGACGTTCAAGGACTATTTAACTACCTAATCTTGACAGACAAAACAGGCTTGCTTGCACAGATATTAAAGGTCTTCTTGAGGTTTTCATCTTTAAAACTCCTTCCCTCGGCCCCCTTCTCAAGGCAGGCTCAGAGGTTGGTTGTTCGGCTGGCAGTACCAATACATTTAACTAATTCTAATCTGGATTGTGTCTGTGGGCTTTCCTCTGGGGCCACAAATTTTATAACGACTGTGCATGTTATTAAGAGCGAGAGATGCTAGCAGACACAATGTGGAAGAGCTGCCGCATGTGTAAGCTGATGCGGTGATCTTCACCATCAACCTGACTGGATTTGGGAGCCCCCTAACAGACAAGCCTCTGGGGATGTCTCTGAAGGCATTTTCAAAGAGGCTTGACCACGGAGGGAAGACTGACCCTGAGTGCGGCTGGCACTGTCCCATAGGCTGGCGTAACAGACTGACTAAGACAGGGTGGGATGGGGCAGGGTAAGGTGGGGAGCCAGCAGATCTCTCTCTCTCTCTCTCTCTCTCTCTGCTTCCTGGCTGATGATACAACATGACCAGCAGCCTCCCACCCCAACTGCTGTGCCTTCCTTACAGCAGACTGTATCTCCTTAAACTTGAACCAAAACAAGCCCTCCTTCCCTTATATTGCTTCTGTCAGTCCCCCCGCCCCCGTATAGTATATTCTGATCACAGTTTCCCTCCCTCACGTCCACCTAGCTCCTCCCCATATCTCCCCACCCATCCGACTCCACACCTTCTTTCTCTCTCTCTTTAGAAAACAGATAGGCAAATTAAAAAACAAAGAAAGAGCACACAGACACACACACACACACACACACACACACACACACACACACACACAGAAAGAGAGAGAGAGAGAGAGAGAGAGAGAGAGAGAGAGAATCTAAATATAGCAGTAAGTTCATTCTGTGTTGGCCAGCTACTCTTGGGTGTGGAGCCTGGCCTTTAGTTTCCTTTGGGAGTGGGTATCAATTAGAGATTTGCCAGGTATTTGTAATAACAAGAAAAATAGCTAAGACAGGAACCTACATCTTTTCAGTAAGGGCTCTCTATGGAATGTCTACCTAGCGTTGGTTCAAGGAGGAAAGACATCCAGGATGGGACTCACCTTTAATCAGTAGAAAAATAATACCTTTTAGGGTTCTGTGAACTACCCCTTTTAGTCTAGCATTCTTCTGGTCAACTACAGCATATTTATTTAAAAGTAAAATACAATAAAAGGTGATAACATCCTCTGAATGCAGAATTCCAGAGCAAACAAATATTTTTAATGCTTGATGGATGTTATTTAAAAATCTGTTGGCTTGATCATTAGTCAATTACATTTGCTGAGTTATGGCTTTAAAGTACTGGGAATAAGTGTTATAAAACACACAAAGAAATATGAAAATGTTGTATTTTTTTTTACTTATGCTTGAAACATAGTTGCAAAGACAGAATTCAAATTCATATAAAAATCTGGGTAATTTTACAAAATTGCACTATGAGAGTTCATCAACATTAAGAAACTCTATGATGGGTGTTTCAAAGATCTCAGGGCACCAAAGTGCTCTTGGCAGGGGTGGAGTTCTGAGCGCCACATGCTGTGAATTCTGGGGTGACTCTGGCCTGAAGGTCCTCATGCTGCCTTGTGAAAAATGGCATTTGTCTCTCAGTGCTTATATCAAATATTTGATGGTAAGACAGAAAATAGACCACATTATTAGTCAATCACAAGAGGGAAATGTACATGTGACTGTTTCCTCTTCACAGGAAGATTCAGTGGCCAGTCTTGGAAGTCGCATGAGAGTCAAGTTGGCTCCAAAGGGGCCTTGGAGAGTGGGAATCTGTGATCAAAGTTCAGGGAAAATATGTCAGCGTGAGTTGCCAATAATAATGTTATAAAAAAATGTTTTCCAGAAGCAAATGATTGCTTTTTTTTTTTTTTTTGGTCTGCATGAAATAACTGAAACCATGCTTACTAAACAGAAAGCCAGGAAACAGTCTCAAACAATGGCTCTCCCTAGAATGCCACATGCAAATAGAAAGTTAAAGATTAAGACTTGACTCTCGCAAAGGCATCTTAGAAGTTTCCCTGCAAAGGCTGGATTTGCGTCAACAGATGCTCAGTGAATGCCCAGCATTTGATTAATTTTCTGAGGAATGGTTGCAGACAGGAAATGGAACTATTGAAGCCCTCTTAACACAGGGCCAGGGCATCTGGGGTCCACTGATTGCGAGGGCCAAGCAGGAAGTACATCAAACACCTCAGAGCACTAAGTGAAAGTCTCCAGCAGTGTTGAGGTTAAGCGGCTCAGTGAGTAGTGGGGCAGCTGGATGTATGTGGTCAGGGAAAGTGAACTGGGTGAGCGCTGCAGGAGGCTCCCTGGGTGGACAGAGTGTGCGGAGGGGAAACAGAAAGGGCATTCCAGGACATGGTTGGGCAGCAGCAGGAAGGAAGCGTGTTGGAGAGGGAGGGAAGGAGGGAGGGAGCAGGCTTACTTTCTAATGAGTAGGAACCATCTTCATTTCTTAGCCTCTTACCTACTTTGCTGCCCTTCCTCCCTGTCCTCTCAAAGACTGGGTGAGGCTGACACTGCAGCTCAGCCGCCTTGTCCAGGGTTTACCCTGAGTCTCTCTTTTCCAAACAGTGGGTTGTTATTATTGTCTCTAAGATGTCACCCTAGGTCCCCAGAATGATCTTTTTGAATTTAGAGCCTCGGTCCAGGTCAACGTTCACTGACACACTGCTATGGGCTGATAACTGCTTTCAAGTCTTCGTATGCGTCATGGCCCCTTTGAAGATGAGAAGGCTTAGTAGAGGAGTCACGGTTCAGCCCAAGGTGTCTGACTCCCCTCGTGTTTCATTAGAAGCCGGGTGGATTTGAGAGTGTCTCTCGGAGGCGGAGTGTGTGCCTAGTGTGAACTGATCCCCAGCACAGCTCCCCACTCGTTATAAAACAAGCTACGGTGAAGAGAAGACGGCCACAGTCTCAGTCCGTTGGCTAAGATCAAGTGAGAGAGCACACTAGTGCAAAGAGACAAGTGCTCTGGACAGGGCGGCTGAGCCCAGTGTCAGCCTCACCGCGTCTTTGAGAGCACAGCAGCCCCTCTAGGGCCTCGCCTCATTCTGCCCTTCAGTAACGTCTGGGAGCAAATCTTGAACTGGAGTGGAGGTCTGGGAGGTTGGCTTGTGTATGGGGAAGAAGAGACACAAAAAAGGAAGCCATCTGAAATAGCTCAAGCAACTGATTCTTCAGATGGAAGTGGTGGGGTTAGGAACGAGGGAGACACAGCCGCGAGTTCAGAACTTAATGTACTGCATGCACACGGCCCACATGCCGCAGTGTGTCTGTTCAGCGTACAGGGCTGCTTTGTAGAGTTAGTTTTCTCCTTCCACCTTCATACAGGTTCTTGGGATTAAACATATTTACATTGGCATATCACATATTTACATTATGATTCATAAGAGTAGCAAAATTACAGCCATGAAGTAGCAAAGAAAAAATAACTTTATAGTTGGGAAACGTGAGGAACGGTACTAAAGGTCGCAGCCCTGGGAGGCTGAGAACCACTCACTGCTCTAAACACTCTGATGGGAAATGACTACGGGAATTCAGCTGTGTCAGGAACTTTATAGGCAGACATACAGCTCAGTATCGAAAGGGAATTAGAGTCAGGCTTGGGAAGCAGTCAGGCACCAAAGTAATTCTCTTTCTGCTGCCGTCTCTTCCTTCATTCTTTCTCTCTGCAACTTGAGCTACCTGCTAGACTACGCTTACCCCCAGCTCCTTAACTGAGGGGCAACAGGGCCATCTGTGCACTCCACGGAATCTTAATTTTGTGAACTAAGTCATGAGAGTGAAGTCACAAATAGCTTACAGAGGAAAATGCAGACGTGCCCGGGTAAAGTCAGATGGCTCGAACGCTGCCCTGTGCTCCCTACGGGCTGTGTAAGAAAGACCAGCAGAACGTGCCATCCCAGTATGTATTTTTTGGAAGGGAAGTCGAGGAAAAAGAATGAAACCCCTTGGGAAACTTGCTGCTAGTCTTCATTGTCAACACAACTGGGTTTAGCTTACCCAAGGGATGGTCACGCCTCTGATGAGTCTTCAAGGGTATTTCCAGAAAGCATTAACTGAGAGGAGCAGCCCAGTCTGACTGCAGGTGGCCAGAGGCTTGGATGGAGACGCTGACTACTGACAGTGTCTTTCCCTGTTCCCAGGCCTTGTGTGAAGTGACCTGAACTGCTCCGCTGTGTCACCCCCCCCCAACAAGATGGACCATGCCCTTAAAACCAAAACAGCCCCTTTCTCCATTAAGGAGGAGAGCATTTTGATTAGAAATAGCTAATGCAGGGAACCGCTGAGGAAGGTAGAGATAGAGCCACGGTCTGGACTGACGATGTTGGGGATGGTAAAGTCTGGAATTCCCTTTAGTCTCGGGTTTGTAATGAACGTGCGGTGTAAGAGGCGGCAAGGATCAAAGATCGGGCAATCAAAGGTGGAGGGGGCCGACTGGGTTCAGTGTTTATATGGAAGAACAAGAGGCAAGAGGAATTTTCATTTCTTGAAATGAAAACTGTACCAAACAATTTTTTCCCCATGAACGTTTTAGTTTCTGTTCCTCTGCCAAAGGAGGTTTTATGGCTTTAACCATCATTATTAGCGTGCTCTCTGCCCTCAGAGCAGAGATCTGCTAGTGAACCTCAGCCCCAGTTCAGAAAGCGCTCGCTACTGGTCATTCTTTCAGCCCCCCTGCCCCCCCCCCATCTCTTCTGCTCTCTCAATGCACAAAGGGCAGTTCTTTGTGACGCCATGAGGGTTTTGGGGTTAGACCTATATATTTTAAGCTCTTTGCATTTTAATACCATTTGCCTTGAGTGTAGCTTGTAGAATTTGTTTCCTTTCCTCAGCCTTCACTTCCAGCTGTATTTCATGTGCAGTGTCTGACTCATGATAGTTCCCCAAGCAAGTGACTTGACCCTCTGTTCCAAGCTTTTCATCCAGGAAATTGCCAATTAATTTTTAATAACATATATCAGAATTATTCTGCAAAAACAAACCCACCCAGGGCACTTCTGAATCTATTCAAGACTCCTTTCTGCCCAATGCATCACTGCGCTCTCTCTCTCTCTCTCTCTCTCTCTCTCTCTCTCTCTCTCTCTGACTCCTCTAGTATTTTCCAAAGGCAGCCACACCCCAGGCAGGGCTCAAGCCTCTCTGCAAACTACTCTGGCCAAACACCCAGTGCTTGTGCCTCTCACCCACGTTCAAATGATGAACTCTAGTGCACAGGTGGGAGGGAACAGGCGTTCACAAAGTCATGGGGTTAGATGAAGTCATGGCGGGGGTCCTGAAGGTGGCTTTAGTGCCACCACAAGAAGAGACAGGAGTACAGAGAAGAGGCCATCTGAACACACAGTGGGATGGCTGCCATCTGCAAGCCAGGAGCGGGCAGAGCCCTCTTCAAGAGAACACCTTAACATTTTTGGCAATGTACTCTGCAGCGTCTACAACTGTGAGAAATCAGTGCTTGCTGCCTAAGCTGCCCTCTCTGTGGTATTTTGATATAGCAGTCCAAACTCTTAGGTTACTAATCTCCTCTCAAGATTTGTCTCCTCTGCTGTGGTTTCATCTGGCCTTAATTCTGCATCTGCTGTTGCCTCATTTCAGCTGTTGTACTATCAGCCCAAGCTGGGCGTGTCCAGGTTCAGCTTGCCGCAGCTGCCAGCCTGCACTTCCCATGATTCTTTGCCGTCATCTACACTGAGGATGAACACTCATGATTTTACCCGAGTCTAGTGGGAGCTGTCATTTTCTGCCTCTAGCACAGTTCTTTTTGGAGTAATGGTTGTAAGCTTGATTTTTTTTTTAAAGATAGGGTCTGACTGTGGAGCCTCGACTGGCCTAGAACTTGGGATGTAGACCACTCTCGCCTTGAACTCTCGCGGAGACCCACCTGCCTTTGCCTCCTGCGCTGTGGGAACAAAGATGTGTCCCTCAGGCCTAGCTTGTAGCAAGCTTTTGTAGATATAGTGTCTCTTGTCTTTAGAACTTTTTAATTCTGTATCTTTATAAAAATAGCAGATGTGCAATAAACATTTGAGTTTATTTCTTGAGTTTCAAAGTGTATGTCCCATGGTCTGAAAATATATAGTACCTTGAGTTAAAGTTATTTGGAATTACTTATTCCTTAAAATGTCATTAATTATTATTATAAATTCTTAAAATATGAATTATAAAATGCAAGCCTATCTAAATGTACTCAGTCTGAAGGCACAGAGTCCAAAACCTTACTTTACATTTTCCTCTAAGAAGGTTCATGAAACAAAGCCTGAAAGATGCTATTTTATGTTTAATTCTTCACACATGAAAATACAGAAATAAAATACACACAATAAAATAGCTACATGTAACACACACATAGTTATATAGATAACTATTTAAAAGCTATAAGAAAATAAAGGTGATCAATTTTTCATTAATGTGGGAGAGATTTTATAGGAATACTAGGCAATGACAAAAATCACAAAATGTTGTCATATTTCATTATATTTGTTTAAAATTTTTAAGTGTTTTCATATACTACAAAAATCATAAAATTAATCCAAACACAAAAAGCTGGAAAACAGCGAGGAAAATATTTGTCATGTATATGACAGATGAAGAGTTAATGTCCTGCTACCTAAAGAGCTAAAGAGTCAGGAGAGGAGAAATCAAAACTAAGAGGATCATGGGACAAAAGTTAGTCACGGCAGGAGAGGTACCAGTGGTCAGTAACACCTGGAGAGAATTCAGCCCAGTTATGCACTTAATGAAACACAAATAGAAAAGATTTAAGGACCTGTGGAGGACATCGGCACTCTGCAACAGTGCACGATGGAGAGTCAAGTCCAGGTCACCCTGCTCCACTTGACGGAACTTGTAAGAAAGTATCTAGAGAAGTGTGCAAGAGTGTCCCGTCCAGCAGGACCAGTAATTACGGGGTCGCGAGGGGAGCCATACCTGAAAAGATGGGACGAGAAAGAAAGAGGCGAGACCAAGTAGAACTCCTAGCAAGGTCTGTTTTGAATAGAAAGCAAAAGCTTATAGAGGGTGGAGGCAGGAGCCAAGCAGTAGGGGAGGGGTCTGAGAATGCCTCCAGGTGATCTCAGCAAGGGAACATCCTGTGGTTCATCTTGAAACAATTCCTATCTTATTTTAGCTAACTATCTCTTGGAAAGTCCTGAGCTAACCTGTTAAATAACATCTGCAGGGGGTGAAAGGAAGTTAGTTAACCTGCTAAATAACATCCGCAGAGGTCGAAAGGAGGAGGTTTAGCTTTGGAATGGGGCATCAGAATTTTGCCTCAGCCAGTAGATTCTTTTAGCCTTGAATGACCCTGGGCTGGCTCCGGACACAAGAGCGAATGCAAGGCTGTTTTCTGTGACGCTGTCTGTCATAGTAAGCCACGGGACTGTTGGACATCAGCCAGGTTAACTCTGGATTAGGGTTAGCAGGAACATTGCATTTTTCTTCACTCTTTGTTTTTCCATAGCCTAAACTCAGCATGTTTTTTAAAAATTAGAAATAAGTGTCTTTGATGTGATTGTTTTCTGTGTGTTCTGTAACATGCAAGCTTCTGAGTGAACAAAAGGAATTCCCTGATTGTCTGTCATTGATTTTTTAAATCTTAGTTTCCTTTTAATTAGCATTTCCTTCCCTTCCTTCTTTCATCTCGGCCCTCCTTTTTTTTTTTCTTCTCTGTGTTTATGTTCATGTAGTATATGTGTACGTACATGCCCATGTGTGTGGACTGTGGTGCGTGTGTATGTACATGCTCATGTGTATGGATTGTAGTATATGTGTACATACATGCTCATGTGTGTGGACTATAGTGTATGTGTATGTACATACTCATGTGTGTGGACTGTGGTGCATGTATACATACATGCTCATGTGTGTAGACTGGTGAGTGCTGGTGAACATTCTCCTGTAAGCATGTGAGTGTCGGAGGTTGATGCTGGGGTCTTCCTCAGTCCTGCTTCACCTTAGTTTTTGAGGCATGGTCTCTCACTGAACCTGCAGCTCACAGGTTGGCTAGGCAGGCTGGCCAGGAAGCCAGGCGTCTTCCTGTCTCCACCTACCCAGCGCTGGGATGGCAGGTGCATGTTGTTGTGCCTGGCTTCTTGTGGACACTGGGGATCCAGACCCAGGCCCTCATGTTTGCATGGAGGCACTTCATCTACTGAACCATCTTCCCAGCTCCCACATCCTTATCTAGCACCTCAGTCATGCCCCTAGCTCAGCTCTGTGTTCAGGGACTGAGCTGTCTTGGCCAATTGATTCCTCCTCCTCCTCTAAATACTCGGCTGACCCTGACCAAGACATCTTCCTTGGATGCTGCTTGGATCAGACTATTCTCTACTCAGATGTCTATGACAGGTCCTGCCAAGCCCAGAGCATCAAAGCCAGAGCATTCAAGGATGCCTCCTCTGGCTCTCACTGGCCTTTCAACCTCTACACCCTATTTTGTCACACATAGCAGAATTCACTCCCAGTGATATTTGGCAATTTTAAAATCCCATCTACAGCTTGGCATCTCTCTGCTTTGGCAAAGCCTCCTCTTTCTGTCTTTCTTTCAGTGCCCAAGTGCCTTCAGTTGCCATAGCCCAGTTCTCAGTGAGGAATTTAGGCGCTTAACACAGGTTTACCTTTCAATGTTTATGTCCGTGCCCAGTCTCTCCTAAAGATTAAGTAATTTGCTCCACACAGTCTTACAGACCCCATGCCTCCCAGAGCATAGAGTCCTAAGATGTGCTTATTTGATGAGGGGATGAATAAAAGCTTAGGTCAAGCAGCCAGCTTATCACTCAGCCTTCCCACTCAGGGCAGGAGCTGCTTAGGGGTGGCCAACTGGCTGTACCATCAAAGTAACCATTTTGGCAGAGAGATTCCCACACACTGTTAACATTTTATTCATGTAGCTTTTGCCACTAACAAAAGAAACACGTTCTTCTCTTTCATCCCAGAGAACTTGAAAGAAAACACACTTTCAATTTATTATTTGAGACTCTCCTACATGTGTACAATATATTTTCTTTCTTTCTTTCTTTTTGAAACAGGGTCTCTCTGTGTAACAGCTCAGGCTGTCATGGACTTACTTTGTAGACCAAGCTGGCCTTGAACTCACAGCGATCTGCCTGCCTCTGCCTCCCGAGTGCTGGGATTACAGCGTGAGCCACCACGCCTGGCACAATGTTATTTTCATTATACCCACCCTCACTATCCCCCTCCATCCCCTCCAAGACCTCCCCAACATCATCTTCCTTCCAACATCATGTCCTCCTTTTTAGCCTCACTGAGTGCAATTAGAGCTTCCCATATGTACAGGGGTGCAGGGCAGTCACTAGGGGAGTATGGACTATCTTTATGTGGTATCTCCCTGAAGAAAAATGACTTCCCGACTCCCAACCCGTGACAGCCATTGACTGCCACTAGTGCTCAGCTAGAGGTGGGACCTTGTGGTCCCCTCCCCCACCCATATCTGAAGTGTGACTGGTTTCATATTGTGCAGGCATCTGCACGGCACCGTTAACTTGAGGGGGGAAATTGTCACGGGACAACAACAGGCCAACTTTCCTGTTTGTGCTGTCTATTTTCATTGTTTGTGTGGCATACCTACCCGTCTTCCTCCTGGTAGTAGAGTTGCGTGACTTGGGCCCCACTGTGCCTCCCTCCACCCCTGATCCACTAAAACGTGTGTGACAGGTTCGGCTCAGACTTGACTGTCCATGTGCAAAGCAAAGACTCCAGAGCTGGGTATGGATCCAGGTGTGACAACGGGATCCTTCATGGAGGTGTCTGCTCGGGTGGGCAGGGAAGTGGCTGTGAGGATGGAATTCCAGAAGGGCCACGGAACGCTCAGTCTGCACATGTAGCCTCCTCCTGCCCACTACACAAAAAACAGTCCATATTATTTAGTGACCCATCCTGGGCATGCTCAGCTTTATGTTCTCTCAGGTGGAAGTCTTTGTCCCTCACATCTGTTTCTGCATTCCTCCCCAGCAAAACAAATGGCCTCACTCCCCTGCCACTTGTGTACTCGAGAGACGCCTTTGGTTCCTCCTCCTCCTCGCTTGGTGTGTGTGTGTGTTTATGCTTTTGCGTGTGTGAGGGCTTGCTGGTGCAACAGCCTGCACGTGGAGGTGAGGGTACAACCACGGGTGTTGGTCCTTGCCCTCCGCCTTGTTTGAGGCACGGTCTCTTTGTGCACTGCAGCTTTGCTTCACAGTAGGAGCTCCTGCCTGTGGCTTCCCCTGGCTTGTGAGGATTGGACGCTGGGCCTTGCGCTTGCGCATGCGCATGCGCAGGGAGTTCGCCCCCGCCCCCCCGCCCTGCCCCCCCCCGCCCTCCCCCCCGCCCCCCCGCACGGAGATCTCCCCAGCTCTGGTTCCTTTTTCTTCATAGCTAATGTATATCAACAAGTTATACTACGCCTACCTTATATCTTTTGTCACCAACCATAGCAATGACATGGCTCCTTTCTCCTTACAGAGATAGTACACAGGGGATCAACTTAGAACAATCTTTTCTCCTGGCACCCGGTCCAGTCCCACGTGAGTGAGAGCTCCCTTATCATCCAGAGCTGCTAGTAATCTATTGTGAGGATGACTCAAACGCCTCCCACCTCTCAACCCCGCTGCACCGGGGAACTGAGTGTCAGCAGGAGTTTTGGTCACGCTCAAGCCACGGCACCCACTCTCACTTGTTCTTTCTACTCGGAACTCTCCCCTACTGGAAACAGTGATGACGCCGTACCATCTTCAGGTCTCGGGGTCCATTGTTGGATTAATCCACTGCTGATGAGGCCAGAGTCTTCAGGATTCAGGGTTTTCCCCAAAGCCCCACCTGTGAATAGAGCTCTGGGGACTGCGTTTCATACCCAAAACCAGCATCATCCTTGCTCGGTTCTATGTGTTTCTGCTCACACTGCCCACTCCACACTTATCCCCTTCAAAGCATGCTGGACTAAAAGCATCAGCTGTTTTCAGATGAATGTAGTTAAGCTCAGGCTGCGTGGTCACTGTCCTTCCATCCCAATTGTCTCAGCTCCCCCACCCCCCCCACCCGGACTTCTTTTAAAATCATCTTCTCCAGCTGTCCTGGATTCATGCCCCCACCCGCACTTAAGTTCACATTGCTCGCTCTGTTCTCAACTGCTCTAGACATTTTAATTGGTCGCAGCACTTAACTCTGCCTTGTATTACAATTTTATTTTTACTGGATCCAGTTCATTTATTAAATAAAAATTCCCTGAGCCTAGAGACAATGTCCAGTTCATGTTTTTACACCGTGTATGTATATGTGTCCCAGGTGGTGCTTTTCCCATAGTAGGTCCTCAGCACCTGGCTAAAGAAGGCAGAGCTATATTGTAAGAGAGTGTTTATGAGGAAGGGGACTTGGACCCAAATTCTAGCTAATCTGAGCAAGCGGGAGGCACGTGCTCTATAATGTTTAGG
The DNA here is from genome assembly GCF_964271855.1 of Acomys minous. NCBI lineage: Eukaryota > Metazoa > Chordata > Mammalia > Rodentia > Muridae > Acomys > Acomys minous. The sequence goes on from NC_140490.1 coordinate 3,138,371, forward strand.
GCATCCGGGGCCTGGGAACTCCTAGCAGGTGTTACTGTAGCATGGACATCAGCCTACTTCATGGGAGTAGAGCCACAAGGAAGAATAAAGTGTGAAGTCCCTAGTGGGCATGGGAAGGCGCCCTCTGTTCCCCTACCTGCTGCCCACACGGCAGGGAAGGTTTTCAGCTCTTATCCTTCTCTTACACCCGGTTGCGATCTCATCTTCAAGCCACAGATGTGTGTAGGCGGTCAGTGTAGTTGTGTGCACACCACTGATGCTGGCACGTGTGGAGTCTGGGAACAGCTGGGTGGGCCAGTGCTGCAGGATGCTGCTGTGGCTCTTTCACACCCTTGCTACTTTCATGTCCAGAACTAAACAGGAAGAGAACAACCTGTGTCAGTCAGTTCCTGCCCTGGCTGGTTTTGTGTCACCTTGACACAAGCTAGAGCTATTTGAAAGGAGGGAACCTCAACTGGGAAAATGCCCCTGTAAGATCAAGCTGCAGGGCACTTTTTGAAATTAGTGAACAATTGTAGGTGGTGCCGTCCCTGGGCTGGTGGTCCTGGGTTCTATAAGAGAGCAAGTTGAGCAAGCCGGTAGGCAGTACCCTTTACTTGGCCTCTACATTAGCTCCTGCCTCACGGATCCTGCCCTGTGTGAGTCCCTGTCCTTCGGTGGTGACCAGCAATATGGAAGTGTAAGCTGAATAAGCTCTTTCTAATAAACTTGCTTTTTGGTCATGATGTATTTTTACAGCAGTAGTAACCCTGACTAGGACAGTTCCTGGCTTCCAGATTTTGCTCCAGGTGCCTTGGCTTGCTGATTAACCACTGTGCTGAGCCAGCTAAGGTTATGAATCTGTAAGCCAGCTCTTCATTACTTCATTCTCTAGGCAGTATCCTAGACTTTTCCATGCCTACAGTGCAGGGAATTCTAGCCTTCAAGTTGAAGAGAATGTATCCCAAGCCAAATCCACAGGAATGGGAAACCACTATGGCTGGGTTGTGGGGTACTGTAACATGTGACCCTTAGCCTCACTCTTTACAGCAGTTTTCTTAGTGGAGCGGTTGATGCTCAGGCCCCTTGAGACATGTATAAAAGGATAAGAGAGAAGCAGAAGTTTAATTTCACAGTGTGCCCCAGGTTAGCTTGAAGGCAAGAAGAGCAAAGACTAAAAGGAGGCCAGTTGGGTTAGACATTAGGGGGTTAATGGTTGTGACGGGGAACCAAACTAAGACAGTAGTGAAGGTTTCTGTCACATTGTAAACACCGAGGTAAGCCTCCTTTCATATCAGCTGGCCAGAAAATATTTATTGAACACTAACACTAGGCCAGCCACATACTAGGCTTGGAGGATAGTAGAGGACAAACGAGCTTCCATGTTAGACCCCTGGAGAGATGACGCCAAGGGCATGAGAACAGGAGAGCTGGCCCTGCCCCTTGATGGCTGCAGCACTTGGGGTGACATCCAGAACCTGGCCTGGGCAGCACAGGAGAGCTGGCCCTGGTGGTGTGGGCACCTGAGAGTCAGCTGGAGGGTGTGACATGGGAGAGCTGGCCCTGCCCCCAACCTGGGCAGTGCTAGAGAGCTGGTCTTGATGGAGTAAGCATGGGAGATCTGGTATGCTGGCCAACTCAGCTACCATCTACGTCCACATCCAGGGCTTTGAGTTGGCCCACCCCAACATCTTCCCCATCTATGGACTATCGTAGCATGGGAAGAGGCTTGTCCTGCAGATCCAAAGGTGCAAGATCTCCATGACACAGGGAAGCAACAGGATTTCTGAGAGGAGTGCCGGTGAGGTTCCGATATTGATGGTGTAGCAGAAGCCAGAGGCCTGGAACCAGACCAACTGACCCACTGCAATGAACACTTGCACGTAAATCTGTGTGGGCCAAAGGGTTTATTGTGTGACACGCCACAGCTTCAGCAGCAAGATGTTTTTGTTTGTTTTCTTTTTAGAGGAAGGTTATAATGGCTGAGGGCAGATATGGAGGGGTGGGAAGATGTGTGGGATTGGGGAGCATGACGTGAGATTCAAAAAGAATCAGTAAAAAGTAAAAAAAAAAAAAAATTAGACACCCTCCCCACCCAAAGAGATACAGGAATTGGCCCTTAAAAAGCATGAAAAAAATTAGGCTAAAAAAAGTTAAAAGCACAATGTGAATTATGCAAGTCTACATAATGGGTCCCCTGTTCTCTCTGTCTCTGTCTCTGTCTGTCTGTCTGTCTGTCTGTCTGTCTGTCTGTCTGTCTGTCTGTCTCTCCCTCACTCCTTCCCTCTCTCCGTGTGTGTGTGTGTGTGTGTGTGTGTGTGTGTGTGTGTGTGTGTGTTGCTAGGAATTGAACCCAGGTCTCCTGCATGCTGAGCAAGCACTCCACCATTGGGCCATATTATCAGCTTTCACTTCCAATTTTATATTAGTCTATGACATATTCATTGGCTTTTATAACTTAAAAGAAGTCAGGCATGGTGGTGTACACTTTTGATGCCTGAACTCAGAAGACAAAGACAGGTGGATCTCTGTGAGTTCAAGGCCAGCCTGGTGGTCTACATAACAAGTTCCTAGCCAGTGAAGGCTTAGTAGTAAGAATCTGTAAAAAAAAAAAAAAAAACAGAAAAGAAAAGAAAAAGAAAAAGAAAAAAAGAAAAAGCTACAAACAACAAAAAGAAATCTATGACACTCCTTTTTTTTTAATCTTCTCTTTATTTGCAGAAACTAAAGCCTTAGAAAGGAAGAGATCCTGCTGAGTTTACATAATCACTCCTGTTTACAGCGCACACATCTCATTTTTTATAATAGCAGCACTGGGTCCCTGCCACCATGAGCAAATGTGTAGATTTTAGGTATGTATTGTGAAAACTACAATCAGATACCTAATTCTAGTCACCATCCTTTTGAGCATTATACTAACTGGCAACAACTATGAAATCACTCCTATCCTCACTTTTTCTCAATACTGGAAAAGGAAATAACTCCTTCAGGCAAGTGCTCTCCCCTGTGAACTATTTTGCTCCAGTTAAGAAGAGTGTCTTGGGCTGGAGAACTGGCTCAGAGGTTAAGAGCACTGTCTGTTCTTTCAAAGGTTCTGAGTTCAATTCTCAGCAACACATGGTGGCTCACAACCATCTATAAAAAGATCTAGTGTCGTCTTCTGATGTGCAGGCAAAACACTGTATATGCAATAAATAAATAAATCTTTTTGAAAAAAAAAAAAGAAGAAGAAAGGCCCCTTAATTGGTCTTTACTGTTCAAAAGATCATAGACTCTGGGCTAGATGGAGATCCTCAAGACAGGGTCTGCCTGGCTTGATTGTTGGAGCACTGAGAACTCGATGCTGAGTTTGGCCACAGAAGAATTTAACTTCCTATCAGTGGCGTGACTCTGCAGAAGAGTAGCTCCTCTGTGGTTGCCTTGTGATACTCAGAGAGACTCCAAGTAGTGTTGTGTGGGGATGGACTTAGTTCAAGTTAGCTCCTGCTAGGACAGCATGTTTCCTGTCTGCCATGGGCGTCTGTGACTCACTGCTTACAGTATGACTGTTCCCTAGGATTTTCTGAAACTCCAAACACAAAGTTTTGGCCCCCAGCTTTGGGGACCAGAATTCAGTGGCTCGTTTTCAAGTTGCACGGGGCCACACACTAAGCTGCTGGACAGAAACGTTTTCAAGGGGACTTAGGAAGTTAAATGATTGTCTGGAAGTGTCAAACACCAGCCTCAAATGTTGCCAGGCCATGAAGTCCAGAGGGCAAGGCCCTCTTGTGGCCGGGCTGGGCAGCAGGGATGCAGATGTGACCATGCTTGTGGGAAGGCCCCTAGGTGTAGCAGATCAGAGGTCTTCCGTTTCTTTCCATACGCATCCAAAGGTACTGTGGATCAGCTTCATTCTAAAACTTTACCTTCAGGGATCATTTCTATATTTTGTTACTAAAACTTTAGGCCCAAATGGTATTTCATGAAAATGTTAAGGTGAGAGCTTGGGGGAAACTAGCCTATATAAGCTTAAATTTGCCTCATATTACAGAGCTTCCACGGGCCTTTAATATGTTTATTTTTATTGTGAATCTTCAGTACAGTGTTACTTTTTTCAAATTTATTTGACCAGAATATCTCTCCCTACCTATTAGATGTACTATGATTAACCCTTGGAGAGTGTTATAAATCCAACCTGTGAAACTGTTAATTGGAACAAAATCCAGGAAGCCAGATCTGTTCCCAAAATTGCCTGGACTGGAAAAGGTTCTGCAAGCCAGACTTTATGAGAGACAGCACCTTACTTTTTTGGGGGGGGTTGTTGGTCTGCTGCTCTGTGTATTCAGATGCTAAATTCTGGCCGCCAAGATCTGGTTGCAGTCCAGACAAGTGCATTCTTGTGTACACCGAATAATGTGTAAACTTTGCTCCACAGCTATCTATGGTTGGTTAATAAGAAATGCTGGGCAGCCTGTAACTGGGCAGAAGAGGAGAGAGGAAGAAAGGAAGAAGATGAGAGAGAGGATATGGCCTGATGGGGCAGATCCATCCCAAACAGGATGCATATTGACAAGGAACTTGGAGTGTAGCCAGATTAGCTTAGAAAATTAGTTTAAATTGTACCTGCCCAGTTACTGTGCTAAAAGCTTGTTAATAAACCAATTGGTCTCTGTTTCAATATTGGAGAACTAGCCAGGTCATAGTAAAGCCCTGCAGAATTAATAAATATTCTACAACATCACTTTCTGAGTCTGCACTAGGTATAGAGGGAAGTGAACAAGTCATAGCTAGGGATCGAACCCAGGGATTTGTGCATGAAGGGCGAGCACTCTACCAAAGAGCTACATCCTCAGCCAGAAGATGGCTGCTTTACATCAAAGTATTTTAGTAAGTCCCTTAGAATTTTATACAATGCATTTTGATTACATTTACCCCTTACTCCTTCTAGCTCCTCCCAAATCTACCCCACATTCATAACCCCCCAAGCAACATGTCCTTTTTTTTTTTCTTCTTTATAACCCATTGAATCCAATTTGCTCTGCCTATATTCTTCTGGGCATTAGAGCATCCATTGGAGTATGTTTGACCTACCAGGAGCCACAGCCTTCAAGAAAAATGACTCTCCCTCTACTGAAAGCCATAAAACCTCCCATAGTTCCCCGCTAAGTAAGGTTGGGAGCTCACGAACCTCTTCCCCCTCCATCTAGAATGTTGGCTGACTTAATGCTGAATGGGTCTTGTGCAGGCCACCACAGGTACCATGAAGTCACGAGTGCAGCAAACCAGTCATGTCCAGAATAACAGCTGTTGCTCTGGTGCTCCCCAACCTCTGGCTCTAACTGGTGCTCCCCAACCTCTGGCTCTTACAGTTCTTTTGCCGCCTCTTCTGATATAGTCACTGGCTCTCAGGACGTATGTATGTGTGTGATAGAAATCCTCCATTTATAGCTGGCACTTAGTCCTTCCGCTTTGACCAGTTGTGGATTTCTGTGTCATTAGTATTTACTGCACTGACACACTTCTCTGATGAGGTGTGTGAGCTGCACTAATCTATGGTAGAAAGATGGGGCGTTTGTAGAGCAGTTAGACACTGTGACCTCTAAGCAGGATATGTTCACCCTGGGGCCCACGAACTTTCCAGTCATGGGTTCCTGGCCAGATTTACAGTGCCAGGTATGTGTTTCCTCTTGAGGAGTAGACCTTAAATCCAATCAGGAAGTAGTTGGTTACCTACAACATTGCTGCCACCACTGTAGCAGAGCTGTAGCTTGCTATGCTGATGGTTATTGTAGTCTAAGGAGCTGACAGATGGGCATGACTGTCAGTGACTTCATTCCTCCAACAGCCCACACAGCACTATAAAATCTAGCACTAGGGAGGAAGATCACTGGCTAGCACCAACTTGATTTCTCCATGTCCCACCACCAATCTGTGTGATGTCTTTAGCAAAAAGGGTTGTATTACCAACCTCTGGTGGGAAAGTAAGAGCAGGGTAGTAGCTTGTATTGTTTTAGGAGTCTCTATGACCCCTTTGACCCACACTTAGCTCCAGGCCTTTAGTTTGGCAACTTATGGCTTTTAGGAGAAGTGTGACCTATTGTATAGGGTAAATAAATAAATAAATAAATAAATAAATAAATTGTATATGTGTATGTGTATGTGAGTGTGTGTCTTAGACTGTATAACATAATATATTTATATAAAATATATTATATGTAAATATATATATTAAGCTTATAAAACAGTAGGCTTCCATGTAGCTTTTCCAAACATCCCCAGTGCTATCGCTCTCTCCTTTCCTTCCTGTTTCCTCCCCTCCCCTCTCTCCTTTCCTTCCTGTTTCCTCCCCTCCCCTCCCTCCTTTCCTTCCTGTTTCTTCCCCTCCCCTCCCTCCTTTTCTCTCAGTGAAGACTCTATGTTTGGGGCAGATGGGAAGGACTTATGGCTGCCTCAGAGAGAATGGTGTGCCCCACTCCTGATTCCTTTTATATTTCTCTTTGCGTTTTGAATCTGACATTCTAACTCCAGTCCTGAAAAAGCTCTAGAAGAGACACAGTCTGCCTGAGGGAGACAGCTAACATATAGGAAGCTAGCTCAGGAGTGATGTAAATGCAAGCTCGGACCTAACGCACGCCAGCAGATGTTCCAAACCTCCTTTGTGGCTGATTTCCTCACCTGTGGGGTAGGCTAATGACAGCGTCTCCATGCTGTAGCTATGGGGGCTGAGCTGACTGAGCTCGGGGAACAGCACCCAGTAAGTACTAACAACTCCCAGATGTACCTGGGGGAGTCCAGTCCCCCATCTCTGAGGTTTCCTCATAAGCGGAATTTGCCCATGTCAGTGGTTTTTAACTGGTAGGATTCCTCTGCAGTACAAATTAACAATACAGTTTTATTCTGCCTACCAATTTGATCCTGAAAATATATTACATGTAAATTATCTTTAGGGACCCTGTGAAAAAGATACACTGTGGGATCTTCTCAGGAAAGAAAGACGGAGCTTTGGTCGATTGAGACTGACAGCACGAACACACAGTTTATTATGTTTCAGGAGCCGAACTTTTGTGTCTTTAAAACATTTGAGGGATATATATCATGTGCACAGAAACTAAAATTATCCAGGTCAAAACAAACAAACAAACAAACAAACAAAAACTCCAAAAATAAAAAAAATAAAACTATCCAGGTCGTGGGTGAGTAACCTTTATCTCCTCCCACCTTGCCCGCAGAACTTGTTTATTCAGTTTGTAGTTCCTGGCAAGGGGACACAAAGTGTGGTGGCTCCCTTCTGCTGTAGCTTATGCAGAACGGCTCCGAGTGGCGGTAAGAGGTTGGAAATGCAGGATTTCCAGCCTGTTCTAGATGCTGTGGGTCACTTAGAGGATGCTTGTGAGGGCAGAGATGGAAAACAGACTCCACTTACTCGGGCTGCCTTTTTTTTTTTTGAGATAATATAATCCAGTGCTGATCTCAGTCCAAATAACCTGATTTGTCTTGACTAACTGAATTAGATCAACTTAATAAAACCGATGTGGAGAAAGTTTTAATGAGCTGACTAAAGCAGCATTCCAGCTTTCACATGTCCCTCATGAAGAAGGATGGAAAGGTCCACAGCATCGCTGCAGGAGCATCCTCTGCGGATGGAAAATGAGACAGTGACAAACGGGAGAAGGGACAGCGTCATCAACTCGTAAGTTCTGCTAGTCTTCAGTTTCCTTCTTTCCTCACATGTGATTATTTCCTGCCACGTCTTTCTAGGTGATAACCCGCATGCGTCCGCACCAGAAAGGAAACATCCGGGTACTCTAAAGGTGAAAATCAGGGTTACTTACAGCTTACAGGTGAGCTCAGCTGCAATCTGGATTAAAGACATGCTTTGAGCGGCTGCCATGGAGAAACTACAGAGCAGCTCACACACCACGTTACGGCTGACGTTAGGTGAGCCACGCGGTAACTCTGCTTTCCTTGAGAAGACCCCAAACACAGAACGAGCGCTTCTTACTATAAAGTGAGAAAATCCACTGTGTGTGTACAGCTTGGTAGACAAGTGAAAGTTGGGGGGGGGGTTGTGATTCTAGGAGTCCTCAGGAAGACCTGAACTTGGCTGTACTATATATACAAGGGTGATGGGAGAACGTCCTAGCAAAATGAAGACTGGTAGCCTTACTTATGCCATAAGATCAGCTAGGTCATTTATTGCTCAAAACTTAAGTAAATAGCCACTAACTGATGGGCGGAAATTATAAGACGAAAGAACGCATACATGAATAAATTATTTAATCCGAAATGTATTATTTCCTATAACCAATTCTGCTGGTTTTGTCTGTCACATCCAAGGTCAGAGCATTTAAAAAAGAGAGTCCGTGCTTCAGGATGACAGGGTCATGTGCAGATGAAAGGGTGGATGTGCAGACATCACACCTCACACACATCTGGAGAAAGTCACGCACACACCCACCTCATGTGGCACTCAGACTGCTCGCTGCAGCAGCGAAGGGGGCAACAGCTATAAGTTGACCTTTGACATAGCCGCTAGGAGGGGACATAAATTAAGTGTTCTCCCACTTAAAAAAATATAGTCAACACTTAAAATGAATAAATTAGATCTGTATTTACGAATCTTAAAAAGTACTCTTGAAGTAACAAACACACTTTGACAGTGGATACTTATAAGATGGTGACGAGTGGGTAGTTCACTGTAGAAACAGTTTAAAGGTGCAAAAGACCTCTTGCTCTCACACTCCTTACACACCGTATTCACAGATTAAAGAGAATGAAACTTACTGTGAAGAGTTATTGTCAAATAAGCATGTCAGTCACGTCAAAAAGTAAATTCTGTTAGTAAGCATGCTCTATTTATACTTTCTGTACTGCTCAAACCTTAAAGCCCTTCAAGGTTTAAATAATAGTACAGTGTCTTGTAGTCTTAACCATGCTTGTTCCAGCTATATATGGTAAAAATATGAAACCCCAGGTTCTGCCTTGACCCTTCCAAGGAGGTAAGTGACAGCCCACTCACTATCCGCACGTGAACAGAAAGAGACAAGACGTCTTAACGCTGCTCCCAGAGAAGCTTGTGAGCTGGAGGCCTGGCTTCTAGCCTAGCCGATGGCTAATGCGCCCCCAGAAGCATTGCTTTGGGGAATTCAAGCAATGTGCTATTGTTTGTAAACAGACTCGGGCCTGACCTTTCTTCCAAGTGTGTGTGTGTGTGTGTTTGGGTGAGCTCTGCCTGACTCCTCCAGGCCTCATGTCCCCAGCTGGCCCCTCGGCTTTCTCTGCCTTTTATATGTGAGCCTGCCAATAAGTATTTCACGACCCTTTAGCAAAAAGTGTTTCAGAGTCATCATAGGATATGTATTCGGCAAACTTGGAATTAATTACTCTCCAAAGAGCCCTCAGTGTTTTGTTTAGGTTTTTTTCTTTCTTTCTGGTGTGTGAGGGCAGTTGTTGGAGACCAGACTCTGTCTGTTACAAGTGCTCATATGAAACAATCAATCACCTTTTATATAAAGCAGATATGACATAAACACCTATAGATGCATACGTGCACTGTACTGGTTTCTTCTGGGCTAGGTTTCTCAAGGAGGTTGGATCAAGAGACAGATATACTGAATTTCTACCAGTCATTGTCAAACCCCTCTTCTTTTACAACGACCCATGTTCACTATGCTGTGTAAGAACGCTCGTTTCCCCATCTGTTGAACTGAATAAACTGTAGGTTTTTTTTTTAACTGTAGGTTTTACGTTTTGCCAGACAACTCTAAAGGAACACATGCCGTTGCATTTACGTTTTCACTGTCCATGCACAAGAAAAGTGGAGCTTTCCCCGTATGCTAAGATGATTTGCTGTTCTTTTTCTGTAAATTGTGAAGACCGGGGCTGCTTCCCATCAACCCTTTTTCTTCCCCGTCTGTATGAGCACCAGAGAGGGACCATTCCCAGTGTCTTCCCAGTTTGCCCTTTGCCTTTTGCCACCTGAAAATGCTTTCTGTTTTCCCCTTATTGTGCCTGGATATTAGGTCAGAGAATTTAGCCACATAAGTAAAAGCTGGCAGGGGTTCATTCTTGACATTTAGAATCCTGATTACTTTGGAATGTATTCAGGCTTGTATTATGAAATATGGGCCCACTTTTAATTTGTTTGTCTATTTATTTTTAAAATTCTAAGCTAATATTTTGTTAATCACAAAAATTGAGGCTTTAAATTTTTTTCCCCAAACGAAATGAATGAAAAAGAATTTCTTAAAAATCTATTCCTGGGTCTTCCAGAGGACCAGGCGGTGGCTCACAGCTGCCTGTTACTCTAATCCCATGGGATCTCCCATCTTTTCCTGGCCCCTGAGGACACATGGTACATAAGCACGTAGGCAAAATGCCCACACACACAGTAAGAAACAACAACAACAACAAAGCCTGTCCTTTCTATGATTTGAAATAGCATCTGTGCTGTTTATACTTCTACTTGCCCATCTGTTTCGTTCTGTTGTGCCATCAGGCCAGTCCTAGTTACCTCAGCACCGCGCCTCTGGATTTCAGAGGTTCCGTCGTGTGTCCCAACGCCAGCTCCTCCACGCCACTCAGCTTCTCCCCCTCAGTGCTTGCTTCTTCGTTTCCGGTTCTCCTGCCTGTCCCTCCTTGTTTTGTTTTTTGTTTTTTGTTTTTTCTTTATAGCAGCTGTATATAACCTGTTCTAATTACTGAAGGTACGTTGATCATTTTGATTGTATTTTTTTTTTATTTTGATTGTATTATTTCCCCTAACGAATATTTCAGGTATGAGCAAAATTACGTGAGTGAAAGTTGGCAACACTGGGTGTTAAGTGGCATGCTGTTCAGCCTGGGTTATTAGCCTGAGAGTTCATTCCTCAGGGCTATGTTCCCATAACCCTTTGCTGCTCACATGACCAGCTCTGTGGATCCAAGGCTCAAGGGGTAGCCCAGCTGTAAAACATTTGCCTTGCGTTCTTAGGCCCCAGGGTTTAATTCCCAAGACCATTAGGGAACAAAACTGTCCGACAAGACTTTTCGGGTGTGTGGATCGCTTGTTCTTGAGCTGTGGCCTCGACACACACACACATCAGCTGTTGTAAACGGTGTACTCACGAGGTCCAGGGTACCCCAAGTCCCTTGAATTTCGTGCTTTCCAAGACCTATCTGTGATGCTCAGCAAGACCCGATACTGTGTGAACACCGCAGACACTGTGGGGCTCAGGGATACTGGACGCCTGAGTTTATTCTTGGTAGGCTTTCTTGAGGCGAAGCTCCTTCCAAAGATACGAAGAACCTACAGGCAGAGAGAAGCAGCTCTCATCATTCGAAAACTACTGCAGTTCGTGAAGTCACATGAATTCCTCGAATGGAAACCTAGGCGTAAACGGAGACGCTGGGGTCAAGGGACAGTTAAAGAGTGGACGAGGCGTCAAACCTGGTGCCTGCAAGCCATTTGGCGTCTAAGGTTAGCTCCTGTGGGTGTGGGTTTTAAGAATTACTGACCAACTTGAGAAACAGAGGGAACCAGAGGCTTCAGCAGCTGGACAAGGTGACTGCACAACTGCACATAGCCCATCAGGCTCCAGGGAGGTTATTTTAGAATCATAAATATGTGCTTTGGAAATGTGCCTGCATCTAGTGTTTAGATATCCTATTATTTTTTTTATATTCTCCCTTATTTAGTTAACATTTTTAAAGTCAGTGATAAGCTACAAAAAATCAAAAGGAACATAAAGATATTAACAAAAAGTCTAAAAGAAAACATTAAGTCCATTTCAACTGGGTCAAAGGGGACTGGGGAATGGGGTGGCAGCCAGGGTGTGGGTGTGCGCCTGTTTTTGGGTCATAGTGTGGTGGGAATCAACAGGAGAAACATCTGAGAACATCTACATGGGTTTCCACTCCAGACCGAGTTTCTGGGGATTCCGTTTTCTGCTGAGGGCTTTGAAGATCTGTGTTTTCAACGAGGAAACTTGTCTCCTGACGCACCGCTCTGTGTTTTTACTTAGCTCTCTAACGCTGAAACTGTGTTTCTAGCTGCTTAGAGGGCTGGAAAAGCTGGACACCCGAACACATTTGATATTATCAAAGAGGCCTTTCATAGGTGACTTTACTATAAATCTATGCTCGGGCAAATTCAGTTTGCTAAAGGAGGTGGGCGGTAATCGCTGTGTGGGTCTTGTCGCCTGAGCATCTGGTGGGAGATTTCACATTGTTTCCACTGTATTTTTTTTCTCCTTCCTGGAAGGATCCTGGCTTGCTTCCCTTACTGTGATGTGGTATCTTTTACCCACTCACTTGTGCATCTGTGGTTTTGAAGAGCGTTATCTGCAGCTGGGTATGGTGACCTGGGCCTAAAATTTTAGCACTCAGAAGGCTGAATGAAGCAAGTTCAAGGCCAGCCTGGGCTGTGAAAATAGATAAATAGCAATGATTAATAAAAACCAAGTGTGAGCTACAATGTAATAATATTTCCACATTGTTTCTCTGTCACTCTTTTGAGAGAGACCTCGTCTGTCTTTCTACTGTACTTCAGCCTCCAAAATCTCAAGTAGGAGCTTCATCGTATGAAAACTTACAGCAATGGTTATTTAGATGAAACATTTCAGAAAGTGCCCGGGGTGGTTCATTTTTTTAATGGAAGATTTTAAAAATAGAGCCAAATATGAGAGCCTGAGTTCATATCCTCAGAACCAACCAACACCCCCGCCCCTGACACACACAGAGGGGTGGGGGGATGGCGTGAGGGGGGCACAATGGTGACTGTCTACAGTCTCAGCTCTGGGAGGCAGAACCCCGAGGTTTCTGGGGCTTGTTGGCCAGCCAGGCTAAGAGGAAATGGAGACCTCCAGATGCAGCCAGAGACCCTACCTCAAAACAAACAAACAAACAAACAAACAAACAAAAAAAGGTGGAAAATGACTGACACCAGATGTCAACCTTTGGCCTCTGCAGGTGCACGCCTCAACCCAACACACATATGCACAATATGAACCCCACCACGAATACATACACACACTCACACACACACACTCACACTGACACATACACACACATGCACACACACTCACACAGACACATACACCAACACACAGACACACACACTCATATACACACACATGCACACACACCCTCACACAGACATGCACACACACACACATACACACACTCACACTTACACATACACATGCATGCACATTCACACATGCACACACTCACACATGCATGCACACATACACACACATACACACTCACACATAGACACATGCATACACACATACAGACACACACTCACACATACAATCTTTTATTTATTTATCTTCCTATCTAATTATTTTGTGTACATGTTTATGTGTGTTCTCATACACACATCTATGTATTTGTGTGTGAGAGTCTGTACACACACAGACACACACACGCTAACCAAAGAGAAATGCTTACAGAGTTCGCATTTGGTTTTGGTTTTGCTAGTGTAGCAGAGAGAGAAGAGGAAGAAGAAAGGCCTGGTGCTTGGATTCTAGCTCTGTGTGTGTCTGCGCTCCTGAGGGTGGGGCTGTGTCTGACTAGTGCTTTGATGCACCTCCTTCCCAGGGATGTGGAATTCAGATGGGAAGTGCAGCGGGAACACAACTAACTACAGATCTAAACAAATGGCCACTTGAGTAATTTTAAAACTTTTACAAGCTATTTTTTTTTAAAGAAACGCAGCTGTGCTATTATCAAGTTCATAGAGTAAATTGAATTAGCTGCCAAGAAGAATTATCAAATTTTAGATGACGTCAGTTTGTTCTGAAATGTCAGGCATGTCTTGACCTTTCAATCACATTAAAAGTTCTACCCAGTTTAAGTTATTTTTATCTTAAATTTGCGTGTTTACGAAGCTTTAGCATCCTGATGATTGTTTGATCTGGAATGCACATCACACTGCAAGGAAGAACAGAGAGAAGAGGTTCTGTCTAGAATCCGGTTACTATGGCTGTTTTTCTTCTGGAGTGACGTGTATTCAGGGACATATAAATGGTTAAGGGTACAATCTTGTATTTATTTAACTGCCTATTTAATTATTTTGTGTACATGTTTGTGTGTGTTCTCATACACACATCTATGTATTTGTGTGTGAGTCTGTACACACACACACACACACACACACACACACACACACACACACACTCACACACACACACTCCCATGGAGGCCAGAAGTTCATGTTTTCATGTTGAGTTTCTTTTTAAATCAATTCCTGTCTTTGTCTCTGTCTCTATCTCTCTCTCAACTCTTTGAAAAATTTAGTTTTTATTGTATTCTCCCCAGTTGGCCTCACTGCATTTTTATTTGTTTCTTCTTTTTTTTAAAATTTATAATTTATTCACACTCATCCCAATTGTTATCCCCTCACTCTTATCTTCCTGTCCCCACCCTCCCTCCCTCCCTTTTCCACCCTCTTCCCCTCCCCTAGACCCCTGACAGAGGGACCCTCCTCCCCCACTCTCTGACCACAGCCTATCAGGGCTCACCAGGATAGTCTGGATCCCTTTTCTCTGTGTGCCTGCTAGGCCGCCCCACCCACAAGGGGCAGTGATGAATTCAAGAGTACCAGAGTTCATGTCAGAGGCAGTCCCTGCTCTCCGACCCCCACCCACACCCTCACGTGGAGAATGAGCTGTCATCTAGACAGAATTCCCTGGCTCTGGAGCTCACTGCTTAGCTGGACTGTCTGTCCATGAACTCCAGGGATTGTCCCTGAGTCTGTCCCACCCCCAACCCCTAAGTGCACAATCTTGGAAAATTCCTAGTGTCCCCATGTGCAGCCTGAGTTGATTTGGTGACTGTGAAAGTAAGAAATCCCTGGCTTGCCAATTGTCACCTCTCATGCTGTCAGCCGACTCAGTTTACTGACATTTTTATCACACCCAGAGAGCTGAAGAAAATCAAATTAGGTCTTAAAGTAGTGAAAAAAATGATACAACCATCACTGAATATCTTTCTTTAAAAAGCGGTCATCTCAGGAAGGAAGAATAGCAGATTGCTGAGGGAGGAAGGCCTGGGGGGCCAGTGACAGGCAGCCACTATGGCCCCATGTATGTGAGGAAGCCTGGGGGGGCCAGTGACAGGCAGCCACTATGGCCCCATGTATGTGAGAAAAGCCTGAGCGGCCAGTGACAGGCAGCCACTATGGCCCCATGTATGTGAGGAAAGCCTGGGGCCAGTGACAGGCAGCCACTATGGCCCCATGTGTGTGAGGAAAGCCTGGGGGGCCAGTGGCAGGCAGCCACTATGACCCCATGTATGTGAGGAAAGCCTGGGGCCAGTGACAGGCAGCCACTATGGCCCCATGTATGTGAGGAAGCCTAGGGGGGCCAGTGACAGGCAGCCACTATGACCTCATGTATGTGAGGAAAGCCTGGGGGCCAGTGACAGGCAGCCACTATGGCCCCATGTATGTGAGAAAAGCCTGGGGGCCAGTGACAGGCAGCCACTATGGCCCCATGTATGTGAGGAAAGCCTGGGGGCCAGTGACAGGCAGCCACTATGGCCCCGTGCATGTGTAGCTGTACAGAGTTGGCCCTGAGCATCCTCCAGGTCCTCTGAACAAAGCTGCATCAGGGAGGAAGTCCATTCAGGGAAGACAGATGTTTTGTAGTAAGTGAGAGCAACTGGCTGAATGGAAGGATTACTTTTATCTCTGCTACTGAGCCTCTGCATTCTGCCAAGAGTTTATATGCTCCAGGGCAAAAATCAGATTTTAATTTCTTGGCAAAGCAGGCACACAGACAGCCTTTCTACAGTACCTAGTAAAAGGTCCTATTTTGTACACATTCATTTCACTGGGTCTTAAAAGATACCATGGGAGGGTATTTAAAGATATACTTCCTAAATCTTCAGAGAGAAGAGATTTCTTCACCAAAAGATGAGGGCGGGCAGCTAACAGGAAGAGGCCTCTTCTGCAGAGATGTCCGGCCAGCCTGGGTTTCCTCCAAGCATTCCTGTTGGTGCGGAGACACAGACTGAGTCATGACTCCGCTTAAAACTGTGTGACGCTCTCCAACCCGCTTTTTGGTTCTTCATAAATTTGGGCCCATGATGGGCTCCTCTTATCCTTGTTTCTGTCTGGAGTGAAGGTGGCAGTGTCATTTCAGCCCTGTGTAGTCACAGAAAGCCCTGGGGTGAGCGATTAGGGAAGCTGTTAAGACTCACTCAGGCAGAATTCCCTCCAAGATCCAGGCCACAGACCCAGGCATAAGTGAGCCCCTGGCACACAGCACCAAACAAAACAGACAGAAATAAAACTCTGGTTCCTGACACTCCTGGCGCTCTCTTCTGAGAATGTGCTTCAACGTGCAAAAATGTTTCACACTGTCAAACACGTTGCCTCTGACTGTGGCCAGCCTACTCAGGAAGGGACAGTCACTGTGACATCCAGACCATAAATTTGTGGCCAGAGGATCTGGACGCAGCTGTTGTGTTTGCAAAGGGAGAGGGAAGAAGGGAGAAGCGGGTAGAACCGAACCAAGCTAAGACCTCACCCGTTGGAGGCCCCTGGGATTACATGTGACAGGCAGCCTCCTGTGGAGTATAAATATCTCTTCATTAGGACTCTGCTACCGTCAACAAGGGTTTCAATTCTCAGAGTTTAAACTTCACTTTCATGACAGAAAAGGATTCTGTGCTTGGCCAGACCAGTTCCACTCCTCTAAAGTAGGACAAGAGGAGTGAGTTTGCAACACACCTCTCTCCTTTTAGCTACCAGAGAAGATATTGTTTACTGGTCCTGTCGCTCCTATCAGCTGGGAGGGCCCTGGAGAGATGGCTCAGCAGATTAAGAGCACCTGCTGCTCCTGCCGAGGAGCTGAGCCTGGTTCTCAGCACTCAGGCCGTTTACAGCTTCTTACAACTCCTGCTCCAGAGGCTGTGATGCCCCCCGCTGGCCTTCATAGGCATCCCTGTACACATAAGTGCTCACACACACACTAAAATTACACACATGTGCACACACACACTAAAATGACGACGACAATGATGACGATAATGATGAGGATAAATTCTATATGCTTTTAGAATTCTGAATAGAGCATTCTGGGTACTGTTACCCAGGAGGCTTCACAGGGACATGAAGGTGTGTTGTCATGGCACCCAAAGGGTACAAACACAAAAAGCAAGCGGCTGTGGGAACCTTTCCCACACCTTTGTACTTCCTTGGATATTTCTGATACGCAGAGATGTCACCCGTCTCCACATTGATGCCCCAGTGCCTGCAGAACTTGTGAAAATGTCATGTTATGTGGCAAATCAGATGTTTCAGGTATGATTAAAGTAAATTTATCGAACTAGAGAGATTATCCTGAGTCATCCAGGTGGGCCCAGTGTGATTGCGAGGGCCCCTATGAGAGGGAGGCTGGAAAGGTGCCACGGGGGAGAAGCGGTGATGCAGCTATGAGTCAAGAGGTTCAGGCAGCCTCCAGGGAGAGGAAGCAAGGCAATCCTGCCAGCCCCACAGCCCTAGGAAATCTTTCATGTTTTAAGCCCCTAAGCTTGTGGTAACTTTTTTTTTTTTACAGAATTAACAGGAAACTGATATAATATTTACCTCACTGATTGCTGTCTTTTTGTGGTCTTCAGCTCTCCGGTGGGGGGCGGGGAGTATGGGGGCGGAGGGGGGTGAGGAGCAGAGGGGGCAAGGGGAGTGGAGGGGGGGGGGAACTACCATCTCTCACAGAGCACCTACTGTGCCTTGTTGCTGGTAAATTTGAAGTGATCTCCATTAGCTCCAACTCAAAATTTCAGATAACAATTCTGACCAGGTCAACTTAGGTCAGGGTTTTCCCCATGTTCTGGAAACAGGGAAAAGAAAACACCAAACAGGATGTCAGGTCACATGACCATGTTTCCAGGCTTGTGCATATGTGCATCTACATATTAACATTAGGGGTTTTTGTTGCTGTTGTTGTTTTTGGACTCTTGCCCTTTGGGATAAAGAGTGGCTCCCTGGAAGTTAGTGGGTGATTGACTGTGCACTGCTTGTCATTACAAATGCTAGTGTAAGGCTGAGTGTGGCGTTGCACGCCTTTAATCCCAGCTCTTGGGGCGGGGCAGAGGTAGGCTGATCGCTGTGAGTTCGAGGCCAGCCTGGTCTATAATGAGAGTCCAGTAGTCCAGGCAAGGTTACACAGAGAACCCCTGTCTTGCTTTAAAAAAAATTTTCAACTCACAAATGCTAGTGTGAGATCTGTGACTTTTTCTAAAGTAAAGACAACTGTGTTGCCACATGTCGAAGGCTTGACTTCTCACAGTGGGGCTACTGAGAAGGTGTCAGACTAGGCCTCTGAAATCTTTCCTCATTGGAAGTTGCTTAGCCACAGTGACAGGTTCCTGGGTCACACTGTACTTGTAATTTCTTCATTTTTAAAGATGGTTTTCCCCCTTTAGGACAATTAGAATTCTCATATTTTTAAATTTGTTTCTAATGAACTGTCCTAAGAGCAGAAACTAGGGCATGCATTTTATTTGTTGATGAGCTAGTGCAGTCCAGGACCTACCTAGGTACCTAGCTGGAGTTTGTCCTGTTTGTAACAGGACCCACATAGGTGCCAGGCCCTATGCTAACCAAGTGGGAGACAGGCCCAGCCCACAAGACATTTGTATTTTAGCAAGGGAGGCTATGTTCTAGAAAATTCCAGATAATGAGATTTGGTAATAACCTTTTTTGTATGTTCTCTGCTTAAGAGGCAATTGTCCTTTCTTGTCAGAAATAACAGTCCCCAACCTCATCAGAGAATTCTCACCTTAAAGCCATATTGGCTGTCGTGCAGTATTTATAAATTCACGATGCTTCTTAGGAAGAGACATCTCTGCTTGATCTCCTAAGAGACCTAAGAGCACCAGGCCGAGGCTCCTTCCAGCAAGCCTGCGTTAGGAGGAAGGGTTTACTAGCTGCTGAGAGCAGCCTGTAAATGGAGCATTCCTTTGCGCTGAGCAGACAGGCCATCTCGACACGTCACACTTACGAGGGCATCTGGACTGCGGGGCTGCAGAGCCTCTCGGCCAGCTTTGCCAGTTACTTCTCCTCTCTGTTTAGCAGCTTGGATTTTAGAACACACAGCCCAGGAATTCGATAGAAGTTCACTTGTAGAGTCAGCTCGCGGAAACGTTCCCCATTTGCTGTCCTTCAGGAGACACAAGGTGGCACCAGAAACGGATCTCAGGTGGCTTGGAAGTGACTTTTCCCCACCAGCTGCTGAGAGCAAAGATAACCAGAAAAACTATGTTGATACAATCTGTGGCTTTACGGCTTCCATCAGATTTAAGCCAATGAGCAAAGAAGTAAGCTTTAGGTGGAGGGAAAATACGGAACAAACCAGGGGTGTGTAACAGATTTTGCTTTCAGCTCCGTTGTCTGTCTGTCTTCTTCAGGAGAACAGGAAGTGTCTTTGTTCAGTTGTAGCACATGGTATTCTGGGCAAACACGCAAGGCTCTGGCGCTCTGCTGTCCAGGGGTCTCTGATTAGAGAGTCTCGCAGAAGCTCTTACTGTGCAGCCTGTTCTTCAAATTAACATTACATGGAACACGTCTCTGTCTTTGTCTGTCTCTCTGTCTCTGTCTGTCTGTCTGTCTATCTATATGTCTCTGTCTCTGTCCCCCCCCCCCCCCCGTCTCTCTCTCTCTCACATGCACGCATATCTTGCTTATTAATAAGAAACCATTACTAAACTACTGGATATTTAATTCCCGATGAGCCACTCATCGGGAGCTAAAAGCACAAAAGGTATATACCAAACACTCTGGCACCAACCGTTCAGGACCGACAAACCTCAACAATGTGTTTCGTTGGCTTTGGGTCTCTTCTAAGACATGATGACCGTAGATACTGTTCCTCTGGTGTCTCCTCATCTCCAGGGCAGCCACCACTAAGGAGTTGCTGGGCTCCTGCCTTCTGTGATATCTGTGCTCATAGCTAATGTGTTTAACATGTATGCAGGTGTCAGTTTATTCTACAAAGGCATCTGAAACTTTTTTGCTTGACACTCTTTGGGGGATGTTTCCATAGCAACACATTGTCTTTAACTCATCATTTTCATGGTGTTAGGGCTCTGTCTGGTAAAACACAAAGTGTGTTTGGATTTGCAGTTTCCTGATCACAGTGAGGTGGAGCTTAGTTTTGCACTTTTTCCCCCCTCCTTGGTCGTTTAGTAGCGGACTCTTTTGCAAATTCTCTATTTAGTCCTCAGACTGTTTCCCCTTTGTAGCATTCGCGTTTTCACAAAGATGTATTGACATCCTTTTTTATTAACTAATTTGTTTATTCACTTTAAAACCTGATCACCTGATCGCAGCCCACTCTCTCCCTTCTCTCTTCCCAGTCCCATCTTACGGCCCCTCCCCCCTTCTCCTCAGAGGGGGCGGGGCCACTGCATGGTGCCTGCCCACCCTGACACACCAAGTCGCAGCAGGACTAAGTGTGTCCTCTTCCACTGAGGCCAGACAAGGCAGCCCGGCTATGGGCAAGGGGTCCGAAAGCAGAGAACAGGGTCAGAGACAGCCCCCCCCTCAGCCCCCCACTCATGAAGATCAAGCTACACATGTGCAGGGGTCTTCACATACTTTTTATGATTTTTGATACTATGCTTTCTTTAGCTACACATATGACAAGCATCTTAAACGATAATTAATAGCTTATCTTTTGCCAGTTCTTACGGTGCTTTCTATTGTGTAGGAGCATGACATTTGGATGCATGCAGCATATGACTCATTTTATGCAGTAAAATGTGTATGTCATAACTTTTACCACCGGTGACATGCAGTTGTCCACGACGTTGTGCAACCACCACTTCTGTCTAGTTACACAGCATTCCGTCACTCGGAAAGCAAATTTTCCTTCTCTTTCCCACAAGGCCTCTGAAAACATGAATCCTCTTAGTTTGCTGATTCTTGGTGTTTTTACATAAGTGGAATCATGTGGCATGTGACCTTTTGTGTCTTTTGGGGGGGTTCATTAAATTGTAGCATACATTAATACTTCATTTCTTTTATGTTTATTAGGGTGTCTGACACCTCACTCCACAGTCAGTTGGCCTCCTTGCTTTGGTCTGTGGTAAGGCATAGTGTGACAAGCTTCTCACCTCACAGGGGCCTGAAAGCAGAGACACTGCAAGAAGAGGCCAGAGCCCGGCTGCATCCATCCTCCGAGGGCGTGTCTTCTTCAACCAGATCTCATCTTCTAAAGTTTCCCAAATCTCCAAAAATATCCCCGCCAGCTGGGGACCACCATACATTATGGGGAATGCTTCATCCTCCACCCTGGCCCCCAAAAGCTTATGTCTGTTTCACAAAGTGGAAGACCTGTGGACCTCCGAGAGGCCACTATCACCACAGTCTTAACTGTTCAGAAGTTAAATCCAAGGCTCTTAGCTGGGAGCCCGGACACAATCAAGAGCAAATTTGTGTTTGTAGCACACAGGGTACCCAGGCAGACATTTTCAATCCAAGGGTGAGCTATGCGGACATGGAGAGCAGGCATGGGACCGAAGCAAAAACTGAGATCCCGCAGGCTTGGTATTAAATCCTATTGACCTTCAGGACACTTGGTGTCACTGAGTCAGTTCCAAAGGACTTACTTACACAGCGCAGGCCCCACAGCCTTGATGGCTGCAGCCTACACGGCCTACTTTGCCCCAACATCTTTTTCTCAACAGTCCACGTCTTCCTGTCCCGGCTACCCTGAGGCACCTGACTCTTTCTCACACACACTCTTAGGCTTCCCTGTCCTTTCTTTGGAACCGGGGCGGAAGCCTCTGTGACGGCATTAACTCCTGCATTCTGCGTCCATACAAAACCAGCATCCCGTGGACAGCACCAGCGCCTGTACTCAGGCTCCCCGGGATCAGAGCGGCCTTTGAGAACACAGACAACAGAGGTGAGGAAACATTTCTGTAGTTAGCCCTGTGTGATCGAGGCACTCCCTGACCCCCCAACCCCCCAGGTGCTCTTCTCAAAGCTAAATCTTGCAAATGATTTAAAACCTGAGACGGGTGGGATCTGGCCAGTTCCTGGAGTACACCCAAGACATCTTTCCTACTGTCAGATTGCAAAATGCTTGGCTCCTTTTAATGTCCCTAATCTCTTTAGCAGCCGCGGTCTCCCTTGGTCCCTCCCGGCTCCCACGACCGCCCCCCCCCCCCCGCCCACTCTGTGTTTCATTTCGGGTCAGAGGCAAGCATTTAGGATCTTTCTGTTCTCTTTTATGCTCCCAGTTCTCCCTGTACAACTGGCTAAAATTAGGTGGCAGCTCCCAGGCCACAGTCAGCGTCCTGTGTTGGCTGGAAATCTCCTTCTTCCAGATTAACTTTTCCAGCACCTTTCAATTTAGCCTGCTACAGTTTCCGTGTGGGGACACAATGTAGCCAAGTTGTTTGCCAGGATGATACAGCTAGAACTTCTAGACTGATTCGAAATAGTGTCCTGGTTCCATCGGAAAACTCGTTTTTCGTTTTTTGCTTGTTTGTTTGTTTGTTTTGTTTTGTTTTTCGAAATAGGGTTTCTCTGTGTAGACCTGGCTGTCCTAGACTCACTTTGTAGACCAGGCCGGCCTCGAACTCACAGCAATCCGCCTGCCTGTGCCTCCCGAGTGCTGGGATTAAAGCACACCCGGCCCATCTGAAAACTGGTAAGCAGTCTTTTCTGTCTGCATCCCGATTGCCACTCTGGCCTTACACTTCATTACTTCCTGTAGCTGAGTGACACTGCGTTGTATGGGTAGAGCATGTTTTTAGCTTGCGCATCACTTAACAGATTTACATGGTCTCAGTCTGTTGGTTACTGTAAATACGTTTCTAGGAACACTGACACATGGGTATCGGTTTTAGTCCCTGTTTCCAACTTCTGGGAGCAAGTACCTAATGGAGAGGCTGAGTTATATGCAATTCCATTTAGTGATCTGATGATTGTATTCTGCAGTAGCTTCATCAAGAAAATGATTTTTATTTTATTTTTAATGTTATGTCTTAATGGCCACTCTCCCAAAGGCTTAAACTCAGGTACTTGACTTTCACTGCAAACTGGTCCAAAGCCACACGTCCATGGTGAGAAGCCACAGTCCGGACTGTAACAAGTTTCCTGCTCTATTTACTCAGCACCAGTCAGATTTAGGTGAATATGGATCTGTGTAAAAACTTATTTATTTATTCACAATTGTATGCATGTATGTATGTATGATGTATCTTAACCATATATCCTCATTATCTTCTCCTCTTTCCCTTTCCACAGAGCCCCACAACAAGTTGCCCCTCTTATTTTCATGTGTGTGTGCACGCATGTGTGAGTGTGTGTGCAGGCGTGCACATGTATGTGTATGTGTGTGTGAGTGTGGTGTTCATACGTGATTTGAATTTTTTTGTGTGGATGTATGTGATCATGTGGGCTGCACGTGTGTGTGTGTGTGTGTGTGTGTGTGTGTGTGTGTGTACAAGCATGCATATGTATGTACAATCACGTGCAAGCCACACCTTGGTGTCTTCCACAGTCACTCTCTGCCTTATTTTTTTGAGACAGGTCTCTTTCTGAGCCCAGAGGTTGCCAATTTGTCTAGGCTGGCCGGCCAGTGAGCTCCAGGGACTCCTTGTCTCTGTCTCCCCAGCAGTGGGATAGCAGACAGGAGCCCCACATGCACCTTTTATGTGTGTGCTGGAGGTGTGAACATAGGTCCTCATGCTTAGGTGGTAAGCACTCGACCGATGGAGCCATCTCCCAGGCACCGGTTTGCATTCTTATCAGCAATGTGTGAAGGTTGGATTCTGCACATCTCTGCTGACATCTACCTCCCGTTAAAATGTTGGTATGATGTTTGTGGGTGTAGAGTTGGCATCTTGGGAGACTTTAAATCTGCATTTAATAATAGCTGATGATTTCGATCACTTTTCAGGTCCTTGTTGGCCACTTAATGTATTTATTAGAAAAATAACTGTTCAAGAACTTTCCATTTTAAAAATGAGCTATTTTTCTGTTGGACTGATGTTTCAAATACATAGCTTGTGAGTACTTATCTGAGTTTATATGCTTGCTTTTTAAATTCATTATAGCTTTTTTTTATGCACAAAACTTTCGAACTTTGATGAAGCTCATTTTATCTATTTTTATTTTATTTGTGCTTTTGGTGTTATATTTAAAAAATGATCTCCAATTAAAGGTTATAAAACTAGTTTTCTATTTTCCCCTAAGATTATTATTGTTTTAGCTCTTGTATTTAGATCTTTTATTAATTTTAATTAAGTAATTAATTTCTCATCCATTTGTAAACATTCTCTCTATATTTTAAATACTAATGCTTTGGCTGCAGGAATGGCAGAGATGCTCCAGGTCGTCTTTTTACTTTAGGCGTGGCATTTTTTATTGTGACAAGTGTTAAATTATGTATACAACTCACAATTCACCATGTGTGCTTTTTGGTTATGTTTAAGAAATCTTTCTCATCTGAACTTGTAAGACTACATGTGTGTGTGTGTGTGTGTGTGTGTGTGTGTGTGTGTGTACCTTGTGTCTACATGACTTATCTGGCAATTACTTTCATATATGGTCAAGTAGAGATCTAATTGCTGTTTCCTGCATTGGTGTTTATTGGCCTTTTCCTCCTAATTTGCAAAACTGCTTCTGTCATCTCCAAGTTCCTGATATGGTAGCCTTGTCTGAGGATCTATCTATTTATGTCTTTTTGAAAACCATTTTAGTTAGCACAGATTCTTTGTGAGTCTTGGTGGGATTCATAGTAAGCTTAGTGTGGCAAGATGCACCTGGTAAATTCCACAAAATTGCATGGCAAACAGAGCAATGGCCACCTGTGAGGGCACACACCCGAGTCCCGAGTTCTTTTAGCTTATATGGTAAAAGGCACTTGCAGAAATAACTGAGGATGTGAGACAGAGAGAAAACTCTGGGTGGCCCAGGTAGACTCAGCATAATTAGAGCAATGATGAGAGGGAAACAGGAAGATCAGAGCCAAAGACACCATCGCAGAAGCAGAGGTCATAGAGATCTGGCTGTGCCCTGAGGAATGCTGCTGGCAGCCTCTGGAAGAAGACAGGATTCTGGGAAAACATAGCTCAAGCTCAAATGCACCATCAATACCATGCCTTCTAACTGTTCTGCTCAGCCAAGTACTTTATTTGCATTAATCATACCATCTTGACTGATAAAGTCTAATAAGAATATGTAATTTAAAGGATATTTCTTTTGTTCACTACTGGATGCCATATATTCAAGAGGCGTTCATCACATTTTTTTCAAATTTTTTCCCTTTTCCTATTAATGTAAGATAACAAGTGTTTACCTTTCTATCAACAGTTAATGTTGATAAGGTGAAAAGCAATGGAGTATTAAGGAAAGAATAATTGCTTTTTTATTTTTCTTCATATGTGAAAATAATCACACACACACTTTATGTGTGGTTTAACACTGCTGCTGTCTCTTAATCTTTTTGCAAAACTATGGGATCTAAAATCTAAAACCAAAGGACCACTTGATTTTCATAGGCTTCCCAAGGAAGACAGTGGAGGCGCCCTTCTAACCACACATGCATTTCTAGAGGTGAAATCCCTTAGGGGACACGTTCAGTTACTCACATTTAAGGTGAATTATATAGCCAACAGTCAAAATGGCCTCTTTAATCTCAAAATCCAAGCTGTCATGTGTGTGATGACTGATTTGTTTTTGTGTTTAACTTTCAGCCAACGCTAAACATCCCTGCTGGTCCTCATTCTTTGATAACGGTCCTCCCTCCAGGCTGTAGCTCAGATGTTGAGGCTTCGCCTAGCTGTGTGCGAGGCTCTGGGTCTGCACCAGTGCAATAAACCTAAAGTCTGCATGAAAAGTATGACTTCTGGCTGGGCGTGGTGGCGCACACCTGTAATCCCAGCACTCGGGAGGCAGAGGCAGGCAGATCTCTGAGTCTGAGGTCAACCTGGTCTAGGACAGTCAAGGCTACACAGAGAAATGAGAGAGAGAGAGAGAGAGAGAGAGAGAGAGAGAGAGAGAGAGAGAGAGAGAGAGTAAAAAAAAATAAGACTTCTGGATGAAGATTTACATTGGAAGCCTATTAAAGGGTTTCTGGCCTGGATTTTTATTTATGTCACTACTTTGACATTTTTATCTGAATTCTTAGGAAATGTAAGCATCAGATTCTAACTCTAACCCCCTACTGCATTGCTCTTTCGCAGAAGAAATAAAATGCTTATCAGATGTCAGTTTTATTTTGCCTGGAGAAAAGTTCATGGAAAATGATAGCTTAAGTATAATGCCATTATCTCCAAGATAAATTTACACTCTGAAAAGTATTCCTGAGACACATAGTTTTGTGACTGACCAAGCTAAGCTTCTTGTGCCATGCTCTAATGAATTAGAGAGAGGGGAGGGGGAGAGAGAGAGAGAGAGAGAGAGAGAGACAGACAGACAGACAGACAGACAGACAGACAGACAGAGACACAGACACACACACACACACACACAGACAGGGAAGGGAGAGAGAGAGAGAGAAAGAGAGAGAGAGAGAGAGAGACAGACAGACAGACAGACAGACAGACAGACAGACAGAGACACAGACACACACACACACAGACAGGGAAGGGAGAGAGAGAGAGAGAAGAGAGAGAGAGAGAGAGAGAGAGAGAGAGAGAGAGAGAGAGAGAGAGAGAGAGTATTCAGGGATGAAGTCTGACCAAATCAGTGTTTGGTTTTGTTTCCTGCCTTTCCTTAAAAGTTGGCTGCTGTTTTGTGAGACCATCCATCAGGGGGAAAAGAGTGACTAATCTGAATTTATTTTTCTGTCCATATTAAATTTCCTTTTCATACACTGTGGTCATAGTACAATTTTGCAGACAGTGACGAGATGCTCATTTTATAAACACAGTCAGTACTTCAGGGTCTGGAGTTAGGATGAGTTCTTTTTCAGATAATTTTTAAAAAATACATATTTTAGCCCGGTGTGGTGGCGCACGCCTTTAATTCCAACACTTGGGCGGCAGAAGCAGGCGGATCACTGTGAGTTTGAGGCCAGCCTGGCCTACAAAGTGAGTCCAGGACAGCCAAGGCTAACCTTGTCTCAAAAAAAAAAACATATTTTAAGGACATGCCTTCAGAGCACCACACGGGGCTGGCTGCTTTTAGATCTTCCAGCCAGCTGTGCTGAAGGGTTACAAACACGATTGATCGGGGCGTTAAAACTGGTTTCGCTTTCGTCGTGATCACAGTAAGAAGTCCAGCCCTCAAAGACTTGTAAATGGACCCTGTATGCTAGGATGGGGAAACTGAGGCAGCAGATGCCAAGGCTTCCGAAACTGAAGAGTTTTAGGGTGGCAGCGTTCCTGTTTGAAGTCTCTTGTGGTGATACGCTCTTGCGGGAGGAAAGGGTTTATTTAGCCTACAAGTCCAGGCTCATCACTGAGCAGAGTCAGGAAAGGAATCCTAGCCTCCCCCACAGGCTGGTGCCCAGCCAGTTTATTAGACAACGGAGGACCAGCCGCCCATGGAATGGTGCTGCCCACAAGGGGCTGTATCTTCTTGCATTAACTAACAATCAAGGTGACTCCCTCCAAAGTGCTCACAGCTCAGTCTGCTATGGGAAATATTCCATTTGAGTCTTCTTTCTCAGGTGACTCTAGGCTGTGTTACGCTGGCAGTTAAAGTTCACTGAGGCGGCAAGGTTTTGTGAGGTAAGATGAGCAGCTGAGCAGGGCCATCGTAGACTGCCTTGTCCACTGAGGAGCGGATAAGTGAGGCAGAAACTGGTCTCAGGGCAACAGAAAGGCCCCTGCTCCCCCAGGTGCAGTAGAATGGGGGTGGTGCTCCTGGAAACTGGTCATAAGGAGGGAAAACCCCACAAAAGAAAAAGAAAATTGCCAAGATTGTTAAAGGAGCTCACTAGGCATGTGGGCTGTCTGGGAGGAGATCAGGTGTTCACAAGGTCTGTACTGTGATGTGCGCCTAGAACTGCTTCTAGCCTCTGACAAGCTGTCAGTAGCCATTGATTTAGGGACGTGCAGAAGGCACAAGAGATCTGTGGAGGTGATCTGGCATTTGCAAGGTCTGTATTGTGATATACCCCAGAATTGCTTCCAACCTCTGACTACCCTGTCAATTGTGCATTGCTGCATCTCATCAAAATCGGGCATGGTGGCGCACGCCTTTAATCCCAGCACCCAGGGAGGCAGAGGCAGGCGGATCACTGTGAGTCTAAGGCCAGCTTGGTCTACAAAGTGAGTCCAGGACAGCCAGGACTACATTCATGGCTAGCCTGGTCTACAAAGCGAGTTCAGGACAGCCAAGATTATACAGAGAAACCCTGTCTTGAAAAACCAAAAAGAAAAAACATCTGGCATTGCAGTGAACTGTTACTTTCTGGGTATTGACCAGCTCTGATTGAGCAAACTTCCTACAGGGTCTTGTTGAAGATGCCCTGATTATTGTTCAGATGAATTAATCTCTGATTATGAAATTCCTGATTTGATTCAAATAGTTTTAAAAGTTAAAGTTAGTTTATGGCTGAAATAAATACCTTTGTGGAGCTCCAGATTCCTCACTAGAGATAGCCTTGTGGCAGATTTGTGCCTTCAGATAAACCTCCACTCCAGATGGCACCAAGAATGCTGGTATTTCACCATAAATATACGCAAGTTGGTTTAAACTTCGCATGAAACCATGGTAGAATGAAGCTACCTTGAGATGCCTGAATTTACTCTGTTTCTTAGAATGAAAGACAGATAAAAAATATTGTCCTGAAGTCATTATGAACTAAGAGGTAGCTGGGAAATGTATAGTTAGGTCAGTCTTAATTAGTAAGTCACATACTCTTGTAGCTTTTAGGCCTTGTCACTCTGAACTCACTGTGAACTTATGTAGTAGATACTTAGATGACAAATGTTTAGATTTAAAACATGTAACCTGTTGTATTGTAGAATTCATCTGTTTTTGTGATTAATTGCCTTTTTTTTTTTTTTTACTATAAGCTAATTCTCTTTTCTCAGAAGTATAAGTATGGTCATCTACAATAAACAGTGCTGAGATTGGGGAACTTGACTTCAGTTGAAGTTGAGATGCCTAATTCCATCCACCTTTTCTCCTGAATGTGTGTGCCTGAGCGATTTATTTTCTATCTCTTTCTTATCTCTTATTTCCCTGTAGATTCACAAATAAGTTAGCAGACTCAGGGCTTTTTCTCCCAAACCTAAGTTTACATTAGCTTACTGGAGATCTCCGCAAGGAGGCCTATCTACAGATCAAAGAGCCTCCTTTTATGACCATGGCCCCCCTGGGCCCCCCCTGCTCCCCCACCTCCTCCACTCCCCACTCACCCCACTCTCCCACCCCACCCCATGCAATCTCTAACCAGAAGCTGCTTTTACAGCCTCAGCCATAGCAAAACTGTGGTCAGTTTAAGCTCTCCTCCTCTGCCACAGAACAGCCAGTCCCTAGGGAGGAAACCTTGGGCTCCCTTTTCTTTTTCTTCTTTCAATCCTGATCAGTTGCCTGAGTCATCAGCTATGGCCACCCAAGAGATAAAAGGAACTGGAAGGGCATCTGCACCCAGCCCCAGAGACACCAACCTGGACCTGTTCACAGCCGAAGCCCGGCATTAACAGAAAATGCAGAAATACACTCTGCAATTAGTATGTATCAAGAGCCTCATAGTGAAGACTGCTTTGAGGGCCTCTTTTCCTTTGTATTAACTGCCTTGAAGCTTCCTTCCTCTTCCTTCTCCTCTTCTTCCTCCTCCTCTTCCTCCTCCTCCTCTTCCTCTCCCCTTAGCAAATGTGGCAATGCTGCATTTTCCCACAAACCTTTGCCCTTGATTAAAAGTTAGGGTTATTTGTTTCTAAACTTAGCTGAAAATTAGATCCGCTCATCTGTTTACTCAATAAATATTTATTGAAAACCTACTGTTTGGAATAGTGTTTTAATTGCACACAAAGAAGGCCTGCCATCAGGGAGTTTTTCATTTCCTTGGAGAGAAAGATGATAAGTGTGCTCACAGAGACATGTGCATCATGCCAGGTCCTGAGAGGAGTGATAAGGACCAGAAACAATAAACAAGGTGGCGCTGGGAGGGAGTAACGGGATATTTTATAGACTTGTTTTCTATTTTATGTAAGCCAAAGAGATACTCTCTGTTGAGGTGACACTGAGCTGAGGCCTGAGTGAAATGAGAGAGAAGAGTGAGACGGCCTGGAGGAGAGGTCGTTTGCGGATGGCATGGAGATTCGTGGGGAATTTGGTCCAGTCACTACTTGTGTGGCCATTTCTTATTGTGAACACAAATGTATTTCAATGAACTACAGCCACCTCTGACTTCAGAACCTCAGGGCTTCAGTCAACCTCAACCTGCTAGTACTATCTGTTAAGGCAATTAGGCACGTGCAAACATGATGGCGATGACAATGGTGGTGGTGGTGATGATGGTGAAGGTGGTGGTGGTGATATTATTGTTGATTCTGATGTTGTGTTAAGGGATCAGTATTGATGTTCATGCTAGTTGTTATAAGGTTGTTGTTGTTGTTGTTGCTAATGACGTGGGTTATGATGATGTTATTGATGTTGGTTTTGTTGATGGTACAGTGATGTTAATGTTCATGTTGGTGGTGTTGGAGTTGATGGTGGTAACAGTGAAAGTATTAGTATTAATGTTCATCTTCATGGCAATGATATGGTATCAGTGTTAGTATGGGTTGTTTTGATGTCGTGTCGGTGGTAGTGTTGGTTTTGGTAGCGGTGGTGGTGGTAATGATGTACGTGTGCCTCTAATTCAAAGGAAGCATTAAACAGTAGAAGACTGGAACACACTGTCAATACAGGCTCTTAAGAACATGAACAAAATTTTATTTAAAGTGACAATACTGACATTGTAAAAGCAAAAACACAAACAAACAAACCCAGTGTGTGTGTGTGTGTGTGTGTGTGTGTGTGTGTGTGTGTACAAACATTCTGTTGAGTATGTTACAGGAAGTATCATTTGATCATTTTAGAAAGTCTGTGGGATGAACCACTATTACCCCCTGGGAAGGTCTAAGCAAGTAGTGCAGGTTTGCATAGTAATGGCAGGAGCAAGATTTGAGGTGAAGCCTAAACTTTACACTTTATACTGGCGACTGTGGGTATAGGTGCTTGGCACCATGCCTGACTACCTAAGTCTGATCTCCATCTCCAGGACCCACATGGTCAAAAGAGACAGCCACAAGTTGTTTTCTCACCTCCACGTGTGCATAACCACATCCCACATCATCATCAGCTTTAAAAGCACAATGAATCCTTTTTGGGGAGATGAGGGTGCCTTGTGTCGGTGGAGGCTGAGCTGAGTAGTAAATACACTTAAGAGCAGCCTTTCTGTCATTAAGGAAGAAGCAGCCCGAGAAAGCTGTGAAACCCCAACGCTCAGCAGTTGTATTAAGATCTGGGGCCTCTAGAGGGTGGGCATGTCCCGAGCTTTCTTTGGGACAGAATTATTCTCTCATGTGAGACTTAGAATTTTCAGGAAAGTCTACGCTGGGGGGAAAAAAGCCATTGTAACATCAAAACACTGAATGTACATTTAAACATCAGTTCATAGTTGTAAGTGTGTTTGCCTCAGTTCTCTCTGTCAAAATAGGGTTGTCAGGAATAGAAGTCCTTGGAGCTAAAATTGAATGTCACGTTAGTGCTTTGCTCAACTTACTGGTGAGCAGACAACTAGCCAAACCTTAGAGAGGCAGCTCCAGGCCCGCCTCATTGTTGTTTCCCATTTAACGCATTTTTACTCCTTTATAACTCAAGGGGCCTAGAGAGATGGCTCAGAGGCCGCTCTTCCAGGGGTCCTGAGTTCAACTCCCAGCAACCACCTGCTGCCTCAAACCCATGTATAATGACATCTGGTGTCCTCTTCTGGTCTGTACATATGCATGCAGACAAAACACTGTATACATAAATAAATAAATCTTTTTTTAAAAACTCAATTGAAAAAAATCTCAAAAGCCAAGTAACTGAAGACCTGGGGCGATGATTCAGTGAATAAAGGTGCTTACAGAGAATGAGGGTTGGGGTGTGTTTGCCCAGCACACAGGTGAAATGCCAGGCAGCGAGGCAGCGGCCTCTCCCAGCACACAGTGGGGAACTCCATCTCCCTGAAGCAAGCCAGAACCAGCAAACTCCAGGTTCATCAAGATCCCCTGTCTCAGTAAGTAAAGTGGAAAGTGACTAAGGAGGACACCTCATGTCAACTTCAGGTCTCTACATATGTGTGTGCACACCTACACACGTGTGAACATACATACAATGACACACATATGCACACCTTATGCATGTACATACACAACCTCCTCCTAACCTGAATGATAAAAATTAGACTGTGGTTATAGCTTGGACCAATCTTTCTGTTAAATACAAAATTATGAGACTTTTATCTTGTTTACTTCTGCCAGCAGGAAGTAAGCCTCCGGGGTCATCTTCAAATATTTTGAATGCTGAAACTATCATGAGCTCTCAAAAGCATCAGGAGCTCAGGACACAGCTTTCCCCCCGTAAATTACCAAGATTGGGTTCTAGACCTATCTGATACGTCATCACCATGAAGGCTTACATGTGTTCCCAAGGGTGTTAGTCCGCATTAACCCACGTGAGGAAGTTAAGATGGGCACCTCACCACGGAGCTCTCAGCTGTCGTCTACACTTTGCTATTTGCCCCACTGACATCCCTAGTAACAGGATCTAGTTCAGAACCACGCGTGTCCACTCATTCTGTCCGGAATACTTCTTCACCTCTCCTGACCACGGTGATGTCAGGGCCTGTTACACGGAACCTGCTGACTCATGATTTCACTTGTGCCCGTCGTCACTGGCGCTGTTTTTTATTTAGGTCCTCTGATTCGGTCGCAGCCTGTCTGCACATCTCTCTGCCAGGGTTCTCCTTTTCTTTGCTGTCAGCGGTTATTTTATGGGCAGGTATTTTCACTTCAAAATTTACCTTTGTCTGAGTGGAGTCCTGGTTTTCTGTTTCACTCTCCTAATGTACTAACACCCTACATCTTGACGTTTGAATTTGCTCATGTTGGCTGGTGGGGGTCCCTTTTGAATCCAGCTTCAGCATCTTTTTTTGTTTTTATTTTTGGTTTTGGTTTTGGTCTTTTGGGACAGGGTTTCTCTGTGTAGCCTTGGCTGTTCTGGACTTGTAGACCAGGCTGGCCTCGAACTCACAGTGATCCACCTGCCTCTGCCTCTCTAGTGCTGGGATTAAAGGTGTGCGCCACCACGCCCGGCTTCAGTGTTCTTGTGATGTGATCATTTCACTCTTTGGACTCCTCTAAATTTTCTTGAAGAATAGAATATTAATATTTGTTTTACTCTTTGCCCTGGAATCATCTATTTCCATGGAACGCTGTCTCCTTTAGGAATAAGAAACCAGGATATAAATGTGCTGGTGCGTGAGGAGAGCTTGCTACCATTGGGTTGAGGAACAGCTTGGTGGATGAAGCCAGAGAATATGCACATGTGTTTATTTCTGCATTTTATAAAATATGACCTAGAACCAAGCCTCAGCTTCCAGTTCAGGCCCCACACAGTAGCCACTTACTTCCCCCTTTCATCTGTGATGCCGGCTGCCTGTTCTGCTTCTTATCCGGGCTTATGCGTTAGACCCAGCCACGTGACCAGTCTCCCACGTGACCGCCCTCCCACGTGATCAGTCTCCCACGTGACCACCCTCCCACGTGACCGCCCTCCCACGTGACCGCCCTCCCACATGACCAGTCTCCCATTGCTGCTGTCGTTCTTGCCCGCACCTCTCTTCCTGCTCAAGCTGTGGTCCCAGATCTGAATCCCTGACTGACCTGCACAGACACCACTGTCTTGCCAGATGGGTCCTCATGGCTTATGGCAGGCAACCTATTGGGGCGTCTTTCACCTTGCTCAGGTTTATAAGGCAGACGTGGGGCCCTCCCCTGTATAAACACTTCACCCTCATGGGCTCTGGGTTCCTACACTATTTCACCCCTGTGGCCCTTTCCCTATTCCCCGGAAGCTAGCCTTATCTCTGATGAAGGGGCCTGTTTCCTTTAGGCTCCTACATCCTGATGTCACCCCACACACCCTCTTTAGGTCTCGCTCCTCACAACGGGTGAATATGTGGGTAACCTCCTCACCCTCTGGGCCCTGATACCCCACTCTAGCCTTCTCTGTGGGTTCATGCTGTAGTACGTCTGCTGTGGTCTCCAGATCCCCCACACAGCACCCCTATGTTTAGATGTATGTTCACTCTGTGTGGGCTCTGCCGCACTATGTCACATGGGCTTCTCACGTGAGCTCTCACATGCCCCAGCGGCAGGCCTGGTCTGCCTTCCCTCCACACACAAAGGGACTGAGGTGTTCAGGGAGAAAGAAAAGAAACAGGCAGAGGAGCTACTGTGAGTTTCTAAGAGATTAATGCTGACTGTAGTCTTGGTATCACTCGCTCAATTATGTGCTCAGAACATTTAAGACAACCCAACACACAGCAAGCCCTATACCACCTACTATAATATCAAATAGCATCCTAGGGGCCATTTTGATAGAGACAGGCCAGGCTTGTTTCTAGAATGTTTTCTTTCTAGAAGTACAGTGAGAAGGGGGGAGGGGGGCAGGGGGCAGGGCAGATCTCTGCCCTGTGAAGATGGTGGAATGTCCCCTGAGCCTGGAACCAGAAACTAGTTTAATGCTTTGGGATTAAAGGTGTGAGCTCCTGGGCTAGTTGCTTGACCAGATATCTTTTTTTTTTTTTTTTAATCCACCTGTAAAATGGAGAAAGCGCACACACTGCAGTGCTTTTCAGAGGGCTGAGATTCAGTCACACAGCACTTAAACACGGTATCAAGTCCTTTTCACAAGATGCTTAGAGGAACTTCCTGAGGGGAGCACAGCAGGATGCAGCTGCTGCGCTCACCTGCGTGCACACAGCCTGGGCTCCTCTCCAGGACTGCAAAAACTGGGTGCAGGGGCACACCTCTGTAACCCCAGCATTTGGGAGCATTAGAAGTCTAAGGTCATCCCAGGCTGCATAGTGAGTTTGAGGCCGTATTGGGGTACAGTTTTAGAAAGGGTTTCTAGAGAAGGTCTCGGTGGCACAGTATGTTGAGGAGGATGAGAGAGTTTGGAAATATGTAAGCCATGGTCATCTGGAGCGAAAGCAGCTGTTCTGGTAGAGAAAACAGCCAGGGGTAAAGGTGGCTGATGGCCTTTGGCAGGAGTCAGAGGAGGGAGGGAGGGGAGGGAAAGGAGGAGGGGGCTGTGATGTAGGAAAGGCACCTGACCCTTCTCCCTCTGCGGTCCAGCCCCAGCTCTGCTCTCTGGACTGGTCTTTCAGTGTAGTGTGCATAGAATGCCACTATGTTTTTTTCTGGGTGATTGGCATCCTATTTAAGATTTCTTACTAGGGTTGGAGAGATGGCTCAGAGGTTAAGAGCACTGGCTGCTCTTCCAAAAGTCCCAAGTTCAATTCCCAGCAACCACATGGTGGCTCACAAGCATCTCTAGTGATGTACATACAGGCAAATAAATGAATCTTAAAAAATTTTTTTTCTTACTATAAAGTATTATCTTAATACATTTAATAGGTAAAGCTAAAGGCACAACTTTATTGTTTGACAATGCCATTAATATTGATAATGGAATAACCATGTTTCCCACATACCGTATCATTGTAACTGTTATGTGATATTATAACAGTGTGGAGAGAATCAGAAGACATTTTTAGAAGGGGGTTGGGGATGTGTCTCAGTGGCCTAGTGCCTGCCTGGACCATGAAGCCCTGGTGTTGATCCCCAGTACTGAACACTCCCGGGAAAAAAAAACCCGAAAACAAAAAACTGTAAAACGTAAGCAGTGTCTACTTCGCCTTCCTTAGTGTTTCAAACCAGTGTGTCATGGAAAGATATGAGCATCTGAGCTGGTGTTTCCTCTCGGGGAGTTCAACTCCCCCATCACCATAATAGGTAGTAAAGAGAAAAAGGTCTCTTGTTTATACTTAGATGCGCGTTTTTATCGGAACGCCTACTTACACAAAGAGATTTATTTTTTCCAGGTCAGAGAGCAGCATGCAGCCCGTAGCATCCTGGTTGTCCTGTCTTTGATTTTCAGGTAACACCAGGACATTTGTTCTCAAGACGATGAGAAAGCCAACGTGTGTTTTCAAAATCCGGGGCCTTTTTGGCTGGTTTCTCTAAACTCGTTCACAGTGTGGAAATACTGAGACACTCTAAGAGCTGAAAGATAGTCTCAACTATATCTTCAAAGGCCTGGCTGCGCAGCTGGTGTAGTTTTTAAATGTGGGATTTGTCATGCACACCCTTAAGGCTGAGATGGGTATCAGCTAGTTATTTCTGGTAAAGATGTCGTTTGATAGCTAAGAGCCAAGGATTCCCTTTCCAAGGGAGAGTCCATTTATGGGCCACAGAACTGATCTCACAAGAAACTTAGTCACTGACATGAAAGACCAGGTTCTACTAACAATTCCCTGTACCCTGTCCCCCTCCACTAAGGTACGGGGTCAGGCAGAAAAAAAAAACCAAGAACAAAACCGGTGGTCATGTGGCTATAGACGAGTTTTCAATCAGCATCATAATCACAAAGGCAACTTGAAAGACACCCCCTGTGCTAGCTAGTTTTATGTCAACTTGACACAAGCAAAAGTCAACAGAGAGGATGGCACCTCAAGAAATGCCTCCATAAGACCAGATTGCAGGCAAACCTATAGGGCATTTTTCTCAACCAGTGATTGATGGGGAAGATCCCTGCCCATTGAGTGTAGTGCCATCCCTGGGCTGGTGGTCCTCAATTGCAGGCTGAGCAAGCCATGAGGAGCAAGCCGGTAGGCAGCATCGCTCCCTGGCCTCTGCATCACTTCCTGCCTCCCTCTCTGTTTGCTCTGTCCTGACTTCCTCCAAGGATGAACAGTGATATGAAAATGTAAGCTGAATAAACTCTTTCCTTCCCGATTTGTTTTTGGTCATGGTGTTTCATCACAGCAATCGTGACTGTAACTGGGACACCTTTGTGTCTCCTCACCTAACCCTGCACGCCTAGCCTCCCACCGTGCAATCTGAGGTGCTCATACTCCTTTCACTTGCTGAAGGTTCTAAGGTATGGCCTAGTTTCCAGGAAAACTCAGGTGGCATCAGTAGAAACACGATGTTAAGATTAAGCCTGAGTATCAGAATTCACACTGGTGGCAACTAGGTTGGTTTTTTTGTTTGTTTGTTTGTTTGTTTTTGCTTTGCTTTAATTTCTTGAGTTTGGCTCTGGCCTAGCATACTAGCTGGTCCAGATCTGGAAGAGGTCACTCAGAGGGGTTATATTTCCAGCTGTGCTTCTGTCTCTCTTGGCCCTTTCTCTTCTACACTTACAAATCCCTCTACATTGCACATGTGGACCAATGAGCATGTAGCTTTCTGAAATACCATTGCCAACATTCTTGGTTATTACCTGATAGAAGAGCAATTGCAGAAACACCCAACCATCACCAAGTCCAAGGTTCAGAAAGAGGAGCTGGGGCAGAAGAGGCTCTAAACTAGGCGTCTAGGAAAACCCTGGTCCTAAGAGTCTCAGCATTTGCCCTTGTCCAGGCATAGTGTTAAGTGTCCAGGATACTCGAAATATTGACAGGTAGAAGATGCTATCCTTATTTTAGAGATGAGGAGACTGGGACTCTGAACAATGAAATAACTTTTCTGGGAAAACTTCAGGAGTCTGAAAGCAATCTACAGATCTCCTAGACTTTGCACGCTGAGTGAGCAACAAAAACAAAACAAAACAAAAAACAAGGTGTGTGTGTGTGTGTGTGTGTGTGGTATTGAATACAGTCCGTCCAGAAAAAGTACACTCAAGAAGGGGGCTGAGTGTGACGGCATGTGCCTGTGACCTCAGCATTCTGGAAGGCAGGACAGGACGGCCTTGAGTTAGAGGTTTGGGTTATGTAGGGCAACTGTGTCAGGAAAGTGGAGAGAAAAGTGGGGGTGAGGAGAGCAGTGACAGCAAAGCCTGTGCGGCAGGGTCAGCAGGGGGCAGATGCTCTTAGAAACCATACTTTGTTGATTTTGTTTTTTCTGCGTTGCTAAAACTCTCCCCTTGTCTCCTCACTCTGACTCCACTCTTCGCCTTTTCTTTGGAGATGGATTCTCATGTAGCCCAGTCTGGCTTCAAATTCCTGTTCTTTGGCTTTCAGCCTCTCTAACGCTGAGATTACAGGTGCACCCCTCTGTGCCAGCCTC
The DNA here is from genome assembly GCF_964271855.1 of Acomys minous. Lineage (NCBI taxonomy): Eukaryota > Metazoa > Chordata > Mammalia > Rodentia > Muridae > Acomys > Acomys minous. Next base: position 3,176,561 of record NC_140490.1, read on the forward strand.
GTTGTGGTTCGTATAAGTGTTTACACATTGAATTGCTTCGAATCCTCTTTACATGGCACCTTGGATCGATCCAACTTGTGGTCAGGTGATATGGCCTGCCCACAGCTAGGTTTTTCTTATCCCAGTGGTTCTTCTCAAAGATAAAGAATTAAATTCTAAACCAGTATATAGTGTCTAGGACAAGTATTTTGGAAAGGAGATGTATGGCATTTTATCCCTTTCCATGTAAATGGGGCAGATCCCAGCCCCCGATGCTTGCTAAGGAATATCTGTTTGGAGTAGAGGGCGAGAAGCTGAGGTGCACAACGCAAATTGTTGATCTGCTCACGTTGCTAGTTTCCATTTTCCCTCTAGGTCTAGTGTTCCGAGCTTCGTGGGTGCACAGCGCAGACCCTCGTATGTTGTAGACTACTGCTAGGCCTGCCTGACGGAAGGGAGGGGGCGGGGCAGAAGAGCCCCTTTCCACACTGTGGCTCGGCAGTAGCTGGCTCCCCATTCTGAGTTGTGGCTCCTGTTGGACGGCATCGTCCACGTCTCTAACTGGTGCCCCGGAACTGCTCCCTCTCTTGTTATTCCAGGAGGAAGAGCAGCTTCCAAGGCCACCTCCACCATCCCTTCACCCTGACACCTCTCTGTAAATATTTCTGCCAGTAGACATTCCTCCTCCCTCTGTCCCTGAATGTGTCATCATTTCCTACCTGAGTCATCACCCACTTACTTGATTTTATAAATGTTCTACATGTGACATACATGGATTGGATTGCACTTGGATTGCTAAAATTGACCTTTAAAGTCACATGCATTTCACAGTAAATAAAAGTACAATTAAAAAAATATTTATATATAATATATATTAATACTATATATTAAATATATATACACATACACATATATATATGTGTGTGTGCATATAAATAAATCACCTAAGTTACCAGAATAAAAAAGGAACTTTGTGAAAATAGCAATGTCTGCCATGTGGCCTTCAGCTACATATGAATTGGATCGTAGCCTCCGTGAGTTGCTAAAATAATACTGCTCTCTATGGTCTTTCAGTCAATCAGATGCCTTTTATTTTGCTAATTTGTTTTTGAGACAGGGTCTCACTACAGAGCCCTGTTTGGCCCAGAACTCAATATGTAGACCCAGCTGACCTTAAATCAAAGAGGTTCTCCTACCTCTGCCTCATGAGAGCTGGGATTAAAGGCAGTGTCACCGCAGCCCACTGATGAAGTGCTTGCTCAGTCTACTGTAATGCCATTGAGTGATTGGCACCACGTCATAAGTGCAGGCTCCTCCAACTGAGGAGCAAAGGCTCGTGACCCTGTACGGGAAAATGCTCATTTGCAGAGGGGAATGTCTCTGTGCGTGGCCCAACTAGGAGCCCTGCCCAAGTCTGGAAAACCATTAGGTTCGGCTTAAGCTAAGGGAAATAAACAGCTGTGTCCCAAGTAAGAGCTAATGGCTCTCCTCTATCTTTCAAAATTATCAAATTCTAGGCCAGAGGGTGTTATTTCCCCTTAGTCCAAGTCTGAGCCAGAGCTGTCTTGACTCTAGCATTAGGGACACCTGCACCCCCACCCCGCAAAGTTCACTGAGACTGGGGAGGAGAAGGTTAAAATCCAGCAAGTGGTGCTGGGATGGAGTGGGATGGATTGGCTTTGCTGCAAGCCCCGGCTGGTTTGAGAACGGCAGTTTCTGGAGCATGGGGCTGGCTATAGGTTGTCTTGGTTCTTGGTTCTTGGTTCTTGGTTCTTGGTTCTATGGAAGTTTCTGGAATATGGGGCTGGCTGCAGGTTGTCTTGGTTCTGAAGTTCTTGACTTTCAGGTCTCCTATGGACGACAGCAAACTTGGTTCTCTGTCAGATCTCTAGAGAACCAGAGCGTGCTAATTTAAGAGCAGCACTTTCCAGGTCTTCCTTGGCAAACTGACTGAATCATCTAGAAACAGCCCAGCACAGAGAAGATGACTCAGTTCCATTGCAGAACACCTTAACCTGGGGCTGGCATTCTCAGGTGACTATTCACCCGCCATTTTCCTCCCACTTTTCACATCAGGGACAGTTGGTAGCATAGAACAAAATCAGGTTTTCTTTTCGCAAACTCAACCCTGTAATACATTAAAGTAAATGCTGTTTCTCTCATCCTACTCAGAAGACAGTAACTAAAGCCAGCGTGGCTGACGGGACAGGCTCTATAAAGAGGACATTGCTACGTTCCTTCCTGGAATTGTTCTTTTTTTCCAAGTTGCCTTTGAAATGTCATGAACAACAGGTGATTGTTAGACGGTTTTAGCTTTCATCTTCTTCTACATATACAGTGTTTAGTCACCAGCAAGTAAGGAACAGAAACACAGAAGGAAATGGAGTCCCTGTAGTTCTTAACTGAGCTGAGGAAATTGCTCGGTGGGTACAGCCCTTCCACACAAGCATGAGGAACAGAACCCACAGAGTCACGAGTGGGCAGATACAGAAAGCTCCAGAGCAAGCTGACTAGCTAGTCTCACCGTGATGGTGAGCTCTTCATTTGATTGAAACAGCTGACCTCAATGAATAAAGTAGAGGGCCCATAAAGGGTGAGTCCCAACCTGTAGGCTTTCACGCACATGTGCACACACACGCACAGACACACACACACACACACACACATGCATGAAAAAAAGAGTGCATGCCATATTTAATGTTGGACACAATAAAGATAATAAATAAACACACACACAAACAAACAAACAAGCCAAACAATTTATGTGGTTGAAGTTCTGATATTGTATGATCCCAAATGCATCAATTTTGGTCCCATCAGTACTACATCTATTTTTAAAGATTCTCAGACACTGTTATGGAATGGATGCAGGGGTGCAGTGTGGTGGGCTGAGAGAGGACAGTTAATACTTTTTCATTCTGAGATTTTTACAAAGACATCTGATAAAAGAAATCAAAATTCAAAATTCAACGTGACCAGAAGCATCTGCTTAAGGATCACGCTGCAGACCTCACTACTCCCCTGGGTGTAATTTCTTGACACTAAGCACTGGGAGGAGAGGCAGATGTTTATTTACGCCTGCCTAGATTCTTGTTAAGTTAAACTTTGTCTTCTATGCTTAAACTTACACAAACACGAACCATTTATTTATTCTTTTAAAAATAAGAGCTGATTTGGTTCAGATAATTTGTATCAGAGATGCCTCGGGACTTGGAGTCTTTCTAGGTGATCATTGAGTTTGGTAACTAATTACAGGAAACAGCTTTGAGTAAACAATGAAACTTGAGAAACAACTAAATTTTAAATAGCCATCCTACAGTTTTATCTGCCCTCAAATGAGGTGGTTACAGTATTCTAATGTCGGTGTTAGAAGACTGAGAATTGATAGCAACACTGTCTTTGAATATCAGGAACTCCACAGGATATCTTAAAACATTAATTTACAACAAACACATATTAAAAAAATACTTGCCAAAAATTATTTCTTCTAACTTTCATTTCACTGAAAAGATGCCATGTCTACACTAACTACAAGCTGTTCTTGGGGAGTAAGTACATTGAAGGTTTCCACTTTCCCAATGTTTTGTTTTATAGTTTAGTTTGTAGCATTTCAGACATGTGCTTACACTGTAACTCTGGCTAAGTGTACGAACGAGTTCACGGAAACACTTTAGCGCTGGGTTTACACTGTGTTGAACATCTGGGAATATATTAAGCTATGACTCACAGTTACAGGATTTCTTCTGTAGTGTGAGTCAAGGTATGTTTCTTAAGTAAAAACACAGATGGGAGAATTTGCTGTGACACAGCCAGTCATCTTGTAAAGTACATGTCTGTGTGAGTTATGTTCCTCGTACCTAAAGAATGGACTTGATTTTTCAGGTGTTGATCTTAAAATCTGGCCTCAGATACAAGTGTGAAAAATCTTCCCCTACCAAAAACAACAACAAAAACAAAAAACTGAAAAGCATTTGTTAGAATTAATTTTTTATTATTTCTTTTTGAGGCAAATTTTTTGAAGTCATCTTCAATAGCATCATCACGATAGATAATGCAGAATAAATACCCTGACAAACGTGACAAGGCTCCTAATGGAGGTGGACCAAAGTGGCGTTAACCAAATCAGTGTGCCCCTTTAAGGATTGCACAGTAGTGACCAGAGAGGACTCCCACACACACATCTACGTCACAGTAATGAAGGGCCAATGACTTTCAACTTCATGGTCCAAATAAAGACTCTATTAAGCAACCACAAGCCAGCAACTTGTCTGCCTCGATTGCTTCATCGTTCGCACAAACTGGCTTCCTGGAGGGTGAGTTTCGTTTCGACTGGCTGCAGCTATAACAGCAGTGGCATCGATATTAAAACAGGAGACAGTGACCACATAGTTTTAAACACATTACAAAACCGCATGCTTTGTCATTCAACAGGAAAGCTTAAATTAACCGGGTCGTAGATGCAGCTGGTTGTCCTTCAAAGGCCACATAACGTGAGCTTTTACGTCTTGCGACACCTTCCTCAAAGGGGCTTGTCATCACATCTGCAGCACAGGCCTCCTTGTGAAGGTCTGTTGAACCTGCTTTATCGGGGCAGTGTCATTTGGTTTATATGCCAGCCCTTTATGTCTCTCCACGGAGGCTATTCGAGGGTTCTTGCAGAGGCACCCCCACGAAGCGCACCCTCACAGCGGCCCACAAAGGTCAGTTTGTTTACTGGCACTGGACTGGGTGGAACAGGAAGTCTGTGGGGCCTCTTGTGTTCTCAGTGAAGTCCGACAACAGAGGACTGAACGCATTAGTCTCAGGACTGGTGGCCTAAGGATGGCAAAGACCCAAGGGTCAATTATAGAGTTAACTGATAAAAATCTGAGCGCTTGGAGGTCCCACTTTTCCTTTCGGGAAGAGGTTTCATTCATATAAGCAAAGATCTGAAAGAAGCAGAGAGGAAAATGATGGTTAGTTGTCCATCATAAGCAAGGCGGTTTAGATCCTGTATCGTTTCTGGAGATTAAGCCTTGGTTTGCCTGGTTGATGGCAGTGAAAGGGTGGGTGGCAAAAATCTCCTACACAAAGCATAACATAGCCACGCTTCCCATAAACTTAATGAAGAGATGTACTCTATGGGTTACAGTGAACATTGGCATCACACGGAACCTTCTAGTCCTGTCATTGGGAACGGAGGGAAAGAAAGAAACGTTTCTTGGCACCTAGAATAAAATCTAATGGTCTCATTATATAACCCAACTGACCTCAAACATATGATCTGCCTATAGCCTCCCAGGTAGGATTACAGGTGTGAACCACTGTGCTTTGTCAAATAGAATATTTTAATAATATCAGCGGTAATGGTAATAGTGTTAGTAGTTACTATTTATCAATAGCCGAGTATGTCCTAAACCTGCTTTCTTCCTAGTCCTTATGGAAACTGTAACAGATGAGGAACTTAAGTCTTGGGAATGTTAAGAATAACATGTTGCACCTCCAAATATCTGACCTAGTGTAACCAACACGGTTCATGAAGAGACAGCAACAGCATGCATTAGTTAGAGTACTGGTTCTGAGTATTGCACTGTTACACCTTAAATTTAGCTCTGTATGTAACTTTACTTTCGTGGTCAAGAAACTTGTGAACCTGCAAAAAGGGTGATATCACATCCACTTCACATGGTCATCGTAAGTAACAGATTAGCTGCTTCAGAGTGTGCATGTAGCACATGCTCTACCAAGTAAGTCAGCTGGGAGCACATTTCACCAGTGAGAACACAGAGGCACCAAGGAGCCAGGTAACTTGCCATGGACCTAAGGCTGCTTAGTGGCCTAGAAGGGCACAAGTCCAGTACCTGTCACATCTAGATCAGAGTTACAGCAGGAGCTTTCAGAATGACGTCTTAAACTCTGGGAAGTGAACGGACAAACCTTCTGCATGGATCAGCATTTTCAAATGGGCGTTGAGTCTACTCAATGCAGCCATTTGGTCAGACTGACTGGAAACAGCATGTGCATGGCAGCCACAGCCCTGCACTCCAGTCTCCAGAGAGGAGGAGGTCTGAATGTGGACCACACCTCATCATCTAACTGATGCACTAATTCTCAATGCTCCAGGGACCCTCTGGCCTTGTCTGTGACTTGGGGAAGCCATCCACTTCTTCCCTGACACTCTTTTCCCAAAATAACTCACTCGTCCCCTTTCCCCTGGTACTCGCACTGCAGCATCTGGGAACTGGATGTCCTAAACAAATTGTAGGGAGAGAGAAAAGCAGCCGTCGTCTTTGGGTTGCTTATGTTAGGACAATAGCGGGAAGGTTTGGCAGCCAGAGGTGTTTATGCCAGAGAATCTTGGCATAAGGAATGGAGAAAAGAGTTGGCAGATGAGTAAGGAAAAAGAAGAATTGATGGCGGGCTTTCCAGACCTCAGAGAGAGGAGTTAGGTGGGGCTACGCAATGCAACAGGGCAACTGTTATCCAGGCTGTTACACTACTTATGATGATACAAAATATTCAGTATGATGTGTTCAAGAGGTGAGCTTGGAGGGAGAAATTCAGTAATAGTGTGCACACACACACACACACACACACACATACACACACACACACGGGGAGAGAGACAGAGAGAGAGAGAGAGAGAGACAGAGAGAGAGAGAGAGAGAGAGAGAGAGAGAGAGAGAGAGAGAGAGAGAGAGAGAGGAGAGACAGCATGCCACACACAAATAATAGCACTCTGTTGTAGACAATCTCATAGCTGTCTCTGATCTGGTTTAGCAGGGGACTCGGAAGTGCTGAGTTGGGCTTGCAAGGCAAGCAGTGCGGACAGGACTCAGCATCCTCATCTCCTAGCTCCACGGGTTCAGCGCAGAATAACCCACGCCATAGTTTCTGATCTTGTAGAGTGTGACAGGAAGGCGAGCAGTGAGAACTGGCTTAAGGATGGAGAAATTCTATGCAGTTTCTTTTCCTTTTCATCCACGATGGGCGGGTAAGTTTGAGAGTTGCTTAAAATGTGCATTTCAGAAGGTAGCCAATACTTTGTAGAGACAACTCAATTCTTTGTTTAAGTTGTAGTGAAATCCATCTAACATAAAACACGCCATTTTATCACTTGCAAGTGAGCAATTTAGTACTAAGTATATTCAATACTGTCATGTAACTGCATTATAGCTATAGTGCTTATATGTTATGATATTTTATTATGTGTGTTTTTCTTTTGAGGAGCTGGGGATTAGAACTCACATTCTAATGGCAAGCAGTCTACCCCTGAGCTACATTCCAAACCCTATTATGAGGCTGAGCTATCTAAAAGTCTGTGGCTGGGGAGACATTGCTTCTCCTCCGAGTGACTGATTACTGCAGCCAGCAAAGGGCTCAACAGGGAGCATGTTTTTGCTGCAGGCGTTGCTGACCAGTCCTGAGATCCACCTCATCCACAGACCCCATAAGCTGTGGTAATGTTCCCCTCCTTAATGATCCACAGTTCTGTTACCAGGCAACTGTCCTGTAGGGAACAGCCTGCCATGATTATCCAAGTCTGCCAACCCTATTCCTTTCACTTTGACATGCCTTTCCTGCAGAAACTCCAATAAAGGCCACAGCTCAGACCCACCATGCCCCTGCCTCTTCCGCACCCCAGCCGCCACAGTGGCCCTGCCTGACCTGCCATGCCCCTGCCTCTTCCGCACCCCAGCCCCCACAGTGGCCCTGCCTGACCTGCCATGCCCCTGCCTCTTCTGCACCCCGGCCCTCACAGTGGCCCTGCCTAAATTGCTCATGAATCTCCTCTTGGAAATGCCCTTGGCTGACCTTAACATTAAAAAGTACCCATCCCTATCACCTGGCTCCAAGCTGACAGTGTGAACCTCCCTGCAGCTGCGCTTCCTCGCTCCCAAGAGCAGATCCTTAGTTCTTAATCAACACCTGACGTTGGGAGACACTGGAGTTAATGAGTGATGTATTGGTGATGTTCTAAAACATAAAGCCAGAGGTGTTGGGAACACGTGTGCCTTCTAGCACACACTACCTATGTGCTTGCTGTGAGAAAAATACCAGGTGCTAGTCTAATGTGTCCAGTGTGCGAACCGCTTCAGCCCAAACCCACAGCAGGTTTTGCAAGGACTACAGAGCTATGGTATGGAGTGGCACAGCTGAAAACCTGCTGTGACAGCCCTGTCCTAGGCCCCCCGCGCAGGGAAAGCTTCATCTTGGCAGTGGCCAGGGGATGTCATTTAAACTACTTGCCCATCTTTTACCTGACACAGAGTGGATTCAGCATCTTAGCGTGCATGAGCACCTTATTTGGCTCATCAGTGAAATTCCCCAGGGGAGATTTAGTTCATTCAGTTGCCTTGCTTCTTTGACTTATGCAGTCTTGTGATTCAGGGGAGTGCAAACTCATTTTAGAGAGAAGGAAGGCAAGGCTTAAAAGACTAGTTTGTCTACAGAGTCAAACTGCAGTGATGGGGCTTCAGCCTCAACGTCAGTCAGTCCCTAGACAGTATCCTGACACCTGCATTACAAAGCCTTTGATGCAAAACTTCATGTGAGATTCACAAGTGGCTACCAGAACTAGAGGTGTGTAGACACTTCTGTTCAAGGGTGTCGTGAAGGCCTGTGGCTTTCGCTCTTCTGTTTAAAGATGGGGAAATGGTAGCTTAAAACATTTTTTTTTCAAGACAAGGCTTCTCTGTGTTAGCTTTGGTTGTCCTGGACTTGCTTTGTAGACCAGGCTGGCCTCAAACTCACAGATCTGCCTCTCCCTCTGCCTCCTGAGTGCTGGGATTACAGGCCCGCATATTTTAAGAAGCTGTTTGGCTTTTTGTTTTTGTTTGCTTGTTTTTGTTTTCCCTCATCAAAACTTCCTATCAGCTAACTTGCAGGCAGCACTTACTGAGTTCATCTGCTTTCTGAAAGACATTGTGGTATCCTAGCTACAGGCTTTTCACAGTTAACCCCAAGATTGATTTTTTTTGTCAATCTTTTTTCCCCAAAACATGTCTGAGGTACAATGAAATGGAAGTGTTCCATCATAAGAAAAGGCTGGGGCACCAATATGGCTCCAGGGTGGTCATGGCCTTGGCACTGTGCATCTTGGAAGTGCCCTGAAGTCTAGAGCTCTGGGTTGCTCTGGTGCAGGACAGTGGCTCTGAGGAAATGCTGGGCCATATGAGCCGTCCACCCAGGAGTCCTCTAAACATACTTTGCAGGTGGCTTTTGGAGTGACTCATATGAGAGGCTGAGAGGGAGCCGGACAGATTTCTGATAAGTGGACAGACAGGGAAAGGAGCCACAAATAGACAAGAAAGCTGGCGAACTTTCAGCTTTGTCTTCACTCACCTGATGGGGGACAAAGGCCTCAAGGCCTGGGCTTTTTTTTTTTTTTTTTTTTTTTTTTTTGGTTTTTCGAGACAGAGTCTCTCTGTGTAGCCTTGGCTGTCCTGGACTCACTTTGTAGACCAGGCTGGCCTCGAACTCACAGCGATCCGCCTGCCTCTGCCTCCCAAGTGCTGGGATTAAAGGCATAAGCCACCACGTCCGGCCCAAGGCCTGGTTTTTTATTCTCCTACCAGTCAGTCTTTCATTCTCTCTCTGTCTCTGTCTCTCTGTCTCTGCCTCTCTGTCTCTGTCTCTGTCTCTGTCTCTCTGTCTCTCTCTGTCTCTGTCTCTGTCTCTCTGTCTCTGTCTCTGTCTCTCTCTCTCTCTCTCTCTCTCTCTCTCTCACATACACACACACACACACACACACACACACACACACACACATGAATGGAGCAGCCAGACAAGTTCAAGGCTGGCTCAGGACTGTGGTTCTATCAGGCTCCTTGTCTTTGTCCAAGTCCAAACTGACAATCACTAAACTAGAGGAGAAAGACCCTTCACAGCCCTCAGAGAGAGGTGAGGCTTCCGCTTCCTCAGTCCCCCTGTGCTTCGCAGAAGGTCTTTTCTCTCTGCACAGGGACTGTATGTGTGTGTTTTCTTGCCCCTAACAAAAGCCTTTCTTGACCTGTCGATTCTGTCTGAGACTTTTCCCTGCTGCAGGAGATTTTTCCTGCCTTTAGTTTCCTAATTGACAGAGAAGACAAGCTCAGTCAAGGCCCCAGAAATAACACAAACACTATCCGTGGACCAGAAATCAACACCCCTTGTCCACAGGAAGTTCCAGGTTTCCCTAGATGCTCTACCCCCCTTTTCTGGTCCTTTCCATTGCACATGTGTCCTAATTTCAGGGTTACTTACTTGTGTTTTTAATTTATGGAACAATTTTAGGGAAAAAATGCTGTCAGAAAAATGGAGCTTAGTGAACCCCAGTGACGTGAGTTGAGGTGCAAGCAGGCTTAGGGTTGGGATCTGGGTGGGGGCTGGTGGTCAGAAACCCGAAACAGGAACGGAAGAGGCCAAGCGAGTGCAGGGAGTTGTAGATTAACTGGGAGTTAAGCCTCTACCTGGGAAAAAAGATCTGTTGACTGCGTTCCTGAATGCTGGTATCTATTTGTTTTTAAGCTCATAGTGTGATGGGCTGTTAATATGCTAAAAAAGAAAGAAGTGATCTCAAAGAGCTGTGATACACACACACACACACACACACACACACACACACACACACACCTGAAGTCCTGGCCTGAAACACAGTACAGTGAAACTCCACTTAACTGAAGGTGTAGACGTAAAGCTTAATTAAATTCTCTGCTGGGAAAAAGATGATGCTTTCTGCAGGCGTTGTTTTTAACACCGTCCCGTGTCTACACTGGAGTCTCCAACCGCAGAATAGCAAAATGAAGTAAAAGATGTCAAATGAAAACACCCACAAAGAGGAACATTCTCCAACAAGGAATGTGTGTGTAAAGGGTCCCCACAGCCGCCCAGCACCTCACTAATGATGTCTCACAAACCATCATCACAAGGTCCTCTGTGGGCGCACAGAGATGTCCAGGCATCTCTTTCACCGATACCTGAGATTTTATAGTTCATATTCCTCGTGATTGGCTAATTTCATACTAGATTTTCACCACCTATTTACATGGCATTTTACACAAGGAAGAGCAGGACCGAACAGGGAAACTCCAGGATTGTTTACTCCAGTGTTTTTTCTATAGTGCAAAGATCAGATTTCCGCTAATCAGATTTACCTAGAAATCCTAACCCTGGAGAATTGGTAAAGATAAAGATATTTTTAGAGCTCTTGAAATTTCAGGACTGAATAAAATGCGTAAGCACTTTATCCTAACGGCATGTGGAAAACAGTTTTAAATGACCAGAAGCTAACCACACAGTTAGCAGTGCTGAGAAAGTGACTGGGTGTGGGTCGGGCACTGAGACACAGTGTTGGAGACAAAGATGGAGGGCTTGCTGTCTGCTGTGTTCGGTTCCATTTCAGGAAGAAAAAACAGTTTCTATTTATCACTGTGAAATGATGACAACTGCTGATTAACATAAGGAAGAATTTATTAATTTATACTGGACTGTGTTGTTGGTTTCATGCATGATTTTATATTGGACAGACAAAGTAATCCCACTTCTTAAACACCGCAGGCTTTTTAATCACTAAAGAAATGTTTCATGGGCAGCAAAGGAAGGTTCATGTGAGGGCTAATCTGATTATTTCTTAATTTAGACTAGCGTTTACACTAGCCAATGCCCTAACATCTCAGTCCCGGCTTGCGTTTCATAGGACGGTGAAAAGGAAAAATGGAACAACACGACTGAGCTTCCCTGGAGGGAAAAAAAAACCTCCCTGTTGTTTTATTTTTAAAACTAATACATTGGGATAAAGAGACAAGGTGATCCAAATATTCATACTGTCACAATTCTCTTGTGAAACCATGGTTGGCCCCTTGACTGGAGGACTTTCTTCTAGGCATCTTTGCTACTATATGTGACAGTCTCAAGCTCCAGGACTTCCATCCAGCTCTGCATCTCCCTCACTGTGGGTCCAGGAGGAAGTCACTTGACTCATCTGTACAATAGGAATCACAGTACCCATCTCAGAGGTCACTGTGAGGATGAGGAACTGATGTCAAAATCAACACTCAGAACCCGAGGCTTCTGGGGGTAACACTGGTGATACGTGAAGTTGAACTTGACTTCATTACAGTGTGTTGGTGCATTTTTGTTCCATTTTGAGAGTTTTATTTCCTGAATCTAGGAGGCCCTAGACTGACATCCTAGAAGGAAGTCGTAATTCCACTCTGTTTATAACTTGGGTCTATGGCTGGCATTGGCACTTTATTACTAATTCTGTATTTCCTAATTCTTATCCTGCTCCACTGCCAGACAGCTGCAGAACTGACCGGGGGTCCCGCCAGCTGTGGCCATGAACACTTCTCCTCACTGGCTAAAGGTCTCATGCGCTTTAGAGGAATGCAGAAAACGGTTCTTGCTATTCTGAGGTTTTTTGTTTGTTTGTTTGTTTTGTTTTTCGAGACAGGGTTTTTCTGTGTACCCTGGACTGTCCTGGACTCGCTTTGTAGACCAGGCTGTCCTCAAACTCACAGCGATCCACCTGGTCTCTGCCTCCTGAGTGCTGGGACTAAAGGCGTGAGGTTTTTTTTAATGGGAAGAGAAGTAGGCTGCTGCTATATTTAAGAACATGAAAAAAAAAAGGCCAGAGAGATGGCCCAGATGTTAAGAGCACTGGCTGTTCTTCCAAAGGACCTGAGTTCAATTCTCAGCAATCACATGGTGGCTCACAACCATCTATAATGAGATCTGGTGCCCTCTTCTGGCCTGCTGTATAAGTAATAAATAAATAAATCTTTAAAAAAAGGAATATAAAAAAAACAATTAGTTCGAATATCTGGGTAGGCATTTTTATATGAATAACTTTTGTTTTAATTGATAATATTCTGGTCGGTTGAGTTAAATTAATATATCATTAAAATTAATTTCACTGGTTTCACTTTTTCCATGTATGGCTTTCAAAAATCTCTGAAATTCCTTACATGTCTCACATTTGTGGCACTCCTTGCATTTTGATTGTGTTGGAGAAAACAGGTGCCTGAATGCAGAGGCAAGGCTCAGCCTGCTTCTGGGACCTGTGCAAATGGTTCCTACTCCAGTGGAAGGCTCACTGCCATCTTAGCATGGCCCAAGCAGTGCCAAAGGACTTGGGGGGTCCTTTGGGGGCACATGTCAAACGGGGAAACCACAGAATGTGTGAACATCAGCCATAAGTTTTTAACTGTCATATGGACCCTGAAGGGAATACATCCCAATATTGCAGTGCTCACAAGGCTTAAACATGCAATGGGATTGAAAGATAAGACACAGCCGGGTGTGGTGGTGCACGCCTTTAATCCCAGCACTCGGGAGGCAGAGGCAGGCGGATCGCTGTGAATTTGAGGCCAACCTGGTCTACAAAGCGAGTCTAGGACAGCCAAGGTCACACAGAGAAATCTTGTCTCAGAAAACCAAAAAAAAAAAAAAAAAAAGAAAAGAAAAAAGAAAGAAAGGAAGAAAGATAAGACGCTAAACAAAATAAAAGCTGTCAACAGGCAATGTTGATTTTCTTACAGAGAGATGATGTGGCACTGTGGTTTGATGCTGTGCCCTCGGGGCTACCTGCAGTTTGTGTGGCTGTGATGTCATGGTGATCACAAAGTGTGTCAGGGTACCGGTCATCTGCTACACTCGTATTGGGATTCTCTCTGCTTGTTGGGCATCTTTGCCATGGGCATTTGCAGAAGCAAGCCTAGAGCACAGTTTGCTGGCAGTGTCAATTCTAAGGGGTAGATTGGTGTAGAATCTCTTCGTCACTTTCTCTGTGGGCCCCTTCCCCAACAGACAGATGAACGAGAGCAGAATGTCAGAGCAAAACCCTGCTTCTTCATCCGTTCTAAGAGACTTTTGGCGCTAAGTTCTTTCTTTTGCCAATTCTGGGGCCATCTCTGGCCTGCTATTAAAGGGGGGGGATAACAAGAAAACCTACAGAGTCATAGGAGCTCACAGAGGCTGAACCAACACCCAGGGAGCCTGTGTGGTAGTGGCCCTCTGTGTATATGTTCTGCTTGTGTAGCTTGGCCTTCGTATGGGATGCCCAACAGTGGGAGCAGGGGCTCTCTCTGACTCTTTTGACTGCTTTTGGGACCCTTTTTCTCCTACTTGGTTGCCTTGTCCATCCAGCCTTATCACATGGGGGAGGTGCCTAGTCTTATTGCACCATGTTTGGTTGCTATCCATGAGGGAGGCCTGCCCTTTTCTGAAGAGAAATGGAAGAGGAATGGAGGGGTGGGGCAGAGGGGAGATGGGAGGGGAGGCTGAGAAGAGAGGGGTGGGGCAGAGGGGAGGGGGAGGGGGCTGGGAGGAGAGAGGTGGGGTAGAGGGGAGGTGGGAGGGGGGCTGGGAGGAGAGGGGTGGGGTAGAGGGGAGGTGGGAGGGAGGCTGGGAGGAGAGGGGTTGGGCAGAGGGGAGGTGGGAGGGGGGCTGGGAGGAGAGGGGTTGGGCAGAGGGGAGGTGGGAGGGGAAACTGTGGTCAGGATGTTAAGGGATATATGTATATGTGTGTATATATATATATATATATATATATATATATATATATAGAGAGAGAGAGAGAGAGAGAGAGAGAGAGAGAGAGAGAGATTTATCCTCCATGATTAAAGGCAACTCTTACATGAACACAGAGGAACCTGTGTAAAATATCGCTGTTTTATTTCTTTTAATATAGTTTTACCAAGTTTGCCAGTCGAAGAGGAGGCATTTTTCTTCCCACTTGCCTCCTTTCAATGACTTAGGAAGGGAATAACAGTCCTTCTTGCAAGTGTTTGGAGCTCATACTCAGGCTACTTAAGTAGCTGGCGGTAATTTTATACATTTACTCCTCAGTGACAGATAGAACTCTCAGAGCAGGCATCCTAACTCCCAGCAGCCTAAGAAGACACTGCCCACCCGGGCTGGCTGTAGCCTGCTGCTCAGTGAGACAGACAGCAAGTGCCTGCTTTACAGATAACAATCACCATCCTATCCCAATTTCCAAAAACTAGCTTGGCCACAAACACAAAACACCCTCCCCATAAAACGAAAGCACGGGAGCCATGTTGGGTTCCAGATCACACTATTACACAGCTCAAACTCTCCTGCTGGGGTGTTTAGGGAGATGCCACCTTCTGTAGCCTGATCCGCTATTTAGCAGGGGGCCTTGCCCAGCTCCATCTCCTTCCTCCACTAAGTGTGACTTTAGTAGTTCAGACCACGTCAGAGGAGAGGTACAGGTGTGATTGCATGGGGAGCAGAGCAAAGAAAACACAGCCGAGAAGGGGAGTTCCTTGGGGGCGTGGCTCGCATCTGCATGCCTTTCTTCCTGAGGGTGAGCAGATGGCACCAAACAGAAGTGTCGCAGGTGACCAGTAGGAGTCAGATCTCCTGCTAGCCACTGTCTATGTCATCTCTTTTCTAATCCCCAGTTTGTAGCTCACGTGAGGCCAGAAGGCTCCCACTTTGGCTCTGTGTCCATGTTAGATGTATTTTAGAACTAACAGTTAATGCTGCCTCTAAATGGACCAAACCCGTGCTTCTACCCTGGCCCTGCCGCAGCTTCTCACAGGCAGCCTCTTTGCCTCTTCCCTGAGGTCTGCCTGCTGTTACTACTTAGCTTAGAAGAAGCGCTAAGTTAGCAACGTCCGTAGGGTTCATACGCAAAGACTGGAGGAGGAAGGAAGTGGGTAATGGCGAAAAGGAAAAGTGAATGCAATAGACCTTTATAAATTAGGACACTCTCCCCCGCCCCCAAGTTACCAGTGTGTGCCTGGGGGTGAAAAGGGTGGGGTGAGAGGAGTTTTTAAAAGCTGCATGCTGGACTGTTTATTGGTGTGCTCATGAGGTGCACAGCTACAGCATGGACAGCATCTATGTGTGTTCTTGACAGTGGCATCAAGGGAATATTTTGTAAGAGGTTACAAGTGTCCTCCTTTGAGGGATGACAAAAACTCCGCACTACAGTTAGTCTCTTCCTCTCAGGTTCATGGCCTGGTAAGCCTGTAAACTACAGTTCTGGATTTTAAAATTCCTAAAGTCCAGTGAAAGAGGCAGGCTGTGAACGTCTACACCAAGGACCCTCTGAATGCTGTGGGTCAGCAGTTACATTTTGCCCAGGAGAAGTAAAAGCACCAAAGGACGGGGCTACAAGGTCAGCAAACTGGGCTCCAGTGCTCAGATTATAAAATTGACAGCGGTCCTAACTTGGAAAGGACTCTCTCCTTTTCAATTACCAACCCAGGGATGGGACCTTGTAGACAGTAGTGCGTAGCAGAAGCGCTAAGTTAGCAACGTCCATAGGGTTCATACGCAAAGACTGGAGGAGGAAGGAAGTGGGTAATGGCGAAAGGGAAAAGCGAATGCAATAGACCTTTATAAATTAGGGCATCCTCCCCCCAAGTTACCAGTGTGTGCCTGGGGGTGAAAAGGGTGGGGTGAGAGGAGTTTTTAAAAGCTGCACCCCGGACTGTGGAAACAAACCCGTGACTTACTGTGAAAGGCAAGGAGCAAATGGCGAAGGTTACCGTCATAATGGCCAGGAGAATGAGATGGTCCGTCTCCTCCGCCATCGAAGTCCGTTCTCCTCTTCTGCGCGATCCAGGGCCGCCTAGTGCACTGCCAGACAACCCGCAGCGCCTTCTCCTGCCCCGACGGTGCATGCGAATCAGGTTGAGGATGACACTGATGTTGCAGGCGAGCACCGCCACGATGAGCAGGAGCAGCACTGTGGCGTACAGGTACGCAGTCCGCCCGTGACGGATAAAGCACCACGTCCCGGGACAGTACTGGACATACTCCCCGTAGTTGAGCAGCGGCAGGGAACAGAAGAGCAACGAGACCGCGTAGATGGCGGGCAGCACAGCCAGGCCACCCCGGCGCGAGAAGCGGCGTCGGTAGAAGTAAGGGTGCCCGATGGCGAGGTAGCGTTCCAGGGCCATGGCGAAGAGCATGAGCATCGTGGCCAGGCTGAAGAAGGTCATTGCGAAGGCGAAGTAGGTGCACGCGCGACTCTCGGGCGCCAGGGCCACTAGGGTCTGATTGCGCGCATAGGAAGCCAGCACCACCGGGCTGATGAGGCAGGTTCCCAGCAGGTCGGTGAGCACCAGCTCTGTCACCAGCACGTGGAACAAGGAGATAGAGGTCCGGCTGCCCGCACTGCACCCCGTGTCCCCGCGCCAGCGGCGCGCCAGCAGCGCCAGCGCAATGAGGTTCCCCAGCACCCCGGCCGAGAACATCGCTGAGCTGATGGCTGGGCTTTCGTCCCAGTGGAGCCACTGACGACTCTCGCAATCCTCCGCATTAGAAGCGTTGCCCATGGTGGAGGGCGTGGACGAGAGATGCGCCTCTCCTTCAGGCTGGTACATGACAGCAGGAGGGTCTGAGGGGCACGGTACTCTAAGACACACCAGGGAAAGGGGGAGGGATCGAAATCCAGAGCTCCCTTCCGGCCCCAAGCGCCGGCCAAGGGTAGCCCCGCTTGGGTCTCCTGCCTGCGAGCACAGTGGTCGCTTCCCTCCAGCATCCGGCCGCCTTCGAGGTTCCTGCGCCTCAACGGCTCTTAGCCAGAGCTTCGGGGCCCGGGCACAGAGAAGCAGCCTCACCTCCTCCCCCCTCCCGCCCGCCCCCGCACCCCCGTCCGAGGGCGGGTCCAGTAGTGGCGTCCAGGCTAGCAATTTCGATTGCCTGAGAACTGCCTTGCGGATGAGGGGAAGCGAGTCTTACTGGCTGGGCTCTAGAAGGGGGGATGGGGTCCCAGCAGTCTCTGAGAGCTGGCTCACAGGGTCTTCTTTCTCGCGGGGGTACTGGGCCTGGAAGTTGCAGGGTCAGGGCCCCTCTGAATTCAGCTCTGAAGCCTTTCATCCTAGTAAATGTCTGGAAAACAGAGCAGGGTAGTAAGGCTGGGGTAGCAGGAAAGTAAACCAAATCACCAAATTGAAGTTAAGAGGGCCCAGGCCCATGAGGTGTGAAGAACGGAACAGCGGGACCAAGCTATATCAAACCAACTTGACCTAAGAGCAACATGAGAAAGGTTGTTGTTGTGATTTTAAAAAAATTCCTAGGAAGATACCCACAAAGTTGGACAGAAACTGAAAGGCCTGTCTACCGAGCGGCCACAGTTGAGCTTTGATTCAGTTACCAGGGTTTTGACTTTTCCTATGTCAACATTGTAACAAACAGCAACTGGCTTAAACAACCTTAACAAAACAAAACAGAGTCTGGAGTCATGTTTGCGGCCACTGATGGAACACGACAATTTAGTATTCTCCAATGAAGCTCAGTCTTTAAGAAACCGTTGATGGGTTGTTTACATTCGTCTTTGCACAGTTAACCGTGAGCCCATTGGAAAGACTCATTCCTGAGAGCATGTTGCTAATTGGCCAGTTTCACGATGGAGCTGACATAAACAGTAGTTTGTCATCTGTTGTCATAGTTACAGGATAGCGAAAATGCAACCAGTGTTTCGAAATCCTCGGAGTCCAGCATGGCGGGCAATGTAAGCACTTATATGCCATTAGAAAAAGCCTATTTCATGTGGGGAAAAGAGTGTTCTCCGAGAAAGATTTGCACAGGAGTCTGGTGGAAAAGAAAACACAAAGGAAAGATTGTTTGTGGAGCAACCTCCCTTCCCGTGATTTAGCTTGCCACACCGTCTGGAGTGCAGAGGGGTTTTCTAGCGAATCAAGGCAAGAGGAACTTATTTGAGAAGCCTGCAGGCTTCAGTTTGTACAGCAGCAGCTATTCACGCCCTGGGGCATGAATGGAGTGGGTGTCAACTCCTCTAGCATTCTCTCAGGCTGTAGACTGCGGTCCAGAAGCATCCTCAGCGCAGCCACCCACAGTGGACTATTCCCCATTTCAGTCTAGTCCCGTCTTATCCCAGTGGTTGGGGGAGTGAGAAGAATCGACTGCTGCAGGTTCCCCACTGTGTTTACTCCTCTTTCTGCTTTTGTAATCCACGTACAATAAAACCCCCGTGTTGCACCATGTCTGTATATTTGTCCCCAGCTTTTCACTAGATGAGTATATGGTGGCAGGACCCCGCTGACTTTAATGGATGCCAGAGACCAATTTGAGATCCTCATCTTAAACCTTTATCTTACTGGTCCACCACCTCAACTCAGCCGTGCACTGTGAGAAGATTCTCACAGAGGTATGTGGACAGTCCAGTTTCTGATGACCAAGCTCTCCCCACAACCCTTCCTCAAAGACAACCCCTCCGGCCCCAGGGGATGCACCTCAGCCTGTGGGTCTTCAGAGCTGTCCTGCCAATTAGTCTACTGGCCTGCACGCTTTCAGTTGTCACATATTCAAGTTACCATTTTTGTTTGTTTGTAGCAGTTGGACAGAGAGAGGTAGCAGCTCTGCTCTGTTGTGTGTTTTAGGAGTCTGACTGGACGGTTCGTTTGCCATCCCTAGTTCCTCAGTTAAACCTTAGATCGGTTCCAGGAAATTCAAGTCTCTTCTTGTAGTTTGAAAGTGACATCTTCCCATTTCTGATTGCAGTGTCAGCATCTCGATACAACTTGAGCTTACCCAGAGTCTAGAATATCTTAACAGAAAACACATTAATGCTCTCACTTCTAGAATTGAGCCCTAATTTGCTAATTTTCAGTTCCTGTTTGTGAGGCCATTGTGTCTGTGGAACACCGAGTGATTTGTAATGGCTTGTCAGCTTGACAAGGCATAGGACCCCCAGAAGCTGACTGTGTCTGAGAGGGTGTTCTAAAGAGCTTAGCATCTACGCGGTGGACTGGCTAAAGCAGACAACTGTTCCTTCCCGTGTGGGTGGGCGCCATCTGGTTTGTTGGTGGCTGAACAGAACGAGAAAGGCAGCTGAAAGTTGATCCCCAGCCTGATCTGGGGCATTGATCCGCCTTTGGCATCCCTGATTCTCAGGCCTTCAGGCTGGCTAGACTCTAAAGGGTCAGCTCCTCAGTTCTGAGGCCTCCTCCAACCACATCAGCTTTACAAGTAGACACAATAGAGAGACACATGTAAATCTGTGGTTGGGGTACAGTCTGAGAAAGCTGTTGCTAGGCAGTTTCATAGTTTAAGTGTGAAGTACAGTACTGACAAAAACATTGTGTAACATATGAGTGTGTATATAGAACACACACAAGCACACATAGAGATACATATACAATTGGTTCTATTTCTGTGAAGAACTCTAATGCATATTAGTTGAAATTTAAAATTCATAATTTTCATTTATAAATCTGTAATTTAAGGGCAAGCTACCTACTGTAGGTCCTTCTTCAGAAGGAAGTAGAGATAGCTGTGAGGAAAAGGAGAATTACACAGAGGAGGCTAACGTCAGTGCCTGCACGGCTCTATTTGCATTACTTATGTCTTTCAAAACACTAAATCTTTATGATTTCTTTTGCATGTATAAATTTTTTTTCTCAAGACAGAGTTTCTCTGTGTATCCTTGGCTGTCCCAGGACACACCCTGTAGACCAGGCTAGCCTTGAACTCACAGAGATCCGCTTGCCTCTCCTTCCAGGCATGTGCCACCACTGTCCAGCCTCAATAACTTTTTTTCCCCAAGAGAGTTCTGAGGGCACCACCTGTGCCCTGTAGTAAGGCAGACAAGGCTCACACCACTTCACTATAGCAAACAGAGGTCACAAGAGAGTAGAGGAATGGGATTTGGTGAATGGTTTTGGTGGCAGTCCACAGAGGATCTGTGAAACCTTTAGGTTGCCCGCTGGGAGAGGTTTCCTACCCCCGAGCCCTGTTGGTCCTCACACTTCTGCTTTGTGTAGCCAGGCTCTTCTCCTTGACGGTGCCAGTTGTGTCCTATGCTGGTCAAGATTCAGCCAGAGAGACAACAGGTCCACTGTTAGCAGTAAACAACACTGAGTTTATTATTCAGCATAAGGCTCGCATTGCTCAATGTGCTAGCCGGTAGCCACGGGGCAGTTTAAGTTTAAATTAATTAAAGGTAAAAATGGAGTTTCTCTAGGTACATTTAGCTGGTCTAGGTACATTTCCAGCCGTATGTGACTCCCCTACTGGGAAGCTTATATATGAAATTTTTTTTCTTTCATTTCAGAAGTTAGAGCTAGGCAGGCTTTGCAGCAGTGGTTTTCAACCTTCCTAACACTGCAGTTCCTCATGTTGTGGTGACCCCCAACCATAAGATTACCTCATTGCTACTCAAAGCTGTAGTATTGCTACTGTTATGAATCATATCATAAATATCTGATATGTAGGATATCTGATAGATGACCTCCCCCAAAGGGGTCAAGACCCACAGGTTGAGAACCATTGTCCATATGATGTGGGGATTGGTGGAGGAGACCACAATGTTTGTCTCTAACTTTGGTTCTTGTTTGAGCCTGAACCTCGTTAAGAACCAGGTAGAACGGCGGTCAAAGTGGAACTCTGGGCGCAGAGGAGAACGAGAACAGATCAGAACCAATCAGAACCACGCAGATAAACCAGAACTCATGAAGCTCTGAAGCCTTTGAGAATAAACTATCTGCACGTGTCTTATGGCCCCAGCCTTAGTGGCATCAGCGGCCTGCAGAAGCTTAGTGAGCTTGGTGATCTAGAAATACACTTGTCTTGAGACTTGAAGAAGCCATTGGTGGAGACTGAGGAGCTTAAAGTCTGGGTGATGTCCTAGGCAGCAGGGCAAACCAGCTCATCGGGGGGGTGTGAAAGCCACAGTGTGCCCAGAGCAGGGACACCCATGTTCCTGCCTCCTTGATGTTTTTCCTCCCTCCCTGTCCCTTCCTGCCCCTCCCCCCCCCCCCCCCCCCGTGAGGATTTCTCTGTGCAATTCTAGCCGTCCTGGAACTTGCTCTGTAGACCAGGCTGGTCTTGAACTCAGAGCTCCACTTGCCTCTGCCTCCTGAGTGCTGGGATTATAGCGTGAGCCACCACGCCTGACTTGGAGCCCTGACCAAGCTTGAGTCTTCTGATCTCGGAAGCTAAGCGGGGTTGGGCTGGTTGGTACTTGGGTGGGAACGGGGAGATTTCTGTGTGTGATTTTCCCCATGTGGCTGAGCCTGAGCCCAGCAGTCTCCCTTCAGTGGCACAGCACCTTCTACTTCCTCCGCTGCAGCTTTCAAATCTTTTTTTTTTTCCATTCACTATTTTATTCCATATGTTCACTAGTTTAAAGCATATGATTCACTACCTTTTAGTGTATTTACAGAGTTGAGTCAGCATTCTCATGCCTGAATTTTAAAGTATTATCATCTCTCCCAAGATAGTATGGACCATTTTTTTTTCTCATTGTAAAATTTTTTTTCCAGGATACATTTTATACAAGAATATGGCTAAATCTGATGTTTCGGCTAACGACCATTATCTTTTTAAAAAACATGTACATTTATATTATTACACACATATATAATAAACTACATACAGCAAGAAGAACTGTGAAACAATCAGGAATTAAATAAATGTTACATTCATAGTGTTTTGGCTATTTGTATTTGGCAGCTTTGAGGAAAATGTCTTTCTTATCTTGGTGAGTCTAAAATTCTGAATGTAAACCAATATTTATCATATCTCATCTCTATCAACTTAAAACATCCATCTAGACTTAAGAACATCTTAATCCCTAAACAACTAAGCTTAATTATAAAACTAAACTATCTGGTCTTCAACCCCATCAGAGACTTGAGAAGGAATAAAGTTAATTACCTGAGTAAACAGGAAGTGCAGGTTAGCAGCTTCTAAAATGAAAAAAATGACAGAGACAGTTTGCTGCCTGAACAGTCACCCAGAACTCTACAAAGTTGGAGCATCATCTGCAGCCTTCTAGTCCAGTTTATCTGGCAGACATATTTGTGAGGCAGGAACTATTGAGGACTTGCTTACCCTGTCTTGGCGGAGTTTGGCTGTCGACTCTTCCTGCATCATTGTTGGTTAAAGAATCCCTGTGACTTATTATTACATTCAGCTTTAAAATCTTGACCTGTGGGGGAGATGCCTAGAAGATTCACTTTTCAGTATATTCAAGCACGTGGGCTCCCTCTAGAGGAACAACTTCAAAACCCTCAAAACTTTATTTGGGGATAACAGGAAAATCTGAGTTTACCTAGCTATAAAATTTTAAGGCATAGAGGTACCATCTGAACATTTCTAGTCAGAAACAGGGTTTGAAGGTGTCTTGCTCCAAAGCACAATATGAAATGGCACAGCCACTGTTTTTGCTGCTGTCCAAGTCCTTTCTGCAGAGTAACACAGCAACAGCCATTTCCACTTTGTGAACTATAGTGAACTGTGAGCATTCTTCCCAGTGTGGGACAGCTAGATTGCCTCCAATTCTTAAGAATAACCATTCTTTCATTATTATTTATACAGTATTCTACCTGCACGCCAGAAGAGGGCACTAGATCTCACTATAGATGTGGCTGTGAGTCACCATATGGTTGCTGGGAATTGAACTCAGGACCTTTGGAAGAACAGCCAGTGCTCTTAACCTCTGAGCCATCTGTCCAGCCCCAGAATAACCACGTGTATGCCTGGAGCAGTGTTCATGTTTGGCCCTTCCTTCTTGCTCCTCCCTTGGTTCTTTTCACATTTGAGTTTGTGCTCTTTGGATTAAATCTGAGGTGTGAAACGACCGAATAGTAGCACAGAATGCTGTCCATGGCTGTTCTTCTGACATAGGCTCTCAATACGCAGCCCAGGCTGGCTTCAAACTAGAGATCTTCCTGCCTCTGCCTCCGAGTCCGCATCACTGTATGTGGATGTGGGATTAGAAATGGGAAATGGGCTTTTAAAAGGTAATTTCAGCACATCTGTCTAGCACTGGGTGCTACTGTCTTGAAGACACTGACAATTTAGTGGGCCAATGTATTTTTGAATTAATTTGATTTGGGGTGGGTAAATTTTTTTTCTGATTTTTTATGGATTTTATTTTCTCTCTTTGAGAGTCTCTGAAAACCTGGTTCCTGTTTTGTTCTTCAGGGCTCATGAGCTCTACACCAAAGGTGAGAATTATTCCTATAAGAAACCTTGCCCTTTAAACTTAGGCTAAGGATGAATCAGAAGTAAAGCTAAACTACTTTCACACTCACTCCATGGGGAAACTAAAAATCAATTGAACAGAGAGGGGACACTAAAGAAAAGACGAGACATTATAAGCTTGTGAGATGTTATAAACAACATGCTAACTGGAGTTGTCTGTGAGCTTATAAGGGTTTGGGGCCTTTCCCACAAAAAAGACAAAATAAGAAAACAGTAATTATAGGGTCTGTTTGAGTCTTATCTTTAAGGGTTTGGAGAATCTGATGATTTTCTGTAGCTCCCTTTATCTGGGTGTGGTGGGTCCACAGGGTGACCCCAGGGACCTTCACTGCTGTAGGGGTGGTGAGGACCACAGGGTATGGGCCTTCCCACAAAGGCTCCGGGCTCTGCATCCTCTCTGCCCAAGTAAGATTTCTAGGCTGAAACTTGTGGGCAGGCTTGGACTTAGCCTCAAGAATAGTCCTCTGGGTCTGTAAGGAGGGCCTTGAGGAAGGAATGGCTAGTTAGTAATTCTTACCCTATGAACTTCTTTACATGGGTGCATCTGACTCTTTTGGGGTTGGTCCAATTTTCACTGGTCTCAAGGACATATTTATTTTACCAGTCCTGAGTTTCGTGACCTCTAGGCACAATGTCATTTTCAATGAATACTTAGGACCTTTGCCAGACTTAGGGAAACATTGGTTGTGAAGGTGGGACTGTTGTTGGACCCCAGGGAAAGAGACAACCCCAAAATCTAGGCTTTTTCTGATAACAGCCAAGAGATGGGTTTCTTGTTCACCAAGAACCACCATACATTTGCCTTCTGTTCCATTTTATTCCCTTGGTTTCTTCCTGTGTCCTTTCTGGCTGAGGTGAGGAGCCGCCTCCTGTACAGAGGACCCAATGGACAGTGGTAGCACCAAGTGCACATGGTGATGGCTTTGCTCTTCTCTCTGGCTTAAAGCCAGAAGCTCAGCTTATTGTACTGAAGTCTTTCAGCCGAGGGACTGTGCCTACGCCATCCTGCCTGAGGTGACAAGGGCAGCTCTAGCATAACCGATTCCATCTTGAACAAAACTGCTCCCATATAGTACCTCTTCAGGTCTGACAGGATGGGCTGCGTCAGCCACTTTCAGGAAGTGTGGAGTGTGGCTGCAGTGGAGCTCTCAATGGAGGCCAGAGGCTACAGACAGCCCCAGAGCGGAGGGTGCAGCAGACTCGACTGCAGGGGTCGCAGCAGCCTGGGCTGGGGCTCTGCTTGAGATGGGAGCAGAAGCTGAGTCCATCATCCACCACATGTGTGGGTGTTTCCGCACTGCCAGAGCCTGCCTGGAGGAGCTCCTGTCGGTCGGAGCTGGAGGGACCAGAGCCAGGGCAGTGCCTGGACCACATCTTCCTCATCACGGCTGGTACAGGGTCCCTTATCTGGTTGGTGGAGTCTGATGGCCTTAAGCTGGCTGCTGTCTTGGAGAGGCTGTTTTGGGTTATCATCTGGCAGCAGGCAGATGGCTGAAGTTTTGTAGAGTCCCCTATGTGGCTGGCCCAGGAGACACGTCTAATAATGCATTACTTGTGCATTATATACCCACCTCCCTGGGTCCCCCCTGGGGGCCCATTATAGAGTGTGAAGTGGTTAGCAACAGCTCCTGGTCCAAAGTCCGTTTGCTTACTATCATGGTGGTAGTGGCAACTGCCCCCAAACAAGCAGGCCACACACGATCATTTGGCCAGATAGGCCACTGGCTTTTTCCAGGGTCCCAGGGACCCCCTTTGTAATCACTTATGTAGGATGGGTCATCCTTTTTGTTTTTCTTTCTTGGTGTCTCTGGCTTCCTCCTCTGGGATCTCTTTTATCTTTGTTTTGTTTTGGGGTCTTCTGCAGGGTCACAGTTGTTGTAAACCTTTTGAGCAATTCCCAGTACTTGGGACCTATTCATATTGCTAAATCCTTCTAGTGTCTGAAGTTTCTTTTCTAATCTTGGGGACCAACTGCATGGTAAAAGCAGTAATTTCTAGGAGCAGTCTTCAATCCTAAAAGGGCCTCGCAAAATCGGAGCCTCTTTACCTAAGTCAACGCTGGGGTACAGATCACTCGTTGATAAAGGGCATAAACCACGAACGGGGAATAAAGTTTCCTCCAGCAGGACTGAAAGAACAGGCAGAGTTTGGGGGTTTCTCTGGGTGACCTGGCCAAGCCAACAGGAGGGCACAGGTCTGAAGCCAGGAAGTGGCACTGGGCAGGGGTGGGGGGGGGAGGGGCTGGTCTCATACCAGGAAATTGAGGGGCTCTGGGTTTCCCAGTCACCACGTTCCGGATAACCAATTGATTTTTTTTTTCAAAAGATCCAGAGTTTTCCATTCAAGAAATAGACATGATATCCATCCTTCCCACAAAACTCCCTCTGGGCCTGTGGCCACCACCCATCATGCCGCGCGGGAGCCCCTGCTGCTGGCATCACCGCAGCATTAGCAGCAATGTCCTGCCTCCACAGTTGCTGCCAGAAAGGGTTGCAAGTGGGTGGCGCAGTGTGACCTATGAGCCTGTGGGAAGTTGTGTGTCGCCCCAGGAGCAGCAGCAGCAGTCCCAAGAGGGCTCACTCTTTTTCCATTTTAGATCTTTTTCTTTATAATATAAGGACCAGGCAAACTCCATTTTGAAAAAGAAACTCCATTTTGTGTTAAATCTGGCCAAGGGCTGAACCCAGATTCCAGGAAAAAACCACAAAGTAGTCTAAACAGAAAAATTCCCCTAGCAACAAAATCAGCTCACCTTGGGAAAGTCCAAATATACTCTCTGTTGGTCAAGCTGACCAGCAGAGGTGGTCTGGCACATAGCAACAACCAATTAGGAGAAGCCAGGCCAAAGTTCCTAATGTCCCCATGTCTGCTTCAACCAATCTTTTCTATAGGTCAACTTGCTCCTACATCTATTACCCAAGCATAAAATTCCCTGCTTGCAGCTTTTCTGCCCAAATGCCATCCAATTATATACTGTAAAACCCATTTCTTTGTCTAAATCCTATAAAAACCCCTTTCAGTTGAGACTGGGGGCCACTTCCCTGCATCTACTGTGTCAGTGCATAGGAGGTGCGGCCCAGGTTTGAACCTGCAATGAAGATTTCCTTGCGATTGCATTTGGACTCATCTCTTGGGTGGTCTGTTGGTGACATGTCTCTCAAAATTTTGGCATAACAATAGCACACATAGAGATACATAGTGAGGACATCCAGGGTGGCCACCATACGTTCCTGCACCTGAACAGACCAGGGGAGTCTGATGAAGTCTCACCTGGACCCTGGACACAGATCTACAACCACCAGCTTCTCCTTTGTGTCCTAAACAGAAGGTGCCTTAACCAGACTTACCTCTAGAGGTGACAGACCAGGTGACTTTCAGTTGTGTTCCCTTCTCAGGGTAGAGGTGTCAGATTCCTCAGAAGCATTAGGCAGCGATCCATCAGAGGCAATCCTGGGGCCCTGGAACATCTCAGGTCATGCACCAGCTAGGAGTTCCTTGACTGCCACTTTCTCTATGGCTCCAAGGGCCTCCAAGACCTCCAGTGTCTCAAGGCCTGGTCTCTGGAGATCTCACTGGAGCCTCCAGAAATGTTGTGAGGTATATACCATATATATATGTATTTGGACACTGGTTCAAGCCAATAAATAGTTTTTATTAGCCAGACACTGGCTATACTGGGTGTTTGGGATCTCAGTATAGCACTAAGACTTTCTCAGGATAGACTTTTAAGCAGAAAAGTCACATCCTGGGTTGACATACATCAGTTAGCAAGAATAGTTAAGCCAGAAGCAGAGCTCCAGAAGCCAGAAAGCAAGGACTTTCCCAGAACTAACTGTGGACTTTGATGGATTAGGTCGTTGTTCTTGTTTTAACAGGCATTGCTGCCTACTCACTTGGTGTCAAGGCCTGAATGGTTCTTCCATCATGGTGTCAGTTGTGCTAAGGTCTTGGGGGCCTGTTACACTGCTAGTAAATTGATGTAAGCAAGCTACTGGCTTTGTTATTTGCCCAGGTGTTTGCTCAGTACAGTGCTGGGCTAACCATAATTCAGGGCTTGGATGTTCCAAAACTATACCCTGTGGTGGTTTGAGTGAGAACGGCCCCCGTAGGTTCACATGTGTGAATATTTGGTCCCTAGTTGGTGGAGCGGTTTGGGAAGGATTAGGAGGTGTGGCCTGGTGGAGGAGGTGTGTCACTGGGCGTGGTTTTTGAGATCTCACCCCCCCCCACCATTCCCAGTTGTCTCTCTTTGTCTTCTACTAGATCAAGTTGGAAGCTCTCAGCTGTTCCTGCCCCGTCTCCTTGCTCTAAAACTCTGAAACTCTAAGTCCCAAATTAGACATTTATTTTTACTAAGTGCCTTGGTCACTTGTTTCATTACAGCAATAGAAATGTAACCAAAACAGCTCAAAATGGCAACACTTGGTAACAAGTGTGTGTGTGGTGGTGGTGGTGGGGGTGTTGTCCAACTTTAAGCTTTGTCTCACATTTCCAGTTAGGTCCCTGGTGCATCCTAAATATGAAACCATCAAGATACGTTATGAGCTGGACTGAAAAGATACTTATCAGTTTTCTTGGTGGTGCTTGATTATCCTTCTTAGTTTTAGCATTCCAGTAATAGAAATAACAACAAAAAGCGAGTCTTTAGATTTTGCAGATTCTTTGCCAGGGCCTGGTAAATTCTAGACACCTTCAATGTGATGAGTTTCAGTGCTGGACTGATTTCTGAATCCTCAGTTGTCTCAAAGTGTGCAATGCTCCCCTTGTCAATAACAGATAAGACCTGCTGATGCTGTTAACTAAGTTAAGCAGTTGGGAGAAGAAAGCCAATCTCACTTTGCTGTAAATTTTGCTTTGGTCCACCTGGAGGCCGTTCTGGGAAGGAAAGCCCTCATTCAAGGCAATCAGAGAAGGTGGCTGGCCTCATCCGGAGATTAGACTTAGAGCTAAAATGTGCGTTTCTGCTCATTTCCAGGTAAAGACTCTACTGTTGGCCTAGTGTGCCTGGCTGGTAAGTGTGGGGCTGTTCAGCTTTTGACGTTTATGGAATTCCTACTTTCCTGAAGTTCCAGGAATGCCTGGCAAATGGTCCTGAGATGAAATGAATAGCTCGCCTTCATGGTTGACATGGGACTTAGTGTTTGTTGACTGCCAACTTGACAGCACTTGGAATCACCTAGGAGACACACCTCTAGGCACAGCCATAGAGGATCATTAGGTTATTAGCTCTATTTTCCCTCATGTTTTCTCAGTCCAATTCTTAGACATCTTTAAAAAAAATACTTTCATGTGAAAGAAATACTCATCATCCCAAATCCTGGAAAATGCAAAGAATTATGGGGCAGTGTCCGCGGACGAGAGCTGCTGTGGATCCCACTTCCTTTTATTTATTTTTGCAAGATATTTTCTTCAAGTATATATTTATTGGCCACACCATAAGGTAGTTTGCATCCAGCTTTTATCATTTAGTGTTACAGAGTAAGTTTTCTTAGAGTTTATGTTATTTAAAAAATTTTTAAATAGTTGTATGCTTTGTTGGCATTACTATATGTAAATAAAGGTATATTTGAAGTTTTGTTTATTTGTTTCTTTTGGTTTTTTTTTTTTTTGTTTTTTTGTTTTGTTTTGTTTTTGTTTTTCGAAACAGAGTTTCTCTGTGTAGCCTTGACGGTCCTGGACTTGCTTTGTAAACCAGGCTGGCCTTGAACTTAGTGATCCACCTACCTCTGCCTCCTGAGTGGAGTACTGGGATTAAAGGCATGTGCCACCACGCCCTGTTGAAGTTTTGTTTCTTTAATCCTTATCCTGGTAGTTTCTTTTTCTTTTCTTTCTTTTCAACTTAAAGTAAGGCTACATTTTAAAAAATGTTATCTGGCAATATCTCTATTTCTTCTCTTGGGGTGAAATTCCAGATTGGAAATACTGGTACCCTAACCTTTTTAGGCTTCTTAGACTTTATTCTGTACTTGATAAAGCTGCTACAAAGAAAGGGTTTAGAAATTTGCAAATTTGCCAGAGGATAATGAATATTTACATTTCAATAACCTCTTTGAATCCCATAAGTCGGTGGTGTTTTGCTTGGCCCTCCATCATTAGTTTGCCTTTTGCATTTCTTTGGTTAGGCTGAATGTGTTTCTACATTTTTCAACTATTCTTGTCCCTTCTTCAGCGGCCTGCCTTTCAACGCCCCTTCCAGGCCTTAGTTGGCTTGTGTACCCATGTTCAGTGCTTTAAGGACACATCTGCTCCTTGTCAAGCTCTGCAGACAAGCCTGCGCGTCGCCCCGCTGGGGACTTCCTGGCACTGCCTGTGCACATTACTGCCGAGAAGCTCCTTACAAGCCTCCGTGTTGTCTCCCTCTAGTGGACAATGAGCAACTAGCAACTTGCGCCCAACCAACCGTTTGCATCAGTGATGTAAAAATAAAGACAAAGATAAATCTACGAGGATCCCTGCACAGTGGACTATAACTAGACATGGATTTCATCAAAGCCGCCCGTCAGCATTTCATATAAAACCGAACAGGAGCACTAAGCATTGGATAAACCTAGGAAATTTTGTTTAAAGCAATATAAGTCCTCCTTCAGAAAATTCACACTTTCATGGCTAGAGACTGAAACACTGCTGGCAATTATTTGCTCATTAAAAAAGCCCAGATGTTTGTCTTTTATCTCAAAAAAGCAATTTCCTCCACAAAATATTATAAAATTACATTTGTCAATTCATCTGGAGCCTTATCTAATTACCTGGACAATTACCATAGCGTACCTTATAAAAGTAGGACACAAGAGAGAGGCACTTCCTCAGACCAAAAGGAAAAAAGTGCACTGTTCGCATTAAACATAGAAACAAAAGCTAAACCAAAATCAATGGCATTTTTCATTGTGTCATACTTTCAATTTATACTCCCTATTTTCCTATCTTGGCTTTTTTTTTTTTAACCAGAGGTGAGAACGTGGGTTTTCTGCTAAAAAACTGCCAGCTGGAGGCCTCCAGACCATCTCAGAGTCCGAGTGTTCAGCATGTATAGGGACTCAAAAGCTCTTGTGTACCCCATCACTTGATTGACAGATGTTGAAAGCTCTTGCTGTGAGCTCCAGCTAGAACTGCATGTCCAACTGCAGGGGCGACCCCCACTTTCTCTATTGGCTGTAGTGTTGCTGACCCGCGTGAACTCAAACATATGTACTGAAAGTGTTCCACTATGTCCTTCTGAGCCATGCTTTGCTCTGGTTCTGCAAGCACTGCTCACAGCCCCCTTCCTCAACATCTCATTGTCTATACAAACAGTAGAATGAAGCCATAATAGGCAGGTGTGAAGGCAGGTGTGAAGGCAGGTGTGAGGCAGGTGTGAAGGCAGGTGTGAGGCAGGTGTGAAGGCAGGTGTGAAGGTAGATGTGAAGGCAGGTGTGAAGGTAGATGTGAAGGCAGGTGTGAGGCAGGTGTGAAGGCAGGTGTGAAGGTAGGTGTGAAGGCAGGTGTGAAGGCAGGTGTGAAGGTAGGTGTGAAGGTAGATGTGAAGGCAGGTGTGAAGGTAGATGTGAAGGCAGGTGTGAGGCAGGTGTGAAGGCAGGTGTGAAGGTAGTTGTGAAGGTAGGTGTAAAGGCAGGTGTGAGGATAGGTGTGAAGGCAGGTGTGAAGGCCATTGCCAACACTCTTCCCAGAGGCTAAGTCCCAGGTGGGCCTCTTACTGTGCTAAGTGACCTTTCAGTTCACACAGCTGAAATTGGTAAGTCACAGACCAGTGTTTTGCCAAGAAACATAAATCATTTCCCCCCAAATCCATCAAAGTGATAAATGAAGGTTTCATGAATTCAAATTTTTAGACTCAACATCCAAATTATTGATTCCCACTGACATCCCTGCCTCCATCTACAAGAGATTGGACTTCAAAAGATCACAGTTCTCCCTTTTCCACTTTGATTTGTCGGTTCTGCTTACATCTTGTCTCATTTAGACTGCATGGAGTCTTTACCCGAGGCACTGAGCACCCTGAAGTTTGTGGAAGGACTGCAGTCTTGGAGGGCTTTGCCCCTTTGCAGGCCCTGTCCCAGGTGAAAGCAGTCTTGGCGGGCTTTGCCCCTTGGAAACACCACAGATACTCCCTGAGATTAACCTTGAGATAGACTGGGTAGAGCGATCCTGGGCCTGGAATTCAGGAAGCAGACGAGGTACTCCGCGCAGATTATTGTGTTTCTAATCAAACCTTGATTGGTGGAGGAGACCGGCCCTTGTGCAAGAGAGACGGACCCAGGCAGAGGAGGAGAGCAGCAGCAGGTTCAGACCGGGCTCGAGCGCATGTGGATCAGGAAGCGGATCAGCGAACAGGCCGGACCAGCACGCAGGCCAGAGCCACCTAGGGACCCGTCCCGTGGAGCAGATACCAGAAGGTTCATTCTTGTTTCCCTTTAACCTTTTTTCCTTCTTGTGTAATATAGTTGGGTTGTATAATAAGGTTTAATTGTTAAGAAACAGAGCCAACAGAAACTGTCTTCTCAAATGCGTGACTCGATCTGGTTTCTCAACTCCCTGTTCTAAATAGTGTTTATAATTCAGATTATTCTTAGGTCATTTGGCAAAAAAGGAGCAATTATGATACAAAATAAATTAAGTTTTACTGAAAAAAAAATAATGTGAGGCATTGCTAAGCTTGCTCAAGAATATCCACCACATAATTACAAACAATGATGTTTCTACCACATTTAAACAAAAACCTATAAGTCTTAAGACTGCTCTAAAAACTTAGAGCCATCAGGTACAAATGTTGGGACCATTAGTATCATTGCTATAACACTGTTTACAACATTGTTTACAGCATACAAATATTAGTTGCTGTTACTAGCACAAACCTTTTAAATAGACCAAAATGCATATAGATTGGCAACATAATGTTAAATCGGATACCCTTGAAAATAGATGTTTTAATTATGGGAGATATTTTAATTTTATTTTTATTATTTTTAGGTGTGTGTGTGTGTGTGTGTGTGTGTGTGTGTGTGTGTGTGTGTGTTTATATGCACATGAATGCAGCAGAGGTGTCAGATCCCCCAGAACTGGAGTTGCAGATGGCTGCGAACCACCTGATGCGAACGCAGGGACTCAAACCCAGGTCCTCTGGAATAGAAATACACGTTCTTAAATGCTGAGCTGTCGCTCTAGCTCCCCACAGGAGATGATTGTTAAGGATTTAAATTATAAGGTTTTCTAGTCACGATTCCCGGTCTGAATTGTGTTGTGTTTTCAGCTGACTAGTGCAGGCCAAGCCCCTCACAGAGCAGATTCCTTACTAGTTTGGCAGGAATCACCGAGCCAGTTCCTGGGTATCAGAGGTCTTATGAAAATCTTGTGAAATAACATCCTGAATACTGAAGTCCTGAAAATGATGAAAATCCAGGGGTCCACGATTGAAATCACAGATAGAAAACGCAAGGCTTGGAGGTCGTCCGAGTCGCCTTCAGCTGTGCTGGCAAGTTTAAAGGCTCCGTGGTAAGCGCGGAACTGTGGGGGAGGGAAAAATGTTACACAGATAAAGATATAGAAGGCTCCATGGTAAGCACGGAACTGTGGGGGAAGGAAACAATGTTACACAGATAAAGACCTAGAAGGCTGATGGAAGGACGGCATTGAATGATTCTGTTCCTCTTAGCCAGGAATTCCCATGCTACGGCTGGTGGATCTGGGTGAGGGGCCTGAAAGGTGGGGAAACTGAGGTACAGCTGGGAGACCCACCTGACTGACTCCCTCATGTTCTACATTCTCAGGTTTCCAGGATGTTGCCAGATTACAAAGGCCTCCACACACAGATTCCTCAGCTAGTGTCCTTACACGCATGCTTTCCTCAGTCCCGCCTACTTTCTGTCCACTCTTATCAGTTTACTTAGAAGTAACTACCACACGCATGGACACACCAATGAATTAGGGCTTTGAATTGAAGTAAAAACACAAGAAACATGACCATTAAAAGTCAGGAGGTGACCAGATGAAATAACTGGCCATTTCGTATTAATTATTCCTTTTATTAGGACAGATCCTATATATGATGAGGTGAGGGGTACCCAAAGACAGATGCCTACTTACCTGTGCCCAGCACCTTCTAAGCCTTGATCTTACCTTGGGTCCCTGTTGCTTCCCCAGAGCTCTGGGAAGTGCCTCAAGTCATGACTCTCCCTGGGTTCAGGTCACATTGCTGCCTACATCAGCTCAACCTCAGGCCACCGTTCTGAGGCTGGACACCTTTTCTTTTGTTGTGACACTTCCTTCCCATGCCTACTGAGATTCTAAATCCACAGTGAAACAAACTGGCCCCAATGGAACAGCAACCACAGAAATCCAAGATTAGTGGGGGACCTGTGGTTAAAAGCACCCAAGGCATCTGTGAGCATCGCTCAGAAAACGTTCACGGTCCTAGAACCAATCTCCTTAGCGTTGACTCCCTTCTCTACAGCTTTTCCGTGGTCTTGGCTCTTTCTTGGCTCTTTCAGTCCATTGCCCATGGAAGTTGCCTGACATGAGACTCGTCTGCTACTGATGTATGAACCCTTCTGTCTTCGTTCTTGCTTCGTAATGCCACGCGCAGTAATAATGGCCACTCAACCTTCAACCCCCTGGCATTGTTCTAAGTCTTTTAAGTTTTTCATTTTCTCCTTACAAAAGTCTTGTGAGTAGAGACAGTCATTATCTCCACTTTACAAACCTGGAAATGGATTAAACAGCCAAACAGTACTGTCCTTCAAATCAACTTCAAATAATCACTCCCTTTTGGAGCCTCTCTGAGATGGTGACTGAAGGTCTAAGCATCCAGGTTAGAATCCTCTCCTCAGATATGTGGCTGTCAGGGAAGATGGTTTCCTATTTTTACAAAGAAGGCCCCTGTGCCTGCTTTCCAGGAGTCTACTCAAGCTGGAAGGAGATGCTGGGGAGAAAGCTTCAAGAACAGGTTCTGGTGCCTTATAATCATGTAATAACACCTGTGTGTAGTTTTCTCCGCCAGGAGGCTCCATTTTAACCTCCTATACTCTCCTTGAGCATTGATCATTACTCCTCCCTTACAGCTTGCGCATGCTCATGAGAGGCTTTTCTCATTTTGTATCTCACTGAGGTACAGAGTGGGTTGGATGAGGTAGGTACCAGATACAGACTGGATGGTTGCGGCTCAGACCACAACCTTAAGTTGGTTTTAGAAGCCAACATTTCACAGATGTGCTATGTATTTGTTTTCTCCTCAGAGAGGAGTGTGGTGAAATGTAATTCCAAACAAAATTCCGTCGTGTGCACTCTGGGACTAGAACTCTGGTCATCAGGCTTGGCGGCAGGCACCTTTACCTGCTGGGCCATCTTGCCAGACTGAACCATTCACTTTCTATGCATTATTTATCCGAGTCAATTCTACTAGGTTATCTTTTCTTTTATTTATTTATATTTCTGCAGTGTTGGGGTTTGAACCCTGGGCCTACACGAATCCTAGGCAAGTTCTCTGCCATTGAAATTAGGTTCTGTCTAGTACATTTGTCTGCATAGTCAAGCCATTGCAGTTGTCATTAGACGTAAATTATTCTACAATGAGGAATTTTCAATTGGCTCAACTTACATTAGGAGCATCCATACGGGGGGCTGGAGAGATGGCTCAGAGGTTAAGAGCACTGGCTGTTCTTCCAAAGGTTCTGATTTCAATTCTCAGCAACCACATGGTGGCTTACAACCATCTATAATGAGATCATCTGGTGCCCTCTTCTGGCCTGCAGGCAACACACACACACACACACACACACACACACACACACACACACACACACACAAACACATTCTGGAATGTAAAAAGACTATTCATTTGAAGGAGTGCCCTCACATGAATTTAGGAGTCAATGAGCAAATATTGTTTTGGCCTTGGTGGCTGTTTACATGGGTGTTAGGGATTCAGACTCAGGTCTTCACACTTGCACGGCAAGCACATCACCAACCAAGCCATCTTCCTAACACCTACAACTTTATCTTATGAGCTTCTTACGTTTATTATAATATTATATTATGATACTATCCATTTAAATACAAATTGTATGGGTCCTTAGTAATTTTTAAGAATATTAAAAGGTCCCTAGACACCAGGTAGTGGTGGCACATGGCTTTAATCTCAGCAGAGGCAGAAGCAGGTGGATCTCTGAGTTTGAAGCCAGCATGTTCTATGATATTCAGGGTGACACAGAGAACCCTTGTCTTGAAAAAAAAAAAGAGGTCCTTATACCATAAAAGTTTGAGAACTGCTGCCTTAGACTAGCATGCTGTCTCCTGAGGAGATCAGACTTCCTGGTAATTTGCTATAGTCAGTAGGCAGTCATAATAAATGAGAGTCACACTTAGCAACAGTGCTGATGTTAATTATGAGGCTAGGCACTGTGTTCTGTCACACACACACACACACACACACACACACACTTTTCCAAACTGTTTGGAACTAGAAAAGCTTTTGTTTTCCCGCAGAATGTGGAATATGTGTACACGCATGAGACACTGTTATAGAACAGAACCCTCCAAGCATAACAGCCACTGTTTTCATGCGATGTATGTCTCATACACGTGTGGTCTGAAGGTGTCATTTTGTACATTTTGATCTAGGCACACTGTTTGGATTGCATTTGTGGGAATTTCCCTCCTGCAGTACAACATTAATGCTCAAAATGTTTTATATTGTGAAGCATTTTGTATTTTCTGCTCAAGAATGCCCTGTGTGGGCTGGGGAAATAGCTCAGTGGTAAAACTGAGCTCCAACTGGTGAAAGCTCCAGCATCTGGGCTCCAGCATCTGGGCTCAAGCATCTGGGCTCTGGCATCTGAGCTCCGGCATCTGGGCTCCAGCATCTGGGCTCCAGCATCTGGGCTCTAGCATCCAGGCTCGAGCATCCGAGCCCATGTGAAGCTGTGGTGAGGCACAGCTGCAATCCAGGTGCCCCTGCAGTGTCCTGGATGGTTCCTTTCTTTTCTTTTCTTTTTGTCAATCTGACAGAAGCTAGCCCAGTGGCTCTCAACTTTCCTAATGCTGCGACCCTTTAATACAGTCTCTCAGGTTGTGATGACCCCCAACCATAAAATTATTTTATTACTACTTCATAACTGGTAACTGTAATTTTGCTGTGGTTGTGAATCATAATGTAAATGTTTGATATGTTATCTGATATGTGACCTCCAAAGGGTCATGACCCACAGGTTGAGAACCACTGAGCTAGAGTCATCTGAGAAGAGCGAACCTCAGTTGAGAAAATGCCGTAAGCAAACCTGTAGGGTGTTTCTTCATTAGTGATTGAAGGGGAGGGCCCCAGCCCATTGTGGGTGAGCTCACCCCTGGGCAAATGATCCTGAGGTGTATAAGGAAGCAGGCTGAGCAAGCCGCAGGGCGCAAACCAGTAAGCGGTGGTCCTCCGTGGTCTCTGCTTCAGTGCCTGTATCCAGGTTCCCACCTGACCTCCGCCAGGAGACTGTGGTGTGGCACTGTAGGCTGAAGTACATCCTT
This sequence comes from Acomys minous, assembly GCF_964271855.1. Classification (NCBI taxonomy): domain Eukaryota; kingdom Metazoa; phylum Chordata; class Mammalia; order Rodentia; family Muridae; genus Acomys; species Acomys minous. Next base: position 3,213,989 of record NC_140490.1, read on the forward strand.
TCCTCTCCAAGTTGCTTTTGGCCATGGTGTTTTATCATAGCAACAGAAACATGGCAAGATAGAAGGCCGCTGGCCAGCTAGTACGGCACACACACCAGCAAACAAAGAGACCCTGTGTCAATCAAGGTGCCAGGTGAGGATCAGCATCTGAGCTTTCCTTTTGGTCTCCACACGTGCTCAATGGAATGCACATGCCTGAACTCATACAGGTGTGCGCACATACATATACAAGCACATACATCATACACAGAGGGAAGAAAGCTCAGTGTGTGTGTGTGTGTGTGTGTGTGTGTGTGTGTGTTTGTGTGTGTGTGATTTTAAAGCTTTGTTAGTCCTCCTACAGGAGTAGTGCAGTTGTCTCTCAACAGATGGGGTCAGCCAGCAAATAAGCCACCACCATAGCTAGTGAGTGCTGAAATTTGATGTAGGCCAACAACCAATTCTGTTGGCTGATGCTGTCTCTGTTACAGTCATACAGAACTTTACAAACTGTTTTGAAAAAGTATTTTCAAATATATTAGTTACTCCTCGTCTTACAGCTCCATACTGTAAAACAGATGCCCTTAGAGATGTGCCTGTAGGTCTGAGAGATGATGTGCCTGTAGGTCTGAGAGATGATGTGCCTGTAGGTCTGAGAGATGACGTGCCTGTAGGTCTGAGACATGATGTGCCTGTAGGTCTGAGAGATGACGTGCCTGTAGGTCTGAGACATGATGTGCCTGTAGGTCTGAGAGATGACGTGCCTGTAGGTCTGAGAGATGATGTGGCTGTAGGTCTGAGACATGATGTGCCTGTAGGTCTGAGACATGATGTGCCTGTAGGTCTGAGACATGATGTGCCTGTAGGTCTGAGAGATGATGTGCCTGTAGGTCTGAGAGATGACGTGCCTGTAGGTCTGAGAGATGATGTGCCTGTAGGTCTGAGACATGATGTGCCTGTAGGTCTGAGACATGATGTGCCTGTAGGTCTGAGAGATGACGTGCCTGTAGGTCTGAGACATGATGTGCCTGTAGGTCTGAGAGATGATGTGCCTGTAGGTCTGAGACATGATGTGCCTGTAGGTCTGAGAGATGACGTGCCTGTAGGTCTGAGAGACGATGTGCCTGTAGGTCTGAGAGATGATGTGCCTGTAGGTCTGAGAGATGACGTGCCTGTAGGTCTAAGAGATGATGTGGCTGTAGGTCTAAGAGATGATGTGGCTGTAGGTCTGAGAGATGATGTGCCTGTAGGTCTGAGACATGATGTGCCTGTAGGTCTAAGAGATGATGTGCCTGTAGGTCTGAGAGACGATGTGGCTGTAGGTCTGAGAGACGATGTGCCTGTAGGTCTGAGAGACGATGTGGCTGTAGGTCTGAGAGATGACGTGCCTGTAGGTCTGAGAGATGACGTGCCTGTAGGTCTGAGAGATGACGTGGCTGTAGGTCTGAGAGATGATGTGCCTGTAGGTCTGAGACATGATGTGCCTGTAGGTCTGAGAGATGATGTGCCTGTAGGTCTGAGAGATGATGTGGCTGTAGGTCTGAGACATGATGTGCCTGTAGGTCTGAGACATGATGTGCCTGTAGGTCTGAGAGACGATGTGCCTGTAGGTCTGGCTTTTCCTGGTTTACCCTGTTTTCTGAGTTGTTCTCACTAAAGTGTCCAAATGACGCTCAACTTTTTCATGGGTTTTTCTAGTATTTACTTTCATCACAGCACAGGAGCACGCCAACTAGTCTGGGGCTGTGTTTTTGTTTTGTTTGTTTGTTTTTTGTTTTTGTTTTGTAAAAAGTCAGAAAATGAGTGTTTCAGGTTTTATAGGCCACGGCACCAAATAATGAATGTTCAGTAGACACCAATATAACTCTATATAAAACATATCCCCACATTTTAATTGATTATTTTATGCATATGGGTGTTTTGTCTGCATGTGTGTCTGTGTACCACATGTGTGTCTAGTTCCTGTGGAGCCAGAAGAGGGAGTCGGGTCCCTAGGACTGGGTTACAGACGGTGGTGAGCTGCCATGTGAATGCTGGGAACTGGACAGACCCCATCCCCTGGAAGAGCAGCTAATGAGACCTTCTGAGCCATGCCTACAACTTTTAGTGATGAAATTAAGAGGCAATAACAATAAATGGGTGGCCAGGCGTGGTGGCTCACGCCTTTAATCCCAGCACTCGAGAGGCAGAGGCAGGCGGATCGCTGTGAGTTCGAGGCCAGCCTGGTCTACAAAGTGAGTCCAGGACAGTCAAGGCTACACAGAGAGACCCTGTCTCGAAAAACCAAAAAAAACAAAAAAACAAAAAAAAAAAAAACAAAAAAAAAAAAACCAAAACAAAACAAAACAAAAAACCAACCAAACAAACAAAAAACAATAAATGGGTGCACCTTTTAAAGTACATGCCTAATAAAAACTTTAATTCTTTCTTTTTCTTCTTCTGTTTTTTGTTTTGTTTTAGTTTTTGGTTTTGTGTGTGTGTGGTTTTTTGTTTTTTGTTTTTGTTTTGTTTTTTTATTAGATACAATTTCTCTGTATAGTCCTGGCCATCCTGGAACTTGCTCTGTAAACCAGGGTGGCCTCGAACTCACAGAGATCCACCTGCCCCTGCCTCCAGAGTGCTGGAATTAAAGGTGTGCACCACCATGCCCAGCTAAATTTAATTCTTTTTCATAATTTGAATAGAGGTTAGCTTAATTGGGGCTCAAAGTCTTTGGTGTCTATCATCAAACTGATTACAAATACTCATTTGTAAAAATTATTCTTAATTCCAGGTTGTATCAAGAACAGCAAGGAGGGCAGAATTGACCTGTGGGCCAGGATTTGGGAACTGGGACTTAGTGTAGTTGTTCGAAATGGTACCTAAAGCAACAGTTACTTCATCAGTGCGTCTCTGCCCATCATTTCCTTGTAAACTGGGACCCAAGTCGATGGGATTCCTTGCATCACATTGGCCAAGACAGACAGGTGAGGAGACAACTGGCTACCTGGGACCTCTCAGCCTCTGCTGCCAACACCCCCCCTCACCCAGGCGGCAGCAGCCACAAACCAAGAGTACTCAGGATGAACTGGCTCTTTTCCTTCCCTTTGCCCCTTCCCAGGCCAAACCCAGAGGGGAACTCTCTGTTTGCAATATCACTAAGTTAAAGGTCAAATCTAACCAAATAAAATTTGACGTAACTGGTGCGGGGGTCGGGGAATAGAGGACTTTAGTCCTCTTTGTCACACCACACGTGACTTAGAGACCTCCCAGAACTGGAGCAGAAAGGAGGGGGTGTCTGCCAATTGGAAATGGTTTTGCTGAGTTCAGGATACCCAGATTTGTCTCTCTAATCCTTTGTCTGACAATTCCCTCTTATCCCGCTACAAATGGGAGTATACCTTATGGCTGTGGGAGGAATCCACCCTCCTGGTGTGTTGAGCACAGAATCAAACCTTCCAGGCCCCCAGGTGCAGCTCCTAGCTCTCCAGAGAGCAGCATCCGCCCCCACCCCCCACCCCCCACCTTCCCACAGGGCCGGTGCCTGAGTTGCCCCAGTTTCCCGAACTTTGATGCCCAGTAACTCACAATTAAAGGCAGGGAACACATGGTGAAGAGCACTGTCATGAGAGCCAGCAGCACCAAGTGGTCCAGCTCCTCCAGGGGATGCGGGGCCGCCTGTCTGTAGCCAGAATCTGGCTGGGCACGGTCCCTGGGGCAGCAGCGAGGGTAGTGCCTCAGGCGCCGGTGCATGGCATAGAGGTTGTACATGGCGCCCAGGTTGCACAGCACGGTCGCGAGGACCAGCAGCGCCATAAGGCTGGAGTAGAGCACAGAGAAGCCGACCACCGAAACTGAGCGATTCTTATGGACCATCTGGATGAAGCACCAGGTGCCGGGACAGTATTGCACGAACTTCCCAAACCCGGCGAAGGGGAGCGAGCAGAAAACCAAGCAGAAGGCACCCACAGCGGGCGCCACCAGCACTCCTCGGCGCAGGGTGATGTGTCTTTGGTAGAAGAAGGGGTGTCCTAGAGACAGCCAGCACTCCAGCGCCATGGCCAGCAATTGCAACGTCGAGGCTAGCCCAAAGAAGGACATGATGAAGGCGAAGGCTTGACACAACTGATTGCCTGGGAGAGGCAGCAGCCCCTGTAGGCTCCGGTTTTGCGCGTACGCAGCCAGGACCACCGGGCTGACCAGACACTTGCCCAGCAAGTCGGTGACTGTCAAACCACACACCAGCACGTAGAAGACCGAGGGCGGCGGGCGCAGTGGCCGCGGCCGGCAGGACCCTAACCCGGAGCGCGCCAGCAGCACCAGCGCCAGGAGGTTGCCCAGCAGCCCCGCACCGAAGAGCACGCCGCACATCACCGCAGAGGAGCCCTCTTCCACCCAAGTGAACGCGCGGCAGCGATAGGACTCATTCATGGTCCCTGCCGCGTCTGGCTGGCGGGGAGGCTGCAGTCCCGCCAGATGTGGAGGAGTCCTGGGTCGCTCCGTGCTGCTGGGACACAAGAGGCTGCTCTGTGGGCAGCAGGGTGTTGTTCACAGTTAACCCTCCTATCTAAGCTTCCGAGTCACACCCCTGGAGGAGGGCGGGACACTGCTGCAGATCGAAGAGCAGCAGGGAGAGACAGACCCTGTACTCAGAGTCTAAAGGAAAGGGGAAAGTACCCAAAATCTGAGTACTCGCGGCTGGTCCTTCAGACTAGGCAAAAGAACTGCAGATGTGGAGAGGGAACTGAGAAAGGCAAACAGGGAATAGGGAAACCGAAGTGCTGGCGGCGGCGGCGGCCATGAGCTCTCTCTGCAGATGAGCCAAGCCAGGAGGCTGAGAAAGGGCTATGGTCTTTTTTTTTTTTTTTTTTAATTTAAATTCTCAAAGTTAGCTAACATGCATACCACTCTTGGGGCTTGTCTAGATCCATGCATTGTGGAGATTAACAATGAGGTGAGGAAACAGGTGCCTCAAAAAGTTAGGGGCTCTGCTTAGGTTGGCAGAGTCAAGCAGGACACCAGGAGTTTATTTAGTCCACCTGTCCCCTTCTGTGGCTCCTTCCCCTGAAAGGCTGCTCAAATTTTGGGGCCAGCTTTTTTTTTTCCCTGCACATGGGAAACCAAGAGCTGTGGTATCAATGCGGGTGCCAAAAAGCATGGTGACTGTGTGACTGGGTGACAGGGATATGGTTAACAGCACTGAGACTGTCATCAAGGCCTGGGTTCAAGTCTTGGATCTGCTGTTACTGTTTGTGTGACTTGTTCAGCTTCCCAAACATTAGCATCTGTTCTGGTTGCTTGGTTCCTTAGAAGTATAGAGGCGAGGATAGAATGCGGCAGGCAAGTGCTTGCTGCATGTGGTTGCCATAGTTTTATTTGAGGGGGAGGGGAACATTTTTGTTGTTGTTTGTTTGCTTGTTTTAGCTTGACAAGTAACTGCAGATTTTAACGTGGATTTTGAAACCAGAACATAATAATCTTGCTTTAGAGAATTCCCACTGTTCTAGTCTGTGACTGCTGGGAAACATGCTTTCCTTTCTAGCCTGCATCAAAAAACGGGAAGCAGAGTTCACTGGGGTTTCTTAATTTAACACTCCGTATCCCGAGACAGAAACTGGCTTCCAGCATGGAATCTTAAAGGGATGACTTGGGCCCAATTGCGTAAACAAGTAGGTGCCGTCTTCATACAGGGCGTCTTCATACAGGGTGTCTTCCTACAAGGTGCTCTCTGCCCGTCCTGATGGACAGTGTCAGGGAGAGGGCAGGGCCCTGACTTCATATCCTGTCCTGAAGGGTTGGCAGAGAAGCTGACTCCAGACTGAAGCCTGGCCAGCACTTCAGGCCATAGGGCAGGAAGAGTTCAAGCTTCGGAATTGCACAGGACCATTAGGACTCTGGCTTCGTGTTTAGCTTCCGTTGTTGAAGGAGTTTCAACATCCTTACATGTAGGGTGTGGGACTTCTTTGACCTCGGAGGATTGCTATGAGGCTGGAGGAAGAAAAAGAAGAAGAATGAAATGCTTGGCACAGAATAATGACAGGAAAAGGGTCTTGTCTATGCTGCGCAATCCGTAGGCCTTTTGGGGCGCAGCGACTCTGCGAAGGTCCTGCAGAGCTCAGCTCTGTGTCTTGTGCCTTCTCTCTCACCCCCATCTCCTAGCAAATAATGATCAACTTAGATGAGCCCCATTTGAGCATGACAGAGTCAGTAGGGGAAGGAGCTCCTATAGCCAGCGGCCGGAGACTCTGATGAGGGCTGGGGTCTCTTCTCTAGACAGACACATAGTTAACATCAATGTCAGAAATTCACCACCCCCCGAGGTCCCTTTGTGGTATCTGGAGGGGAAGCAACAAACTCAGTGGAAGAGTCCTGCCACTGAGGGCCTTGCTTGGACCTTCTTCTGAAGAGCACTCACTCTGAATCTTGGCGGCCAGTTCTGTCTGTTTTTATCTACAGCCGCCTATGCTCCGAAGGTGCAGGAGAAGGGATCTTGAGGAGTCCAGTCGTGCTGATGTCTTTTTAAAAACAACCTCCAAATATGAGCTGTGGGTCCCTGACGTGGTTCACACACGCTGTGCTTCAAAGACTGAAGGTTCGAACGGGTACAATTAAGGAAACCACACGCTTCCTCCTGGCTAATTCAGCTGCCCTTTACCACAGGGTTTCCGGCACTTTCCTGCCTGCTTTGCCACTGTCCACCCAGCCCTTAGCTTCACATCAGAGTCATCAGCCCCTGTTTCCAGGAACCCTATCAATGATTTCACTGTGGAGGTATAAAAACCACCATTTCTCCACGCATCCAGTGCTTTGTTCCTACGTCTGCCAGCCATGGGACACGGGTGGGTGGCTCCGTAGGCTAGAAAGGGACGGCAAACACGTCACGTGACCTTTACAATTTATGCTTTGATAGCAGCTTTTGGAGTAAGCAGGCCTGGCCTCTGTCTGTCTTAGAAACTTTTAATGAAAATGTCTCATGTTAGAGACTGCCTAGTCATGCAGCAGGTGGGTGGCACACGGTGACAGTGATCGCAAGGTCTCAGGAAGTTTCCTGTGAGGGTTAAGTCTCATCACTGTGACTCACGGAGTCAGACCTCAGTTTCCTTGGGATGAAGGGTCGTTTGTCTTGACTTCCACATGCCCATGTTGGTATTGCTCCCCAACATCATATGCACACAACAAGAAGTTTTTTTTTTTAAGATTTGAAACACATAGATAGAGAGACTTCTGATGCTTTGCACTCAGACAAAGTATATCAAACGTTTTGAGAGTGCTTTCTGAGCCTCAGAAGTTTTGTTTTTGTTTTGTTTTAATTCTCCCAGCTAATTGCTCTGCACCTAGAATGTAAGCACATGCTCTGTGAGGCCCTCTAAGTCATGTTAGTCAACGCTTTTATGTACCATGGGAGCTTCCATTACTCATTTTCAGGTAAGGAGAATGAGACACAGAGACGTTAAGGTGTTTGCACTCACTTAACCAGCACACGATGAGTGTGGGATGGCACCCTGATCTGCACTCACATAACCAACACACGATGAGTGTGGGATGGCACCCTGATCTGCACTCATAACCAACACACAATGAGTGTGGGAAGGCACCCTGATCTGCACTCACATAACCAACACACGATGAGTGTGGGATGGCACCCTGATCTGCACTCATAACCAGCACACGATGAGTGTGGGATGGCACCCTGATCTGCACTCACATAACCAACACACGATGAGTGTGGGATGGTACCCTGATCTGCACTCATAACCAACACACGATGAGTGTAGGATGGCACCCTGATCTTTTGGATTTCCTAAGCCTCTACTTTGAAGAAGACATTGTGAAATGAAAAAGAAAGTATGGAACCTGTGATTTCCAGGACCCACCCAAAAGTCAGAGCCACAGCCCCACCAGTCAGAAACAAGCCACCCTCTATGTTTCTGTAGTCATGTAATATCTTGAGCTCTGGTCTGCCTCAATGTCATTTTGGCACATTTGGCAAAATTTGTTAGCATTTTAATAGTGTCTTCATCTCCTCTATTCCAATTGTCTATAACCAGCCAATCCTTTGGCAAGAATCTACACACACCATATATAGTTTTCAAATTTAGAAAATAAATTTTTAGAGATTCTGAGACCTAAGTAGGTCTTGGCCAATATTTCTAACCTTCTATGTCCTTGGATGAATCAAGATAGGTTTCTCTGTGTGCTAGAGACTGTACTTGAAGAAAACGTAATTTTAATTTTCATATGGATATAGATTAAACCCTAAGGATCAGGATGAAGGTTGAACCTCCGGGTGATAGCATTACAGCAAATAAACAGCTGACCCCTGTGTTGTCCTCCTAGTTACAGGCTGTGGAGCCCCACTGATGGCTGAGCCTTATCTGCAGGTTGGTCCTGGCTGTAAAGATGTTGGCAGATGCAGTTGTTTGGGCTGCCAGCGGAACCCGCCCCAAGCTGGAGATTAGGTAGGATGTGTAGAGTGTTTACTTTCAGATTAACACCTGGAGAAGGGGAGACACAGAAGCTGGACTGACAAAGAAAAAACAGGACTTTGATTCTGCTGGCAAAAGTCCTTCACTGGACAACTAGAAATGTCACCTCATGGCTGCACATGCTTTGATTTAGCTGTCTGTAGCCTGGGCTCAGACCCTTAGTCTGTCCCTCTGCTGATGCCTCAGTCTTCAGATTCTTCTTGGAAGTTCTTCGGTCTTGTTCCAAACATAAGCTACTCACTGTCAGGCCCTGTCAAGAGCCCACAGTGTTTACTGTATGGCGTATTGTTTGCACATTAGGTGATCTCTCTCAAAGGCTGTGTCTACCTCTCCTTTGCCTTTCTGTGTCCCAGCTAGGCACACAACAGGGTCTTAATCAATGTTTACTCAGTGAACGAAGACTGCATGATCCCTTCTACTATTTTTTTATGCCCTAAAAAAAGACTGTTCCTGAGTCTTAAAAAAATTGACACTCTTCTTCTTCTTCTTCTTCTTCTTCTCCTTCTCCTTCTCCTTCTGTTTGTTCTTTGATTTTTTGAGACAGGGTCTTTTTGTGTAGCCCTGGCTGTCCTGGACTTGCTTTGTAGACCAGTCTGACCTCGAACTCACAAAGATCCACCTGCCTCTGCCTCCCTAGTGATGGGATTAAAAGTGTGCACCACCACGCCCGTCTTGAGGCTCTTATTCTAAGAAGCAAAGATCTGTGCAACAATTAGGCAGAGTCCAGGTGAAATAAATATAAATTGTATGAAGGTACAAGTCTAGGACCCACTATTATTTTACATTCCATGAAGGAAGCCCTAGAAGAAGAGCCAAATAACTGATTGTTTTCTGTATCTGTGATATTAGCTGGTGCTAATTTATGAATTATTCAAAGTGGCATGCTTTGGTTTCATCAGGGAGGATTTGGGACTAAACAATCAGAAGTTGTAAATGCCCGATTTTAAGGATGAGTGGCTGTCACTAGGGTGGGGAGGAGGGGAAGAAAAATTATCTGGCTTGTGATCATCTTGAACACGAACAGATGCAGATCTCCCTTCGAGACCAAAATAAGCAAGGTGGAAGATTATCTGTCCACAGGACACTGCCATGCAGCGGTTCAACAGCAAACAGTGCACTCCAGCCAAGCCCACAAACATGCTAAGAGGGTGGTGGCTGGGGGTGAGGGGGTTGGCATGGAGCCTCAGAGTGAATTAAACCAACAGGAAAGCTGTTGGTCTACACAGCAAGACTCTGCGATCTTTGTCTCATAAACCTCACCTGTGCCTTTCTTTCTTTCTTCCTTTCTTCCTTCCTTTCTTTCTTCCTTCCTTCCTTTCTTTCTTTTTGGAAAAGCATTATTCTGAACAGCAATTAGCGTCACTAAAGTTTTGCCCATCGTTGGAGACTTGAAAATACAGCTTAACTAACCATTTCTCTTATCTCAGCGCCCAGGTCTCCAGCTTTGCTTTTGCAGCTGCAGGAGCTCGTGGGAGGTGGTGTTTGGGGAATCGCTTCGGATTATGGCCCAGTGCAAATCAGCTCGTGGGGCAGGACAACAACAGAGAGAAAAGGGAAATGTTGACTCATGTGTCTGCTGTGGCAGAGAGTGAGGAAGGAACACAAATCTGTAGTGTAAGGGACGGATCCGGTAATGTTTTGTGTCCTGGAATACACTCAGCCGGCGAGCAGTGTCTATGGTCTGCCTGTCTAGCTGGGCTGCAGTTGAGTAGCTAAGTGACTTAGCCTTATGGCACAGACTGTCTTGTCACTTACCAGACCAATTTCCCCATTAGGCAATCACATACACTACCTTTCCTGGTCCCTTGTGTCATGTGCCACCCTATAGCTGGGTTCTAACCTCTCCCTGCTGCCTAGTCTGTTCCTTTTCTCCTCCTGGGCTAACCAGAGGCCATCTGAGGTCTGTTACAGTATTCTGTATCCGTTGGGCCTACAAAGCAAATAACTGACACAGGGAGACTGAAACGTACTTTAAAGCTGCCAGCACTTTGCCGGGCAGAGCCTGAACTGATTCTAATCTACTCGTAAACTCAACAAACTACTCTAAACCTTATAACACACATATACTCAAAGCACTTGCCACTATGACCCCTGGGCCGGTCCTCATCAAGTCCCCACCATCCTCCTCCCATCGCCCCAAACCTCTTCCCTCTCCAACTGTCCAACTTTTCTCCTCCTCTCCAGGAAGTCCCGCCTTCCACTTCCTGTCCTTCTGCCCAGATGATTGCCTAAACAGCACTTTATTGACGGTTGATACATTCACTTAGCATTCTTCCACAGAGGTCCTGGAAAAGAATCAACCGGGAAAGAACCTGAGCCTCAGAATGACAATATGGGGTGGTTACAATGTGGGACTGGCAATGTGTTAAAGAAAATATCAATAAATAACCCTAATATGTCATGTGGATGAGAATTTGAAAATTTGCCTTACAGCATTTACTTGCTAGTGTGGTTGGGCTTAGCCTAATGAGTGTGGCCATGTCAACTTGCATTTCCTCTGCAAGGGAGGCTGTGGTAGGTGAGCCTTTAATTAGACATATGTTACCCGGAATAAGGTGATGGTTGTGTTGGGAAGAAAGGAAGGGGCAGTGCTGTTTGGTGGAGAATTAGCAAGAGTCGCCCACAGCACAAACGACTCAGGTCTTGCAGAGTGACCAGGAGAAATGAGGACTGAGGAAAGTTTGTGGAATTTGTCAGTAGGAAGTCACTGATGGTTTTAAAGAGCCCAGAGTAGGGTAATTATCGGATACAGGAGAGGTAGGAATGCAGGAACAGTAAATTACACCAGGCAGAAGGGTGCTTTTGGGTGTGGAAGGAAGGAAATGAAAAAACTTGAGAGGCATGCTTTCTTCAAATCCAGCAAGAACTGTTCATATTCTGAGGCTGGCAAAAGGAAATGGGGAAGTTGGGGGCAGGGAATATAGAGAGGCTCTGAGCAAGGGTGGATCCATGTTAAGATATCTTAAGGTTTCAGTGTTATTAGTCTGCATCCGACACGGACGCATGTCAAATCTCCAGAGTACCTGTTAAATAATTGTAAAAGGAACATATAGCTAATAAAGAAGAAATATAAAGCAAATTCAAAATAAGGAAAAAGTATAAAATAGGTGGGATCAATAAAAATTGGTAAGATAATAAGTAGAGATTATCTTATATGATGTATATATGTGTGTGTATATATATAATGCTATTGAATATAAATGAACTATAGTTAATGTAGATTTTGGATTTGAAAAAGAAAGAAATTAAAAACATTAAGCTGTTTTTATCTGACTAGAAGCACAGAATGCACAGTGAGTAAAATGAATGTAAGAAAACTGGGAATCTGTGTTATCACTTATAGTGTTGTAAAAGTAAAATATTAAAAACCACAAAAAGCCAGGGGTCCCATTTTCTTACCTTTTTTTCATCACCCCAGTGCATTTTCTCAAGACGGGAGAAAGCTAAAAGGAAAGGTATTCTAACTTTTAGCACCTGTATAATGGGCTACTGTTTAAAGATTCAAGCAGGACCCATGCAAGCAAGGTTCAGGAAGCAAAAGCAGGGTCCTGAGGGGGAGATGGCTGGCTAGACATGTCCGATGGCAAGCTCCCAGTCCCACGAGAGACCCTGCCCCATTAAACAGCGTGAAGAACAACAGAGGAAGAAGCCTAGTAACCACACGCACAAGTAACATGTGCGCACACACACACATACACAAGCAAACAGATAAACGAATAAGTGTAAGCTTAAAAGGAAAGAAAGGCTATCCAACTAGTTGGTTGCTTTACCACACAGCACCCAGGGATGTAGGCTCACAGGATACCTGAGACTCTTCAAAGCATATTTTAGTACATATCTTCAAAAGCTCCTATATTTGTAAATACCAGCTTTGCAAAGTTCATATGCAGTAACAGTCCAATGAGGTGAAAAGCAAAAGCAAAACCTAAAAACCCAATGAAGAATTTGTTAAATGTGTGCTGTGGAATACACAGGGGGTTAAGCCATCAGACTGATGGTCTATGGCTTTGAATTAGTTCATAGTAAATAGGAAAAAAAAAAAGATAATGCTGATGGTGGTCTGTTATGTAAGAACTAGATGTTGGCTTCTTTCTCTGGCTATGACAGAGACTGGGCACAATTTATGACATGAGCATCTAAGGTCTTTGGGATCTCTAAGCAACAGGAGTGTATTTTTGTATGCTAATGAGATGACTGGGGACAGGTGTTAAGGGCACAAACTAGGGAGAAGAGACTATGTGTGGAAACAGTTTTTCCCTCCAGTCGCCCTCTAGCTGAGTTGTGTAGGTAGCCATAGCTGGGCTCTCTTCCCTGTCATCCAAATGGGGCCTTGGAGTTCACCACAGAGCCCTGAGCAAGCAGGCGCTAGCAGCCATGCCTGGGATCTTGTGGCCCAGGGAATACTGGACCCTTGAGAGGAGATTAATGTCAGCTGTTGAGCAGATGCCAGGACTTGGTTCTTAGGAAGTGGAGAACAACAAGACCTTTGCTAACCCTGGAGAGCAAGAGAGAACCAGGGCCAGAGAAGTTCCCTCCTAGAAGCCCCTGGCCGTAAAACTGCGGCAGACTGCTTAGATCCACAAGCCCCTGCGGACAGACACACGAGAGAATTAACAGAGAGCCCAAAGGACTGAGCATCTCTCAAGAGAACACACTGGTGCTGATGAGAGGGAAGCAAGCAGAAGGAAAGCTGCTCAGCATCAACCCCCGGCACTTACAGAGACCTAAGTGCTATGTAGGAAGGTGCTCTGAAATCAAAACACAGGCTTTAGTAGCTGAGGCTAGGAGAAGCTGGTCACCCCTGCGGCCCCAGTGTTTTCCTGTGCTTATCTGGTTGTTATTCCAAAGGATCCGTTTCTTCTGTTGTTGTGGTTGGAACTTTCCCTGCTGTCTTCCCGAGCTCCGCCGTGGGCTAGTGAATTTGGTTTCACACTCTTTATCTAATGGTTCTCTGTGTGTACCAGAGTATGTTTTTGCGAGCCCCTTTCTCGTTCCCAGAGTTTTAGAAAGTTGGCCAAGCTCTGCAAACTCTCAGTAGGCAGTGCTGTGCAGGGCTGTTTGGGAAGCTCAGCTGCTCTGTGGGTCAGGAAGTCGGGTACATGAGGATTCTGGGGCCTTCGGGTCTTTATTTTCCTGCGGCTGCAGTCAAAGGTCTCTCCACATGCTCTGACAGATACATGGCTTCTCCTTCTGTCCTTGTAACTGTGGCAAGCCCTTTGCGTCGATAAGTTGGAATATACACATCATGTACATATATATTCCAAATATATTTGTGTGTATAGTCCAAGTATGTATGTATGTATGTATGTATGTATGTACGTATGTATGTATGTATTCCAAAATGTTAAGGGTTCTAGAACTACATTTGTCGTTTTTTTTAGTGTGAATGTATGTTGTGTGCAAGTATGCATATGTGTGTGTGGGTGTGGGTGCATGTGGAAGACAGACGTTGTCTTCTTCCATCTTATGTTTTGGGACAAGGTTTGTTTCTAAACCTGCAGCTTGCTGGCTTGCCTAAACCAGCCCATAATCCCCTGGGATCCTCCCGCCCCTGCCTCTCCTGTGTTGGGCCTGTAAGTGCACACTGTCCACCTGGCTTTTTAGCGTGGGTTCTGGGGGATGGAATCTAGGTCATCACACTGACACAGTAAGCACTTTACTGACTGATTGTGTGTGTGTGCGCACGCATGTATGTATGTGTGTGAGCATATGTGTGTGCGTATGCGTATGTGTATATGTGTGTGTACATGTGTGTATAGGTGTGCGTGTGTGTGTGTGTGTGTGTGTGTGTGTGTGTGTGTGTGTGTGTATAGTCCTATCTTATAAAAATCTCTACTCTGACATGCATTTTATTGAACAGTTTGGTCACAGCTACTCTTGGGGCCTATGACAGGTCACCCCGAGCCATGTGGAAGTATGTTTCAGTTGGCTGCTTTTTTTTGTCGTGCCTGATAACACTTTATTAAATGTTGGATGCTGTATACAAATAAACACTGAAGCTTTGGTGAACTCAGTCTTTACTGGTACTGCAGAGTGGGAACGGATCGCCTTGATCATTTAAGGAAGGAGCTGCCGTGTGGCGAGGCCTCAGTCTGGGAAAGCTGCCTCCTCTGAGGCAGAGAGCAGAAGGTGAACCATCCCACAGCTTTGCTGTTTAAGGCCCTGAGCTGCTGGGCTACTGAGCTACTGAGCTGCTGAGCTGCCTCTTACGAGGGAAGCAGGGGGTCTGGTTAGCTCTTCCTCTCCCTTCAGTTTGTACAGACCTGTGTGTGCACCAGCAGCTGCTCTGTTCCCACCTCTTCCCACTGCTGCCATTGATGGGGGAATGGAACCGGAAATAGACAAGCCTCCTGTGACAGCCAGCCAGCCCCATGTATAGCTATGGCTTTCTAGTGGCTTGTTTGTTTGAGAAACTCTTATACCCCAGCACAGAGTGGGCCTGGGACCCACTGGTGTGCAGCCCAAGGTGGCCTAAGATTTCTAACAGTCGTCCCGCCTCCAGCCTGTTGGAATGCCAGGTGTTAGCCACCACGCCTGGCTACACAGCCTGCCATTTTGAAAACCCAAGCTTATATGACAAGGTAACTGCGGAGCTCAGCAGCATCCGCCGAGAGGACAGGAAGTGAAGTAGTGGTGCAGCGAGCTGGCAGACACTGCTCAAACAACAGTAGCATCGTTATCCTGCCATGTCAGTGTGGCCGTGCCAGATCTCACATATGGAAGGCTTGTCCCCAACATCACAGCTCTCAGGTGGGGCCTCTGGGATGTGCCTGGATCGTGCAGGCCCGAGTCATAGACCAATCCGCTGGTAGATTGTCGTAGATGGGCTTTTGTGACATGGTGGGAACTTCAGGAAATGGAGGCATATTACTGAAAGAGGGCCCTGGAAGGCCTTTCCTTTTTTTTTTTTTTTTTTTTTTTTTTTTTTTTTTTTTTTTTTTCCTGACCCACAGCTGGGAAAACTTCATTCTGCCCTGACTGAGGCCCAACACCATGGAACCATCTTGGGTGGGAACTTCTGAAGCTGTCATCCAAATCTCCCTTTTAAGTGGGGTTTGTCACAGCAATGAAACCCGGCTACTGCAAATGGTCAGATGTCTGGGCGACTCAGGGCAGGACGGGAAATATGTGCTACTCCAGTGTGACAGGATTTTCAGACAGGGGAAGGGAGTACATAGAAGACCTAGAAATGAGCTGAGAGCTCTGTCAGTTGAGGCCCAGGTGGCTCATCAGTACGCCCCTTGGGCCTGACTCCCCATGGACATCGCATAACCTGTTAGAATCACATCTTTGTTTCAACCACTTTCTTTGTAGACACTTGTTAGCGTAAAAGAGCAACAGAAAAAAATTAAGTGTCAAAGAATAAAATTGTAACAATAAGCTTTGAGATCTTCATTGTCCTTGTTAAGGTTTCTCTGTTTTGGTCTCTTGACTTCCAGCTGTAGCCTCTCTGGCATCTGGCATGGGAAAGGGAACTCTGCAGGGTCAGGAGCCTGGCTCACTGCTGGCTCTGCCCACAGCAGGGGTCAGGGCAGACTGAGTTCTCTAAGACTCAGGAGTTCAGGAAACCTGAAAGCCCTGTTCCTATGGCTGCATGCAGGATTTCGCATGGGTTCCAGCTATTACTGAGAAGCCCAAAGCCCCCTCCTTGCTTTGCTTTTTGCTGCCTAAGACAAAAGGCAGAGGACCCTATCTGTCCTGGGGACAGCCATCAAGATGCCCTGGACCTCCAGAAAAGCACCTTGCAGCATTAGCACCCCTCAACGCTCAGGCACACTTTGCAGAAGCCAGAGCACCCTGCACAGCCTGGCCAATCACACTTTTGCTCCCTTCTTTCTGTGCCTTATCTGTCACTTTCCTGTCACTTCCACCCCAGCACGCCAGTCTACTCATATTTGCCAGGTGCTCCAGCGGTACAGGCCGGCTTGTCCTACTGCCTCTTTCTTTGCTTCCATTGTTACTCCGCTCTCTTGCTCCCTCTACTGGTGAACGCTTGCTTTCCTGAAAGGAAAGTGTGGTTTACTTACAGGACCAGGCTGCCTTCCTCTGTGCTTCCTCGCATGAAATTACTACTGATTTTCGTTGTTGTTGTTTTGGTTTTTCGAGGCAAGAGTTTCTCTGTGTAGCCTTGGCTGTCCTGGACTAACTTTGTAGACCAGGTTGGCCTCGAACTCACATTGATCCTCCTGCCTCTGTCTCCCAAGTGCTGGGATTAAAGGCGTGTGGGCAAGGGAGCCTTCAGAAGTGTAGGACAGGCAGGAAAAGGCAGAGACGGGTCTTAGGGAGAGCACACTCTATCACAAACTGCCTAATTCCTGCTGTCATGGCTGTTTGCTGCCTTCCTATGCTTCCTTTAGTGCAGTGTAACTGTGTCTGTGAGTGTGCGTGTGCATGTGTGTGTGTGTGTGTGCGTGTGTGCCTCTGTGTGTGTGTGTCTGGTGTATATATATTGTGCATGTTCACACTCAAAAGGAGCTTAGAGGAAAACTGGTGTTTCTCTGACTCTACACACACATACACACACACACACACACACACACACACACGCATGCACCACTCTCTCTCACTGTATTGAAACTTATCAAACAGACCAGTGAGGCCCACAGACTTGCGTTCTCTTCAGCACTGGGATTGGAAGTGTGCCTGTGCCACCACATGCACTTTTTGTTTTGTTTTGTTTTTAAGAATGGGTTTAGGGACCAAACTCATGTCTTCACACTTCACTGATGGAGCTGTGTCCCCAGCTCTGCGGCACGACCCTTGAATCAGTGTTACCGAAAGTTCCAGCGCTTAAGCTGGTGCTCACTTAGTCATAAACAAGCCGTAAACGTTAGCTCAGGGACTGAGCCAGCTGGACTTGGAAGTCATTCAGGGTCAGAGCTGGGTGCAGCACCACGCACCAGCCTAAGGAAGGACGTTTTGATGGTGGGTCAGGAAGTTAAGAGGAGTAAAGGGCACAGTCATGACGGGGGCAGGGGTGGGGGGAGGGAGCTGGAAGGGCAGAGGGGTCGGAGTCAAAAGACGGACGATGGACATGAAGAGGGCACAGGGCACTGCTGTGAGCCCACAAGGCACAGCTTAGTGCGGAAGGCGTGAGTGATGCCATGACAGACTCAGCACGTTGGCCGTCTTGCCCCAGATTGTTTTCAGTCATCCACAGTCTCTTCCTGTAGCCAAACCTACCTCTCCTGGCACAGGGACTGCTGCCTCCTGGGAACTGGTGGCCTGAGGTCATCAGAAGTCGATTTTCCTAGCCTCTGCCTCTTCTCCTCAGAATGCTCCCATGCCTCCTGCCTCTCCTCTGCCCTCTGAGCCTTTCCCCTCACCCTTGGTGACTTTACCTCCT
This sequence comes from Acomys minous, assembly GCF_964271855.1. Lineage (NCBI taxonomy): Eukaryota > Metazoa > Chordata > Mammalia > Rodentia > Muridae > Acomys > Acomys minous. The sequence continues at coordinate 3,231,779 of NC_140490.1, forward strand.
GACTCTAGAGGGAACTGGGCCCCTTCAGTACACTCTCCGTCACCTCACCCTACGTGGGTAAGCACAGTTACAGTTAGTTGGGGGGGAGGGGGGAGGAGCCATAAACATGCCGCTCATTTCCTGGCCCAGAGTATCAAAGTAGATTATGGCTGTGGCTGCCCATTCTCCCTACTGCTCTCTGCTTAACGATGTGAGTCTGGGTTTCTTCCACCTCGCTGCAATTGTGCCTCGTGCCCGCCCTCCAGGGACAGCTAATCATTTCCTCTAAGGCGCTTTCTGTCCGCGCCATGGATTCCTGGAGAGATGTAGCTATAAACGTCGCCTTTCTTTCCTCCCTTCACATCCTTGAGACCGTGGGCTCCCGGGTCTCCACGCATGGGCTCCCATGCTGCCTCTGCCACAATCTGCAGTGCCTTCTCTGAAACTGGACTCTGGCTTCTTGCGCATTGCAGTGCTGGGCCCTGCACTCGACCCTAAGGGGCCTGCTGTGTGGATGCGGAAATGGCGCCTGTCCCTTTAGATTGCGTTTGGCATCAAATGCAGGATGACTGCAAAGCACTTTGTGGGCTGCGTGGCATGTAGGATGTGCTGAGAGATAGCTGACAATATTTTTTTATCTCTCTCCTCTTGCTAGCGATACGTTTTCTTTCACCCACGCATTGTTTCCTAGCTGTTATAATTTGGATCGGAAACATCTCCCACAGGCTCTGTTTTTTTCTTTTCTTTTCTTTTTTCCAGCTAAATGTGTCCACATGACCAAAACTATCCTTCTCAACTGTATGTTAATAAACTTTGAGAGTCTTACATATGAACAGCTGCTGCCACCACCAGGTGCTGAGCGGCTCTTCCCTCCCTCCCCACTCAATGGATTGGAAGCTTTTCTCCCCCAAGTGGCTTCTGTTGCACATTCTGTCACAGCAACACAAAGCGCTGAATAAACTCGACGCTGTCTGTGCTTTCGGCTTTGCTGATTTCAGCCACCCCACCCCCTCCTCCCAAACTCTTACTACTTCACCCCCTGAAATCCTGCTTCCTAGGGGGCCTCACGCACTTGCTCCCTTGTCCACGAGGCCTCGCAAGTCTCTCAAGCGAAAGGTGTGCCCTCCCCAGAGACGTCTCCTCATCTCTCTCCTCAGTGATCTGTCCTTTATTATGCGTATTTAATTATGTGGTTGGTCATCCTTACAAGATGCTGAATACCTGTTCTAGCAGACTCAGGAGCACTCCTAATCCACTTTTATTAGATTCAACGGGAATGTCATTTCAAAGCTTGCAGATAATCTCCAGAGAATTCTGGACAGGGTTGGCTGGCCAGATGTGGTGGTGCACACCTTTAATCCCAGCACTCGGGAGGCAGAGGCAGGCTGCGAGTTCGAGGCCAGCCTGGTCTACAAAGTGAGTCAAGGACAGCCAAGGCGACACAGAGAAACCCGTCCTGGAAAAACAAAAACAAAACAAAACAAAAATCCTGAAATGAAATAACACGAGAAAGCGAAAGAGCTAGCACATGGATTCTTTGCATGTTTCAATGTCAACAAAAAGGGAAATATGAAGGATTCTGAGTGTAACATGAGCCATATTACGAAGTCTGTGGTCGTGGAGGTCCGGCTTAGAAGGCTAGTCGGGAGGAAGCACGCTGGGTCCAGCCTGATCTCGGGAGGCCAATAAACCATCCAGAGACCATTGGCTCAGTAGGAAAGGCAATGCGGGGAGAGGCATTGAGACAGACTGAAGTCAGCCTTTGCTAACCACGAGAAAAGGAATGAGTTTGTCAGCGTGAAAACAGTTACAGGGACGGAGAAGACGGCTCACATGGTTAGGGCCCAAGAGCGTCCACTGAGCTGGCACGCGTCAGCTCTCCGCTCCAGAACAGGAACAAACTGCTCTTGCTTATGTTGCTTACTTGGCTTTAACATGCTTCTCACTATTATCAGGGTGGCAGAGTTTCTCAGCGTTTTCTCTCCTGAGCCTTCAAGGCACGGTTGTATGTTTCTTCCTACCTGCTAAGGTCTCAACATAGTTTCCCCTTACCTCCCACAAAACCGCTTGTTGAAATTTAGGCCCCATTGTGAGTCTGGGAGAAAGTGGAAACAACGTGTGGAGTTTGCAGTTGAGGCACCCGGAAGGCATGGCGGGACAGATGAGGTCATCCACCAGCACAGCTTCTTCAGAGTCTCATGCCTTCTGCGCTGGCCGTCTAAACAAGTGGGGGAGAGGACAGATTCCCAAGCCAGAGAACAAGATAGCAAATTGGTTATTTATTTGTGATGCTGTGGTGGGGGTTGTTGTTTTTAGATCCTGTCTCAAGTAGCCAGAGATAGCCTGGTACTCCACAAGTGGTCAAGGATGACCTCAGATTCTCAAAGCCTCCTAACTTTTTAAATTTAACTTAATTAAAAAAGTTTTTTTTTTCCGTTCTAACTTAAAATCATTGACTCAGATCCACTTGTTGATTTCTAAAATTAATATGCTGTCTAAGTCTCAAATAGTTTATCCATAGAGTCTCTTAAATTAGTATGCAAACGATATTGGTGTGTAGTGACAGTTTAGCGTCTTCCCAGCCAGTAGTTGTTGCTTTCTTTTCCTAGGACCTAAATTGTTAGGCGGAAACTGGGATGACAATAGTCTCTCACAGTTCTTCCTCTAAAGCAAATGCTTCTGGTTTGTCACTACAGAATAAAGCCTGGAGTGTTTCTGGTCGAGGCCCCTTATCAAGTGAAGGAAATCTGCACGCTTTTTTTTTTTTTAAGAAAACCATAACTGTGTGTCATCTTTTATCAATTTTTTTTTAAGTATGTTGAGATCACTGTATTTTTCACACAGATATTGTCCAGACTGATGCAACTGTGCATACAGAGGAGCTGCCTTGTATCTTTTCATACACTGCTATTGATTCAGTTTATTTTCAAGTAATGTATTATCTTTGTACTAGTAATGGAAGATAGAAGATTTTTTCCTGTGTTTTCTTTATTGGAATAGTCTGCAGGCGACTGAGATCCTTTCTTTTCTTTTCTTTTGAGACAAGGTTTCTCTGTATAGCCCTGCTGACCTACTTACTCTATAGACCAGGCTGGCCTCAGGAGATTCAGCTAAAGGTGCACGTCATCACTGCCCACTGCCTGATTTTAAGAAATCATATGTAATTTCTCCTCCTCCTCTTCCTCCTTCTCTTCCTCCTCCTACTTTGTTATTTTTTGAGACAAGGCTTCTCTGCGGAGCCCTGGCTGTCCTGGAGCTCACTCTGTAGACCAGGCTGGCCCTGAACTCACAGAGATCAGCCTGCCTCTGCCTCCCGAGTGCTGGGATTACATCACAGAGGTTTGCTAGGTTGATTATAAAAGTGACTGGACCTGTTTGCTTGTTGTAGATTTGGAGAGTACATTTTTAATTTACTTTGTGTCTCTAGGCTTTAAAAGATTCTCTCTTCCTTCCTTCCTTCCCTTCCTCCCATCTTCCTTCCGTCCCTCCTTCCTTCCTTCCTTCTTATATCCCCCTCCTCCTTCTTTCCCTCTGTCACTTCTCCCCTCCCCTTCCCCCCCCCCCTTTCTTTATCTATTTTTGTTGTTGTTCTTGTTGCTTGAGACAGGGTCATACTATATAGAGCCCAGGTTGGCCTGAAACTCACAGTAGTCTTCCTAACTAAGGCTTCCGAGTGCTGGAGTTCTAGATGTGGCCCACGGTGCCCCACAGGAGTTTTCTCTTTGAACTCACTTTAATTGGCTTAGGTTTTTATACTATTTGCCCCATGGCTCCAAGCTTTCAAAATCACCGACAAAACCGACTTTTCTGGTTATCCTCCCCGTTCCTTCTGCCTTCAATGTGAAAGAGCATGTTTATTATTTGTTCAGTCTTCTTTAAAAGTATTAGTCAAGGCCATGAATGACAGAGAAGGCTAAAGCCTGCCAAGATGGGAGGACAGCAAGGCAGAGTCAACCAGATGCAAGGTGAGGCCGAGCAGCAGGTGAGCAGCTGTGCAGGGGGCAGGTGTGAAGCAGCAGGTGAGCAGTGCAGTGGGCAGGTGTGAAGCAGCAGGTGAGTGACAGTGCAGTGGGCAGATTGAAGCAGCTGGTGAGCGGTGCAGTGAGGAAGTGTGAAGCAGCAGGTGAGCAGTGCAGTGGGCAGATGTGAAGAGGCAGGTGAGCGGAGCAGTGGGCAGGTGTGAAGCAGCAGGTAAGCAGGCAGTGGGCAGGTGTGAAGAGGGCTCCTTAACAGTGCCTTGCCAGCAGCCACTTCCTGGTGCTAACCACTCTGTTATGACTGTAAGAGATTGACGACGTCCAGGAAGCTGAGTGAAGCATGTACGGGAACACATCTCGTTTTATTTGCTTTCAGCTTTTCTGTTACATCCAACATAACTTTGAAAAAAAAAAAAGAAAAGAAAAAGAAAAGGTAAAACTAGAGGTGGGTGGACAAAAAGGAACAGTGTCTCTGAAGAGGTTGATATGGGTAGTGTGTAGAAAACCAACTGTTGGAGGGAAGAGGCTGAGAACTAAGCTTTGGGAAGGGTGTTTGATCAGAGTGGAAGCAGAAGAGACGGTGAAACGTTTAAGTTTAACAGTGATCACATCTACGTCTTGGTCATTTCTAGCCCATGACAATACTTATTTGTGTGTACATGCTGGGTGCGCATGCAAGCCAAGGCCAGAAGTCAATTCGGAGTATCTGCCTCAATCCTTTGACACTGTAGTTTTCAAGATGAGGTGTCTCACTGAACCCGGAGCTCCTTTATTGGCTGGACCAGCCAGTGAGCTCAGGACCTATGTCTGCCTCCCCACTGCGGGGGTTACAGGTGTATGATGCCCAGCTTTCCACATGGGTGCTGGGATTCTGCACTCAGGACCTCAAGCTTGCATATAATATTTTATACTAGCACATATTATTCTATATGATATAATAACATATGTTATAGTACATTGTGCAGTTCTAAAGATGCATACAATGGATTTGTTTTCTAGAACTTACTCCCTTCAGCACCTCTTGTGACACTCCTCCCCTCCACACTGATCATTTAGCGCCAACATTCCCACGGATACCTTAATAGAATCTTTTTTTTTTTTATCTAGATTCTGCATAATGAGAGAAAATATGTGGTCTTTGTCCTTCTGAGTTTATTCCATTTCTATGATCGCATTCCATGCCATCTACTTTCTAGCAGATGACGTAAGTTCCTCCTGATATTACACCACATTTCCCATGTCTGTGGCCCAGTGATGGGGCCCAGGCTGGTTCTAGAACGTGGCTGCAGTGGACATGATACGCTGGCATCTCTGTTGACTTTGGTCCTTCAGGTAAATGTCCAAATGTGTTATTGCAATGTCACGGGGCAGTTCAATTTCAGTTTCTTGAGCAATCGACTTCCACAGCAGGTATGCTAGCTTACAGTCTTACCAGTAGTGTTGAGGACTCCCGTCCCCACAGCCTCACCGCCATTGGTTGATGGGAATGAGATGGAATCTCGGTGTGGTTTTTTTCTTTCTTTCTTTTTTATGACCGATGACAGTGAATATTTTTCATTATTTATTGACCATTCTTACACCTTTTGAGGACCATCTTTTCTCATTTGCTGTCAAATCCTGGGGTGCTAGAGTTCCATCCAGAAATCCCTTGCCTGTACTTATATCTTGTGGTGTTCCCCGCTAGAATTTCCCCCTTTTTACCCTAAGGTCTTTGATCCATGCTGAGGTGACTTGAATCCAGGGTGAGACTTCCTTTTACACGTATGGGCACCTACATGTCCCAGCACCATTTACTTGAGGCAATCCTCTCTTCAGCAAAGTTTGGCTTTGCTCCTGGAACTCAACTGCTGGTTGCTGTGTGGGCTTTCCCTGTATCTTTATTTTATTTACTGTCTGCATGCCTGTTTTGTGCAAGCATGGAGCTGGCCTGTCACCATGGCTCTGCAGCATTGCTGGAAATCAGTACTGCCCTTCACCCTTGGACTGAGTTGTCTACTTGGAGCCATTTTGTGTTTTCATACAAACTTTAAGATCATTCTTGATATATCTGAAGAATGTCTTTGAATTTTGGTGAGATTTACACTGGATCTGTAGGTCAGTGTTAATAACAATCATCTTTACATTAATTGTTCAAATCTATGCACATCTTCCTGTTTTCTACTGTGTTCTCTAATTCTATTAAGGCCGAGAATCTACTGGGTTTTGTGTGTTGGTTCTATATCCTGCCACTTTGCTGAAAGCTCTTATTAGATGAGCCTTTGGTGGCTTTTAAGTATAATATCATATTACCCATGGCTATGGATAAATTGATTTCTTCCTTCGTAGAAGGACACAAGGTGCATGTGCTCAAAGATAAACATTAGAGAAACGAGCATTGTTAAACGCAAAGGCTTTGTTCTTCAATGGAAGAAATTGGCACCTGTTCACCTGGAAGGCTGGGTGGATGCTGATAATATAGTGATCTTTGCTAGTCTACGAGGCCAGCCCTCGCCTGAATGCCCCAGAATCCTGAGCATTGTCTCTTAGTCAATACAATCTCTCCTCCTGAAAGAGGTCCCAGTAATTTGCAGAAGAGTTTGCTATTGTCCTTGTTACAAACGCTCCCTCCCTAGGCCCGTGTCTTGAGCACTGTTTCTCTGTCAATAGAACACATTCTTGTGGCGAAGGTTTCGGTGCTTTGCTAAAGAGATATACTTTGAAGAAGAGTTTTGATGTAGCCATGCCTAAAGCTTTGTTGTAATGATTGTCATGAGGAAACTTTTCCCAAAGTTCTACTGTGTTTAAATTTGTAAAAAAATAAACCACTTGGCATCAGACTCCAGAAGCTTGGACCAGCCTGGCTAACTAAGTTGAGCTGTACCAACTTTTCCTCTTACCTCACCAGGATCTGTTCCCTACCCACAATCCTGCAGGGCCCCCACATTCCTCCCCTATTTCTATTTTGTTTCCTTATGTTCCATTCCCTTATTTCTGCTAAGACTCAAGTACCATGTTAAAGAAAGTAGAGTGGGTGCCCTGATCATTCATATATATATATATATATGTATTCTTTATATATCCTTTCTCTCTCCCATTAATATAATACTGGCTATGCTTATTGAATAAGACTTTTATTATGCTGTGGCACGTTTGTTCTCCTCCTAGTTTCTCCAGGACTTTTATCATGAAGTGCTGATGGACTTGGCCAACACCTTTTCCTGCAGCTATGGAGGTGATATTGCAATTTCTATCTTCGAGTCTAGTTTTGTGCTGAATTATGTTTATTGGATTACATGTATTGTATTACCCTTGCATAATCACATCAGGTTGATCATGGTGCATATATCTTTTTTATTTTTTTATGTTTTTGAGACAAGGTCTCTCTATGTAGGCTCTGGCTGTTTTGGAACTCACTATTTAGGCCATGGTGGCTTCAAACTCACAGAGATCTCTCTGCTTCTGCCTGCTGAGTGTTGAGATTAAAGGCTGGTTGTGCTACCACATCTGGCTTGTAGTCTTTTTAATTTGTTGTCAAATTTAATTTTCAGGCACTTGGATAAGCTTATACGACTGTCAGGGAAAGCAGATACAGTTTTGTTGTTGCTACTAATGGCGATGATGGTGGTGTGCCATTCTCCAATTTTATACAGGGGCAACACTGCCTCTGTGGAATCTGCTAATGTTCCTTCCCTTCTGGCTTTATGGAACCATTTGTCGTTCTTGAAAGGTCCATGGTAGAATCCATTTGGTCTTGGGCTTTTATTGCTTGGAAGGCTTTATCGTGGCTTACCACTCTTTCTGTATTCAATTTGTCTTCTTAGTGGGTAATTCTTTTCCCCAGCTTAAGAGTCTCATGACTGTGTGCGGGGAGAAAGAGGCCGAAGCAGTAGAAGCACTTGGGTACTTTACCTCCATCCTCAGTAGGAAAAGGGAGCCGGGATGCTGATGGATGACAGTCATTAGAGCCGAGGTCAGGCTGCCACTCAGGGTGTGGATTTGTACTTGTGAATGGCGTTTCCTCCTCCTACCAGAGGTCTGGATGCCACTTCCCTGAAGACTTCCACCTGCTGACCTTCCTCTGCCACGCAGTCTGTGGCCTGATTTCTCTGCACAGATGGGTTTGCATTTGAGAGCCTGTATCTGCCACCTCCCGTCTCCTGTGTCTGCAGTGGTCCAAGCAGTGTGGGAGGTCACTTGCTTAGTCTGAGGGCAAGGCGGGGGTCTTCAGGGTTTGGAGATGTCAAACCCTCTGGGCCTCCTAATGCTCCCGGAAGAGAGGCATGGCAGCAACTCCTATTCTAGGGCACACTCTGCAGAGACTCTCTTGCGGTGCCCCTTTGTGCTGCTGGTGCAAGTCGCTCCCACAGCAGCCGGTTGCTGCGCAGTACAGGACTACCAACGCATCACTTCCCCGAGTCAGCAGAGCGTCCAGAGCAGCGGTTCTCAACCTCTGCACATCACATGTTTATGTCACGGTTCACAACAGTAGCAAAATTACAGTTATGACGCGGCAATGAAGACAGTCGTTATGGTTGGGGGTCACCACACCTCGAGGAGCTGGGTCAAAGCGTCTTTAGGAAGCTTTAAGGAGGCTGAGAGCCACCGGCAGGCTAAAGCCTGTTCTTCCCTCGTCCACTTGTGGATCCGCTTACAGTAGGGTAGGAATTTTCCTTCTTGCCTACCACTTTTCTTTAAAAAGTTAGGGTTATGGTCTACTTTACACACGTGAAGCTCTAGTATCTAACCGTCTCCTGCTTTCTGTTGCCCTCGCCTGCTTTTCTTTACCCACTACCTCTCTCTGAAGCCACAGAGTGAAGGTTCTGTTTCAGATTCCTAGGGATGCAGGAGGTGCCGGGTGTCTAGTCGGCCATCTTCAAAGCCATGTTTATTCCTGTTAAAATCAGTTCATCTTCCTAAAGTTTTAAGTCATTTCAAATAATTTTTAAATATATATTTTATTAATTTATTCATATTACATCTCAACTGTTATCCCATCCCTTGTATCCTCCCATTCCTCCCTCCCTCCCATTTTCTCCTTACTCCCTTCCCCTATGACTGTGACTGAGGGGGACCTCCTCCCCGTGTATATGCTCATAGGGTATCAAGTCTCTTCTTGGTAGCCTGCTATCCTTCCTCACAAGAAGAATATTATGACAGGCAGATCTGGGCCCAGGGGCCCTGCTCAAACTATGGCACCAGCCAAGGACAATATGTGCAGTAAACTTTGCACCCCAACACAGATCTAGCCAATGGACAGGACATTCTCCACAGTTGAGTGGAGAGTGGGGACTGACTTTCACATGAACTCTGATGCCCCATATTTGACCATGCCCCCTCGATGGAAGGATAGCAGGGATTTCAAATAATTATCTTTAGAAATACCTTTATTTTATTTTATTTTATTTTATTTTATTTTCTATTGAATTCACTGGTGCCTTTTTGTTTCTTCAACAAATATTTGCTAAGCTCCTGAGACTCAAACCTACAAGAGAGACAAACCTAGTAAGAGGAGCTGGTGTAATTTGGAGAAAGCCCAAACAGAATCAAGGCCCAGAGTAAACTGTACAGAAGCTTGTGTCCATACTTTCCCTCATATGTGTGGCCATATTGGGAGCCCATGTAGGCATCTGAAGGAAGGGGCATTATCCCAAGTTTGGATTCTAGTAGGTTGGATTGATATAGCTTGCAAGCTCAAAGTGCAGTGCAGTCATAATCACATCTAGTTCATACTCCGGACTGGTCTTCAGAGATAGTGAGTGGGTGTAGCTCAGCTGTGGAGGATGGTGATGTAGCTCAGCTGTGGAGGATGGTGGGTGTAGCTCAGCTGTGGAGGATGGTGATGTAGCTCAGCTGTGGAGGATGGTGATGTAGCTCAGCTGTGGAGGATGGTGACGTAGCTCAGCTGTGGAGGATGGTGATGTAGCTCAGCTGTGGAGGGTGTTGGGTGTAGCTCAGCTGTGGAGGGTGTTGGGTGAGGCACCTGGCATGAGAGGCACCTGTGCACGAGAGGCACCCTAAGGAGGCATTCTGGAACAAGCGGCATCCTGATGAGAGTGGCTTGCTCTGTGGCAGTGGGAGCTTGGTTACATCTTACTGGATCATATAACAGAGGTGGGTCTGGGAGCAGGGTTGCACTCTAATTCTCAAGGCAGCACCATTTTGTGGGCTGGGCCCTGGACTGATTGAGAAGCCAACAGCGAGCCAAGCACAGGCAGGCACTGAGTTCTTCACCTGACAGCAAGCCGATCACATGCAGGCACTGCGTTCTTCATCCTCAGACTCTCATAATGGACAGGGTGTGAGCAGCTTCCTCAAGCTTCTGCGCTGACTCCGCTGGGCCGGCACCAGGAGCTGAGATCTGAAGTAGACCCTCCCCCCTGTCCCCCTCCTCCCCCTTGTTAAGTTGCTTTGCCGGGACATTTCCCCAGAGCAATCTGAAAGGAAACTGAGGCACACTGTCAACTTACTTCTCTGTTTCCTCTGTACAGTCACTGCTGTGACCCTGGAGCCTAGGGGAACACTGGCCAGTGGCCACTACTATGATTTAGTGGCCCAATTCACAGAGCTAAATGGATCTGCGCACGGCTCTGCTCATCTGCACCTGTGCCAGGACCATGTGCTGCCTACATTTGTGTAGTTTGAAAGGATCTCTCGATGTGTAATGGACAATTTCCTGTGCGTGCATGCTAACATTTTACAGATGCAGTCATGTGACTGAATCGTTTCTTACCATGTGTTCTCCTAGTAAGGCTTTTTCCATTACCCGTTCTTTCCCCACTCACTGCACTACGGGGCACGGTAGAGAGTGTAATTTTGCTTGTCACTGTTAAGTTCCTAAGGCCCCCAAAAGGGCAGTTGGCGCTGACAGTGTCCCCAAATGAGCTCAGCTCAGGATGAACTGTGATAGGGTGGAAAGATTGGTGGCAGATAGACAAAACTTACACCCAGCATTGCTCAGAAACCTAAGGAGGGCTTTTCTGCTGTCGGGAGGAGCAGCTATCTAATCCCCACCAGCACACACCTGCAACACACTCACATCAAGGCCCCCACTGGAGCATTTTCCCTCCCCCTCCCCCCACCGACACTGCCACTGTAAAGTTCTAAGCTGCTCAGCTACCTCCACTCTCTGTAACCGGCAAGACTTTTCCCTGCCATTTTGCTACTTTCTCAGTGCCCCAAAAGAAAGCCATGGAAGCTTCGAACGTCCCCCAGATAAAGGTTTCTCCTTTCTGCCCATCAATGGGTCCAGTTTGGAGCTTTCACTGCATCGCTGCCTGCCACCACTGTCCGTCCTGCTCTGCCAGGTCTTCTGCATTTGTCTAATTTCCGCTCATGCCCACTTTACTGATATTTTCCCCATCATAATGCAGATTACTGGTGCTGCTTTCCGTTTGAAGAAATTGCAGAATGTGACCTCATGAGATGAAAGGGAAAGTCGTGGGCCTCCTAACACTGGCAGCTCCTAAGTTACTTCTGTTTCCTGAACCTTTGTTGCGTTGGATAATATTAATCTAGTAGGCATTTCTTTTTCTTTCTCTTCTCTTTCTTTCCTTCTTTCTTTCTTTCTCTCACTCTTTCTCTTTCTTTCCTTCTCTTCTTCTTTCTTTTGTAAAACTATATAACTTTCCAAAGAGAGAAAAAAATCTGCTGAGTGTGTGCTGGGGTCTACTTGCTTAGGAGAGACATCTCAGGCCTAACAACACTACGAGGCTTTAGTGGGCATTAGGTTGGGTGCTCCTGGGAAAACAGAGCTCCCAATCCAACTCTAGCTTTCTGTTCTAGAAGCTCAAATCCATGTTGTCTTGTGATGGGGAAGGTTCAAGATAGAAATTGGCCTAAGAGAAGATGAAGGATGATAAACAAATATCCCTGTGGAGTTAGCAGAGAAGTTCAGCTGGGGGAAGTGCATACCAAGGCCTTTAGAAGGAATTCTGTTACTTAATCAGCTCTTTCATCTACACAGGATGGCTTAATACAATACACAACTGACTAAACAACAGAGTTCTCGGAATAATTGACTACTCTCTTCACATTTCTGAAGGGTTGTATAATGGAATAGAAGTTAGGTTTATTTTTGTAGTCAGAGAGTAGAATGGGGGGGGGGCAAAGGAAGAGAAGGTTATATGTTCCCCCTCAAAGCATTCATCAATAATCCAGTGGGCAGCCCTAAAAGTTAATGAGATCTTGACTCAGGAAATTTTCAAAGATTGCTATATGTGGGCTGGGGAGACATCTCAGTAGGCAAAGTGATTGTCAGGCAAGTGGGAGGACCTGAGTTTGATGTCCAGAACCCACATCAAAAAGCCAGGCGCACACTTGTATACCCAGCATGGCAGAGCGAGGGACAGGCAGGCCCCTGGGGCCAACTCTGCTTGCTGAATTCCAAGCCAGTGAAAGACGACATCTCAGAAAACAAAGTTGGCAACAGCTACTGAGGAATAATACCAAAGGTTGACTTAGTATCCATTTTCACACAGACACGTGAATACACACACACACACACACACACACACACACACACACAAACAAAGTCATCACATTCCTTAGTAATTCTGTCCATGAGCAGAATGGTTAGAGAAGTAGAAGACAGGAAAAATTCATAGCATTCACCAGTCAATACCATGTGAATGTACATTTGAACACATATGCATTTGACAATATTTTAAGATAGACTATAGCTTATACTATCCTTTATTTTCAAAAGTATCCAAAGTTAGGGAGACAATTCCAGGCAAGTCGCGGGCTTGTATCCTGCAGAGTCAGATCACAGGTCACTCTCCTTCACATTTTCATCCCTTACAACTACTTCCCAGAGTCACATGGGAAAACTGGCTTCAGCTACCATGTGCATCCAAAGATCATCCTGGGTGAGTCATGAAAAGACACAAGCAAATGTGTGTAGATCGTCTGTGTTCCCCAACTTTCCTGTAGCTCTTGTCTGGCTTGTATGAACATTATTCCTTAATTCTTGTCTTTAAATGGTCATGCTGACTTCTTGGGTCACTGTTTTGTTAATGATCACTGACAATTTGATTAAATTAAGAAATGCCTAGGGTGTTAGTGAGGCATGCCTTGGAATGTGTCTCTGTGGGCATTTCCAGAGAAAACTGGGAAACACAACTCGCTCTGAATGTTGGTGGCACCATCCCCATGGGCTAGATGACTAAACTAAATAATAATAATAAGTCGCTGAAAGCTGGAATTTTCCTCTTTCTGCTTCCTACTCCATCTAAATGTGGAGTCCAGACACATACTTCCACCAGCTGGAACTCTGTCATGGCTCCATTGCCCCGTATGATGGACTGTCTCCTTCCAAACTGTGAGCCAATGAATGCTTCCTTCCTTAAATTGATTCTTTCAGATGTTCCATTACAGAGTGAGGTGTATGGCTATTGCCTTCATTCATTTCACCTTGCCCTTCCTCAACCTCCCCCCACTGGTTCCCCCATGGCCTTTCCAGTATGTCTCATCCCCAAAGACAACAATGTAAAGACGACATTAATTCTATGGTGACTGGTCCATGGTGACTGGTAGGGCCTTCTCACTACATCATCCCATGGAGAATGGTGAAAGAGAAGAAAGAGGGAGGGAAAGGAGAGAGAGGGAAAATAGTAGATGGCCTATGTGAGGGAGGGAACCAAAGCTCTCCTTTTATAACAAGCTAGCTCCCGAGATATTAGCATTAATCTAGTCCATGCGTCCTCATGGCCGCCAAGGTCTAATCAGCTTTCATCAGAGCCCCATTTCATAACACAACCATATTGGGGTTAAATTTCTAAGGCATGCCATTTGGGGAATACATCCAAACACTGGCACACCACAGGAATGACCGGTGTAAGCTGCCTAGTTTTATAAGCGAAATCATCATCTAAGAAACACACACCAAGAAGCATGCCTCTATTGAATAAGCCAGTTTGGCCACCTTTTGCGAATAGGCTTCCATGTTGCCATAGACAGAGGCCGGGAAGCAGGCTCCCTCAGCTCTGTTCACGATCTCCACTCTCCCACTCAGCACCCCATGTCACACCTGTGGACACCTTGTTTCCCAAAGACAGCTGAGCCTCTTTCTCACCTTCCCAGGGACTAACCCTTCCCCCAGTCACCAGCCTCCCAGCTTTCAGGACTGAGGGAAATTTCTGTTTGTTGTTTGTGGAAACACCCCACCCCACCCCAAAACCGGGGCCACAAGGCTTCAGGAAATCTGTGCCCATGGAATCCCAGGGCCTACCTCATCATATGCCCTGGAGCCCAGAGATAGGAGACTGCCAAGACAGGGAAACTGACTTACCTCCCACCCTGCAATTTCAAAAAGCAGTTTCTCCCTCCTCTCCACTACAAAGCCTGAATTTATCCCTGCACGGTGTGCTCTCCTAGACCCTTGGATACTTAGCTGCAGGAACTGGGGATGCCAATGTCTCATAACTCAACATCTGTTCAACTGAGTATTCTTTCACCTTCCTCCACAGACTTATTCCAGAAACTCTGAAATTGCTAGACAAAAACGCTGACAAGCATGGCCTGGGCAAGAACTTTCTGAAAGAATTCCAATAGCTTAGAGAACGATTCTAAGAGTAAAGAAGCAGGATTGCATGGCATTAAAAAACATTAAGGGGGGGTGCAGAGAAGCTCTTGTATCCAGCGAAGGCAACAATTGGAAGAGAGCAGAGACAGCATCCCTAACAGTGCCGAGGCCTCTGACGGGCTCAACAGCTGGGATGTATAAAGAACTCAGCAATATTAAATACTAAAAAGTGTATAATCTGATCAATAAGTGGGCAAGTAAATAAAACAGATCATTGTTGAAAAAGAAGAAATACAAATGACCAGTTAAGTATTTGGAACATTTTTCAATGTCCTTAGCCAACAAGGAAATGCAAATTAAAACTACCCTGATGATGTCATCCCAGGCAGAATGGCTGTCAGTATAAAAATGCTAGCAGAGGTATGAAGAGAGGGGAGCCCCTATAGAACAGTGATGGGGGTGTGAACTGATGTAGTAATTATGGAAATAAATATGGATGTTCCTCCCAGAAAACAAAATCACTAAATGATCCTATTACACCACTTTTGAGTGTGTTCCTAAAGCATTCTACAGAGATACCTGTAGCCTGGTCTACTGCTGCATTAGTCACAAGGGCTGAGATCCAGAGCAGCCTAGTGTCCTGTCACTAGGGGGATGGTAAAGAAATGTGGAATGTACACACAAAATGGCATTTATTCAGCCACAAAGAAGAATTGAATCATTCCATTTGTGTTGACACAAATGAGGATGGGTTTGATGAAATAAACCACTCAAAGGGGCAAATGTTGCATGTGTTCTTTCACAAACAGAATCTGAATTGAAACACACACCACACATGCACCACGTACATAGACACTTATTACACATACCCCAACACACACACACACACACACACACACACACACACATACACACACACACACACAACTTGGCTTTCTCTTCTTTTATTTTCACTGTCCTGCTGTCCTCTGACTCATATTTGAAAGGGGACTTGTAGGGACATGGTGATTCTCACAATTCATGTGTTTTGAGGGGACCAGCAGCAGACGGGAGTCATCGTAGGAGTGAAAATGTTTCCTGTGTTGGAACTTGAGACTGGATTAAAAGATGACAGACTAGCGCAGAGGGACTGGGCTTGCTCTTGAGGTGTGGGTTTGAAAACAGCTCTTGTTAGTGTTCTTATGAACCCTGTTAAGATACAGACCAAAAACGTGGGCTTCTGGAACAGTCTGCACTTCCAGGTGACGTAGAGGCAGGGGATTGCCTCTCTCTTCCTCCCACTCCCCAGGGCAGAACTGTAGAGTTGCGAGAGGTCTTGAGTCTTGTCTGGTCGCCCCACAATATGGATGCATAGAATGATTACACTTGACTATTTAAAAATGGAGCTTTTCAGGGATGCAGATTTGTTACGTCTGTGAGAAGCCCCAGGCATCTGTGTTCCTTCAGGGTTCCTGGGAGCTGGTAGAGGGAGGAACAAAGTTATTTTGTATGATTAACAGCCCTACCATTTTCTAAGTAGGGAAACAGGGGTTGAGTGGTGACCCAAAGTTGTCCCAAGACCCAGTTTGTGGTGCTGTTTTAGCCAGAGCGCTGAGACTGTTTTCCAGCCCACTGTCCCGCTATCGCAACTGGCCAAATCGGTTGTTTCTGCTAAGAAACAAAAGCACTTTCTGACTTTGGAGAAGCCGTTAAGTACAGCCTTAAAGTCAAGTCTGACACTGGTTAATGGGGTGTCAGTCCACTCATAACACTTTCCTCTCCTAGAAGCAAGGCTGCTGAGACCTAATGCGCTCTGGCATCTACCTCACCAAGGGAGAGTGGCATCGTGGAAATGGATACACTCATGTTTGGTTCCTCTGGGGACATAATTTCACACTTTCAAAGGTCTTGGCTCGGGGTTTGCTTCTTTTGCCTAATGGCAATGCTAATACTTTTAGGTGCTTTTGTAGACTCACAGTCCCGCAGTGGGTGTGGTGCAGCCTTCTTCACAGTCGAAGGTTTTGTGCACATTTCACAGTGCTTTCCAGAGCTCAGATGCCAAGTTACCACAGCCTCCTCTCTGTGGAATGCAGCTGGGGTTTGATGGTTCCAGCAACCTTGGAAATTGCTGTTTTACTTTCCTGGCTCTTTTTCTTCACAAACAAAAGTGCCCTTAAATGCTAAATAAACGTATGTGCTGGCCTAGCCACGCACAGACAGACCGGATGTGAGGATGAGAAAGTTACACGGCTTCAGGAGGACTTTCTTTTTGCCATCTGCATCTCTCAGCCAGACCATCTCTTCCCCCATCTTGAAGCCAGCCCTGTTCAAGGACTGCTCTGAGACTCCAGCCCAGTGTCACCTTCTACAGGATCTTCACAATCTGTCTCCATGGGCTTTCCTGACACAAGTGCAGCCATGCTTATGCCACGGAACCTGTGTCTGGTGGGAAACCATAGTAGGCAGGAGGCAGCAGGCAGGAGGCAGGAGGCAGCAGGCAGCAGGCAGGAGGCAGGAGGCAGGAGGCAGGAGGCAAGAGGCAGGAGGCAGCAGGCAGCAGGCAGGAGGCAGGAGGCAGCAGGCAGCAGGCAGAGGCAGGAGGCAGCAGGCAGCAGGCTGGAGGCAGGAGGCAGCAGGCAGCAGGCAGCAGGCAGCAGGCAGGAGTCAGCAGGCAGGAGGCAGGAGGCAGCAGGCAGCAGGCAGCAGGCAGCAGGCAGCAGGCAGGAGGCAGGAGGCAGCAGGCAGGAGGCAGCAGGCAGCAGGCAGCAGGCAGGAGGCAGCAGGCAGCAGGCAGCAGGCAGCAGGCAGGAGGCAGCAGGCAGCAGGCAGCAGGCAGCAGGCAGCAGGCAGCAGGCAGGAGGCAGCAGGCAGCAGGCAGCAGGCAGCAGGCAGGAGGCAGCAGGCAGCAGGCAGCAGGCAGCAGGCAGCAGGCAGGAGGCAGGAGGCAGCAGGCAGGTGGCAGCAGGCAGGAGGCAGCAGGCAGCAGGCAGCAGGCAGCAGGCAAGAGGCAGCAGGCAGGAGGCAGGAGGCAGGAGGCAGCAGGCAGCAGGCAGCAGGCAGCAGGCAGCAGGCAGGAGGCAGGAGGCAGGAGGCAGCAGGCAGGAGGCAGCAGGCAGCAGGCAGCAGGCAGCAGGCAGGAGGCAGCAGGCAGCAGGCAGGAGGCAGGAGGCAGCAGGAAGGAGGCAGCAGGCAGGAGGCAGCAGGCAGCAGGCAGGAGGCAGCAGGCAGGAGGCAGCAGGCAGCAGGCAGCAGGCAGAGGCAGGAGGCAGGAGGCAGCAGGCAGGAGGCAGCAGGCAAGAGGCAGCAGGCAGGAGGCAGCAGGCAGCAGGCAGGAGGCAGCAGGCAGCAGGCAGCAGGCAGAGGCAGGAGGCAGCAGGCAAGAGGCAGCAGGCAGGAGGCAGCAGGCAGCAGGCAGAGGCAGGAGGCAGGAGGCAGCAGGCAAGAGGCAGCAGGCAAGAGGCAACAGGCAGGAGGCAGGAGGCAGGAGGCAGCAGGCAGCAGGCAGCAGGCAGCAGGCAGCAGGCAGGAGGCAGCAGGCAGCAGGCAGGAGGCAGCAGGCAGCAGGCAGGAGGCAAGAGGCAGGAGGCAGCAGGCAGGAGGCAGCAGGCAGCAGGCAGCAGGCAGGAGGCAGCAGGCAGCAGGCAGCAGGCAGGAGGCAGGAGGCAGCAGGCAGCAGGCAGGAGGCAGGAGGCATCAGGCAGGAGGCAGCAGGCAGCAGGCAGCAGGCAGCAGGCAGCAGGCAGGAGGCAGGAGGCAGGAGGCAGCAGGCAGCAGGCAGCAGGCAGCAGGCAGCAGGCAGGAGGCAGGAGGCAGCAGGCAGGAGGCAGGAGGCAGGAGGCATCAGGCAGGAGGCAGCAGGCAGCAGGCAGCAGGCAGCAGGCAGGAGGCAGGAGGCAGGAGGCAGCAGGCAGCAGGCAGCAGGCAGGAGGCAGCAGGCAGCAGGCAGCAGGCAGCAGGCAGCAGGCAGCAGGCAGCAGGCAGGAGGCAGGAGGCAGCAGGCAGGAGGCAGGAGGCAGCAGGCAGGAGGCAGCAGGCAGGAGGCAGCAGGCAGGAGGCAGCAGGCAGCAGGCAGCAGGCAGGAGGCAGCAGGCAGGAGGCAGCAGGCAGCAGGCAGGAGGCAGGAGTCAGCAGGCAGCAGGCAGGAGGCAGGAGGCAGCAGGCAGCAGGCAGCAGGCAGGAGGCAGCAGGCAGCAGGCAGCAGGCAGCAGGCAAGAGGCAGCAGGCAGCAGGCAGGAGGCAGCAGGTAGCAGGCAGCAGGCAAGAGGCAGCAGGCAGCAGGCAGGAGGCAGCAGGCAGCAGGCAGGAGGCAGCAGGCAGGAGGCAGCAGGCAGGAGGCAACAGGCAGCAGGCAGGAGGCAACAGGCAGCAGGCAGCAGGCAGCAGGCAGCAGGCAGGAGGCAGCAGGCAGAAGGCAGGAGGCAGCAGGCAGGAGGCAGGAGGCAGGAGGCAGCAGGCAGCAGGCAGCAGGCAAGAGGCAGCAGGCAGCAGGCAGCAGGCAGGAGGCAACAGGCAGCAGGCAGGAGGCAACAGGCAGCAGGCAGCAGGCAGCAGGCAAGAGGCAGCAGGCAGCAGGCAGCAGGCAGCAGGCAGGAGGCAACAGGCAGCAGGCAGGAGGCAACAGGCAGCAGGCAGCAGGCAGGAGGCAACAGGCAGCAGGCAGCTGGCAGGAGGCAGGAGGCAGCAGGCAGCAGGCAGGAGCCAGGAGGCAGGAGGCAGCAGGCAGCAGGCAGCAGGCAGCAGGCAGCAGGCACCTTCTTTGGATGTGTTTTTGTTTCTCAAGCAATAAGCTGAGAAGGTGACCTAAAATGAATTCTCCTTTAAGAATGTGATGCACAGGAGCACTGGCCTTCGGGGAGAGCATTCCTAGTAGGGCAGACTGAGGTGGGACTGCGAGTGAGATAGTTCAGAGCTAGGCTGGCTCCCCTATCTGTGGGCAGGTGGCCTCGGGAGGTCAGGCTCCCATCCGGAGGATTGAGGGTGAAGGTGTTCTCACTGTTGCAAAGGAGACTGGCTGTGAGGGAGCACCGGGTCACCTGCGGACTTTGAAACACAAGCAAGGCGGTAATGGCAGCCTCCAGCAAATGATGATCAACACTTGTTTTATTTCTTTCTTTTATTTATTATTAATTTATTCAGATTATATCTCAATTGTTATCCCCTTGTCTCCTCCCATTCCCCCTCTCTCCCTTTTTCACCCTATTCCCCTCCCCTAGGCCTGTGACAGAGGGGACCTCCTCCCCACTATATGGCCACAGCCTATCAAGTCTCATCTTGGTAGCCTGCCTATTCTTTCTCTG
This sequence comes from Acomys minous, assembly GCF_964271855.1. Classification (NCBI taxonomy): domain Eukaryota; kingdom Metazoa; phylum Chordata; class Mammalia; order Rodentia; family Muridae; genus Acomys; species Acomys minous. The sequence continues at coordinate 3,251,512 of NC_140490.1, forward strand.
AGTGCCACCAGGCCTCCCCACCAAGGGGAAATGGTCAAATATGGGGCACCAGAGTTCATGTCAGAGTCAGTCTCCGCTCTCCACACAACTGTGGAGAATGTCCTGTCCCTTGGCTAGATCTGAGTAAGGGTTCAATGTTTACCGCATGTATTGTCCTTGGTTAGTGCAGGAGTTTGAGCAGACCACCATGGGTCCGGATCCATGCTCAACCATGTTCATAGCAGCTTTATTCATAACAACCTGGAAACAACCTAAATGTCCCTCAGTCGAAGAATGGATAAAGAGAAACTGTGGTACATTTACACTATGGAAATACTACTCAGCTATTAAAAACAAGGAAGTCCTGAAATTTGCAGGCAAATGGATGGAACTATAAGTTATCATAGTGAGTGAGTTAACCTGCTGCGGACCGTATCAGGCAGGTAAAGGTCCTTGGGGTTGGGAGTTCTCGAAGCTTCCATGGGCAGAAGACAGGTAAAGTGGCAAGCAGACCAACTCAGGGGAAGTTTGAGTCTGAGTGTATTTTGCAGACAAGTGAGCTAGGTTTTTATACATTTTTTTCATACAATCCAAAATACAGGATGCAGTGTAATAATGTTGTCATCAATCTTGAACAATCATTCATAAGTCATTAGATTGGTATCAGTGCATGTGCCCTCTTTATCAAAGGTCAGTGTTCTCTCATTATGCCAAACATCTGTGAGTCAGAACAGTTTTTTTTTCTTAGCTCCTCCATCACTATCTGGAGTTTTCTTAAACACTTTATTTGTAAGTCGTAATCTAAACTATTCACTGGAGACTAATTCTTAGCCATATTTTTATTAACAAGTGGAACGGAGCTTAGTGGTAAACTTGTCTGAATGACCCTTGGCTGCAGTTTCAAGTTCAGGTGTCTCCTAGCAACACAGTTACATCTGAAAAGTTCTTGAAATGAAAAGTAAGTCAGAAGAACAAAATAAAGACAGGATATTCCAAAACAAAGTGAGTGAGAAAAAAAAGGAGGGGGCTGCAATTAGTTACTCCTGGCAGGAACATCAGACCCATTTCCAGGAGGCTTTCCCTTGGGTAGGGGTTGTTGCCTCGGGTTCTGTGGTAACGTTTGTCACACAGACTCCATTGGAGGGGTTGTGACTTTAACTCAGACTCAGAAAGACTCACATGGTATATACTCACTTATAACTGAACACTAGCCCAAAAGGGATGTCCCATGAAAGTCTCCACTTTCCAGGAGATTGGGATAGAGGTGGGGACCTCCTATTGGGACTCTAGATGAGAGAAGTATAGGAAATTGGGGAAATAGAAGGATCCAGAGGGTCCTAGAAACCTACAAGAAGAACATCATAACACTTGTAATAGTTGGTCTTTCTTCCTTCCCTGTTAGACTCTCCTAAGCTATGTTATACAGAATGGGTGGCAGGCATGTGCCAACTTTGCAAACTCTCTTCTCCGGTCTCTCAAAGCAGCCTTGGCAACCGAGTGTAACGGCGGCAACATCTGAAATCTAGAACAAGGTTAACACTGAGCCGTGGTTTCCAGAACTATACCCAGCTGGTGGTAAGAGATACCAGGACCAAGCTGGGCTCTGTGACACATGCCTTTAATCCCAGCGCTCAGGGAGGCAGAGGCAGGCGGATCTTTGTGAGTTCAAGTCCAGCCTGGTCTGCGAAGTGAGTCCAGGACAGGCAAGGCTAACGCAGAGAAACTCTGTCTCAGAAAGAAAGGGAGGGAGGAAGAGAGGGAGAGAGGGAGGGAGGGAGGGAGCAGGACCTGGGGGAGTGCAGGCTTCCTGATCACTACAGATATACTGAAGCTGGAACAGGCTCCTCCCCCTTGCCCCCTCCTCCTCTCCCTCCCCTCCACCCCTACCCCCCCCATCTCACTCTTCTCCAGAGCCTTGGATCCCTAAAGATCTCGACAGTAAACTCAGCTTCCTCTGCGTCCCACGGCATCTAGAATTGTCAATGGGCATCCCTCAAACTCTGGAAGCCTCCTCAGCTTGTGTTTCCTGCACTAGGTCAGATGTCCAGTTATATTTAGTTCTTGACCACATGGGCAGTTTTCTTGCAAGGATCCTACTCTTGGCCCTAGCACCATCCCTGGGACCACTGGCAGGGGACAGTGCCCACGTGCCCATGGGCCTTCTGCATGCTAATGGGCAGACAGAGAAGGCTTCTCTTTTGGACTTATCTCTGCCTCAGGGTCATCCCTTCTCTCTTTACTTCCACAACAGACGTCATCGTGAGTTCTTTCACACCCGGGGGTGGGGGTGGGGGTGGGGTGGGACGGGGATGGGCGGGAAGGGACCTTAATTTTCCTCCAACTGAAATGAAGCAGAATGTGATTTTTTTTAAAAAATTACCTTTTTTAAGTCTCAGGGACAGACAATGGCAAAGGTTAATTGCTGATGCCTTCCCCATGTCACTGGTGGGTGTCAAGTGGCCTCTGCTGCCAGGTCACTTAGGGACACAGGTGAGAGCTGTGGGGCATCTCAGCCATGATGGAAACAGGGATCTGAGCGAGGAAAATGTGGATGATGGCAACGGTGGCTGGGTTTTGATTTTTTGTTTTGTTTTGTTTTGTTTTGCAAGTTAGCCCTGGCCAAGGAGGGACTTTTTATGTGTTATTTAGTGCCTAATAGTACTTGCAAAGGAATCAATAAACATCAAGCATAAATGGCCCCAGAAGAACCTAAGCACTATCTTGTGCAGTTCTGTGAGCTGCACCCTCAGAACTGGGCGTGGAGGACGCCTTTCCTCCTGCGCTGGGATAAACCGCTCTCTCTAAGGAGCTTATCCGCTTGGTCCTGCTTTTCCTAAGGCATGGAGGAGAATCTCTTTCAAAGTGCTTTGGATTTAAAATGCTTCTAAGAGTGTGGATTAAATTTCAGTTCTATAGATAAGTTGGGTAAAAGATGTGTGCCCTTGGGTTCCTCAAACAGGCCAGTTCAATAGAAAACAGTCAGCTGTTGTTGTTGTTGTTGTTTTGCTGTATGAACCAACCAACAAAAGAAGCAGTGACTATTTCCACAAACAAATGAGCTTGAAACAACTAAAACACACACACGCACAGGCCAACACGCTTTAGGCACTGGGGATGCGGTCACGAGTGTCCTCAGCATCCAGCACAAATGACTGGATACCATTCTCCAGTGTGCCCTGGTGTACCTTTTTTACTCCTACAGCAATGACCAAGTGGTCACGCTGGTCTGTGGAGCCAGAACCCGGCCAGCTTCCTGTGCACAGCTTGGAATTACATTTTCTCTAGGAGCTGCTTTGCAGACACCTTGGCCAAGTTTTATGATGGGATGGTGGTTCCCTCTCAGCCATCCTCTCTCAGCCGGGCTTTAAAGGAAGAGACCCATGTTTACCCAAGGAGGCACAGACAAGCTTGAGTTCAGTCTGTCGGCAGTTCATTGACATGAAAGATGGAGAAACTCTCTCTTAGGTAATTTTAGAAGAGCATTAAATCACAAGACAAGAGCTGTTTTTTTTCCTTTGAGGCCCTCTTGTCCTGCCTTGTCTACAGCCAGTTTTGTTAAGGTGCTGAACCAGGTTTGATTGACACTATGATAGAAAATTCCCATCTCCAACTTACGGTCTATCAAAACTTCTTTCATTAATTTATAACACGTGTGTGTGTGTGTGTGTGTGTGTGTAACTGGAATATAATGAAACTCCCTAGATTTTTCTCAGAGAGTAAAATTATCCATGTCCCATAACAGGATCAGGGTACCAGGCATTCAGTAACAGTATTATTAATTGTGGCATCTAATCTGCCAAAATAAAGTGCTAGCAGTCAAACAAGGAATAGATGAGAATACCAGCAACTTACAGAACATCTACCATACACAGCTCTATTTTAAGCACTTTACAGGCCTTATCTTACTTTCCTTAACAGTGATAGAGTGTGTAATTGAGATCGGACATAACCCATCTGGGTGCACTTAGCCCGGATGAATGTGCGTTAACACTATAAAGAACATAACTTTTTATTATATGAGTCTAGAAGCTCAAATATGATTTTTATGAGACTGAAGTCACTAACACACCCATCTTTGTGTTGTCTCTCTTAGTGTCTGGACATTATGTTTGTCTTCTTAGAGTCGGGATTCTTGGAATCCAAGTAGCGCAGCGGAGTCATATGCAAGCAAGAGCATGCTATGTCGACCCAGGTACAGGTGGAACTGCAGTCAGCCACAATAACAGAACAACCCGCTAAAGGGCTTAAACTATGTGCGTTTATGCACACCTAATAAGAAGCCTAAAGGTGTTTCTAGGGTTAGATTAGTTGGGCCTATATGGTAACATATATCCTCACATAATAATAACAACCAAATAATAGCTGGGCTGTGCTGGCACATGCCTCGGGAGGCAGGGACAGGCAGGCTATGACTGAGTTTGAGGCCAGCTTGGCCTACAAAGGAGTTTCAGAACAGCCAGGGCTACAGAGAGAAATGCTGTTTCAAAACAACCCTAAACCAGTAAATAAGTAAATGCCAAACCAAGCCAACCCCCCCCAAATAGTGGTCAAAACAAGAAGGCTTCCTACTCTTGCATATCACCTACCAAGTGAAAAAAATCTTGCCCAGAATTCTAGGTATTTGAACATATCTCATTAGACAGCCTGCCTCACAGACAACTGTCAGGGAAGGCCACGACCAGATCAGTCATGCTTCCTTCACCAGGCCTGAGCTCATTGCCTCTGTACTAGACAGAGTAATGGCCTCCAAAGCTGTCCACGTTCCAGTTCCTGGATCTTGCAGATAGGCTACCCTGCCTGGCAAATAATGGTATTGATGCGATTAAAATCTTCAGAGAGAGATGATCGGTAAAACCATAAGAGGCCCCGTGAGAGGGAGACAGGGAGACTGAGAGCTGAGATGTGCTAATGGAAGCAGAAGCTGACGTGAGACCAGCATGAGGATGGATCTAGGATGTAGGAACGACAAAGAAGTGGATTCTCCCCGTTGCTGCTCTCGCTGGCTGCACGACTCTGGGAGAGTGGGTCCCGAAAAATGAGGCGGACTAAAGTCTCATGAAATAGCCAACTTTTTCCAGAGCATCAGACATGTGATGCTGAGGATTGAGAACCTGTAAAGTTCTCATGAGCTCAGGCTGCACATGCTCCAAAGGACAAGCTGCGGGCGGCAAAAGCCCATCTTCCCACAGAGGCGCATGAGTAGCAGCAGCTCAAGTAGAAATCACTCCTGTCTGCTACACCTGGGGCAACACGAAAACACACTCCAAGAGGAGTTCTGTGTTCTGAAGAAACTGAGCTCACAAGACCCTTGTCCTGTTTGTTGTTTGTTTGTTTGTTTGAATTTTTTCACAGGCACTAAGGATTCTCACACAACTCCATTCCCGGACTGTGTTCTGACAATCCTCTCGAGTTCTAGAGTGGAGGTTCTCAGCCCATGGGTCACAACTCATCAGGGATTGAACCATCCTTTCATAAGTGTCAAATATCAAATACCCTGAATATAAGATATTTACATGATGATCCACAACAGTAGCAAAATTACAGTCGCGAAGTAGCAATGGAATAATTATATGGTTGGGGGTCACCACAGCATGAGGAATTAATTATATCACTAGGTCGCAGCATTAGGAAGGTTGAGAACCACTGTCTTAAAGCCTAACAGGGAGTGAAACCCAGTTTACACATTTTAGAGTCTGACCACCGGAATCCTACAATAATTAATCCATAAGGTTTTAAGCCATCAGATCAGTGGTGATTTGTCAGAACATCAATAGGAAGTTGTACCTCCCAAGCAAAATTAAGGTTAGAGGCTCTGTTGTTAACTGTGGGGAGGAATGGAGCTGGCGATGTAGCCCTGGACCTGCCTAATGTGTGGCCCTGGGCTCAGTGGCCAACGCTGAGAAAGAAGAAACAGGGAGAGTTGCACATGCATAGTTCAGAAAATATCCTACACCTCAGAGGGCCAATCAAAGTCACTGAACGATGTAGCCAAGTGAACTTAGATACAGAGACATCTCATAGATGCAGCTTAGGGGTTGGTGAGTCTACAGACAAGGTAACCAACCCGCATCCTACAGGCCAGCTGTGACTAAGGTTAGTTATGAATGTGGTCCAACAAAAAAAACTTAAAATATGATGAGGTGTGTGTGTGTTTGTGTGTGTGTGTGTTTGGTAAAATGATTATATGTTTCTCTGGTGTGAACTTTGTAAATGACAGTGTCCTGTCACAATGTTACAAACATTCCATATGCATGCTTTCACAACCCTTTGGTCATAGTTTGAACACCATTAGATTTAATATTTGGTCCCAAACAATTCTTCTTTATCAGGTGTAGCACAGACAACCCCCCAAAAATGGACACTCCTGGCCTAGAGTTTTGTTTTTGTTTTTGTTTTTTTTGTTTTTTTGTTTTTTGTTTTTTGTTTTTGATTTATCATCCTGGACAGTGTTTAGTAGTTCTAACTTATCTGGCCTCAGTGTCTGGGTATAACATCGCTGAGTTGTACTTGAGACCTAAGTCAATCTGGTCAAAATATCTGCAGAACCAGGGAGCTTCTGGTCCCCATGGGAACCAGAACAACTCTAACCTAGGACTGAGGAAGCAAGTTCTGTAAGTGGCATCCTGGTACTAGGCCTTCAGAATCCTAGAAGTTCAGAAAAGGCAAAACAGGGCAATTTTATTTACGAAGACTCCCAGATGGGTTAGGGAAAGTCACTTAATGACACGGTTTTAATAAGAAGATGCTTTGGCTTTGCCTTCATGATGTCAGACTCAGCAGTCTCAGGATGCAGTCCTTGTCTTCAAGATTCAAGACGGCTGCTGGTCCACCCAAATTTCACTTGATTGTAAGAAAAGAAAACAAAGGGACAGAAGAAATCAAACCATCTTCACCTCATGGAGACCTTTCAGAAGTCCCATATTCCAAGTTTGTGTATTTTTCATTGACTGGAACACGCATGGCCACATGTAGCTGCAAAAGAGGCTGGGATCAGCCATCCTGCAGTGCCTCAGCCCTCTTGGGCTGGGTGAACTTGGAGTTTCTGTCTTTCAGATAGACGGTGTGCTAGTTTTTTCATTTTGTGACAAGCACCTGAGGAAAGCAACTTACAGAGGGAAAGACTGGTGTTTGACCAACAGTTTCAGAAGCTTCAGTGGATGGTTGGCTGTGGGCCCATGGTCAGGCAAAATGTGATGACAGCAACAGCATGTGGTAGAGTAAAGCCTATCCTCGTGACAGACCCCCAGCCTAGGGGATGGTGCTGCCCACATTCAGGGAGAATCCCCTTTAGTTGATCATCTCTAAAAATACTCTCACAGACACACCTACAAGTGTCGTTTACCAGTCCAAGCACTCCACAATGCGATGAAGCTGCCCATGAAGATTAACCATCACAAATAGGAAGGGTTCTAAGACACGGAGCTCCTGGGAGAAAAGAGGAGCATATATCAAGGCAGGACTTGGAATCTGACAGAGTGAGGGGAGCAACTCAACAGCTGGCACTTCCGTTTTCTTGGCAGCATGAACAGTTAAAAAACAATCCGTTTTCTATTTTCCCTGAATGTTCCAGTGAAGACACCTCATAGTCACAGACTCTCATCAGAACTTCCGGTTGAACATGTCACACTGGGCACAACCTTTGCCATGTTTGCTTTCTCCAAAAACTCCACTAAGCTGATGTGGAATAAATTTTAGAGGTAAATGAAAATAAGTTATTTTCTGGAAAGCAGGGGGTGAAGTGAAGGAAACACTACACTTTCTGTGCTCTCTTCTCTCTCTCTCTCTCTCTCTCTCTCTCTCTCTCTCTCTCTCTCTCTCTCTCTCTCTCCTCAAGATGGCAGCTAAAATTGTCACCTCTAACCCCACCCCTAGGTACACATAAAGTGGAAGACTAATAAATTTTCAGTGTGTGGAAATATATTAACTTGAAAGCAGTGTAGTTTCTATGTAATTATAATGACAAAGGGGTGGTAGTTTATAAGGCAGAAATGTATTTGATGAGAAATTAGAGTTTAATTAGAATAAAGATTTCAGACCCAGGGTAGTGTTGTTTCCCTCACCTCAGCCACAAATGAATGCATGGAAGACCCTAACATCTCAAGGTATCGTGAACACAATGACTGTGCTTTTGAACCAGGAGGGCAAAGTCCTCTTTCTGTCTTCTGGTGCGTTTTTGAGTTTACATATGCTCTGACTGCTGAAAGCAGAATTATGCCTCCTCTTAAATATTTGCTTTCTAAGGGCAGACAGTCTCCAGGATGTGTAAGCCCTGAAGTACAATAGTTGTCATAAGCCATAACTCTGAGCCTTTGTATGCCATAGGAAGTTCTATTTGCCAGAGATAATTGTTTGTTTGCTTAAGTTATAAACTTTATTCATCATGGGGAAATTGAATTTTTCTCTCCTATTTTGTTCTAATTAAGCTGATTATCACCATAAGTGTTATCATCAAAGTTTCCAGGATTTTCCATGTGAACTTCCTATAGTTCCTCATTATAGCTATGTAAATTAAACATGGAACTTTTAGAATACTCATTTCTAAAATTTATAATGAAAAACCATTCTTGTACAGACTCAAAAGACACTTGTAAACCCCAACACATGGTCTCCCACCAAGTCATACTGTAAGGAAGTCCCAACTATTAGACAGTCCCCACCATGTAGGAAAAATCCTCAAGCTGTCAATAGTGAACACAGTATAAAATGGTTTACAACAATCATTTTTAAAAGTTTACCTGCCCTATACCTTTCCAGTGGGAGCTAGTGAAAGGTGTGTCCCAAAGACAAGAGGTACAGGATTCGAGAGAAAGAGGCAGCCAACCAACAACAGAAGCATTGCTCTTCTCAGAATAGTGCAGAAGAGGCCTGAGAGCACCAGGCCAGGGCTTCAGGGAAATGGCACAAAAGAGAGAAAAAGCGCGGTTGGATCTGTTGGAGGGTTTACTGCTGAACTAACTGGAGAGTATGTGGAAAAGAAAAAATGGGGAGATTAGGCAGTTCACTGCAGGAAGCATGATGTTGTACAAGAAAGGGACTGCAGTCATAGACCCACCCATAGCCAAGCAAGCATATTATTCACTTAATCACAAAACACCCTCTTTTATGTAATCCATCCTTAAGCCAATTAGCATTCACTGTAGATGGGATAATTATTGTGGGGAACCTTCTTACAAAGCCTTCTGCAGAAAAATTAAGGCACACACTTAGTATCAAAGAGATTGGAGGAGGGTTGTGTATGCTAAGAGCAGAAGCATACTTGGAGAATGACTGAGCTAAGAAAACAATTCCAAAGTTATGCACACAGCAGGAACTACAGCATCATTAAGACATCCTTCTCCATCCTGCTCCATCCTTCTTCATCCTTCTCCATCCTGCTCCATCCTGCTCCATCTTTCTCCATCCTGCTCCATCCTGCTCCATCCTGCTCCATCTTTCTCCATCCTTCTTCATCCTTCTCCATCCTGCTCCATCCTTCTCCATCCTGCTCCATCCTTCTTCATCCTTCTCCATCCTGCTCCATCCTTCTCCATCCTGCTCCATCCTTCTCCATCCTGCTCCATCCTGCTCCATCCTGCTCCCTCCTGCTCCATCCTGCTCCATCCTTCTTCATCCTTCTCCATCCTGCTCCATCCTTCTCCATCCTGCTCCATCCTTCTTCATCCTTCCCCTTCCTGCTCCATCCTGCTCCATCCTTCTCCATCCTGCTCCATCCTGCTCCATCCTTCTCCATCCTACTCCACCCTTCTCCACCCTGCTCCATCCTGCTCCATCCTTCTTCATCCTTCTCCATCCTGCTCCATCCTTCTCCATCCTTCTTCATCCTTCTCCATCCTGCTCCATCCTGCTCCATCCTTCTCCATCCTGCTCCATCCTGCTCCATCCTGCTCCATCTTTCTCCATCCTGCTCCATCCTTCTCCATCCTGCTCCATCTTTCTCCATCCTGCTCCATCCTGCTCCATCCTTCTCCATCCTTCTCCATCCTGCTCCATCCTTCTCCATCCTGCTCCATCCTTCTTCATCCTTCTCCATCCTGCTCCATCCTGCTCCATCTTTCTCCATCCTGCTCCATCCTTCTCCATCCTGCTCCATTCTTCTCCATCCTTCACCATCCTGCTCCATCCTGCTCCATCCTTCTCCATCCTTCTCCATCCTGCTCCATCCTGCTCCATCCTTCTCCATCCTGCTCCATCCTGCTCCATCCTGCTCCATCCTGCTCCATCCTGCTCCATCCTGCTCCATCTATCTCCATCCGGCTCCATCCTTCTCCATCCTTCTCCATCCTTCTCCATTCTTCTCCATCCTGCTCCATCCTGCTCCATCCTGCTCCATCCTGTTCCATCCTTCTCCATCCTGCTCCATCCTTCTCCATCCTGCTCCATCCTGCTCCATCCTGCTCCATCCTGCTCCATCTTTCTCCATCCTGCTCCATCCTTCTCCATCCTGCTCCATCCTTCTCCATCCTGCTCCATCTTTCTCCATCCTGCTCCATCCTTCTCCATCCTGCTCCATCCTGCTCCATCCTGCTCCATCTTTCTCCATCCTGCTCCATCCTTCTCCATCCATCTCCATCCTGCTCCATCCTGCTCCATCCTTCTCCATCCTGCTCCATCCTTCTCCATCCTGCTCCATCCTGCTCCATCCTGCTCCATCCTTCTCCATCCTTCTCCATCCTGCTCCATCCTTCTCCATCCTGCTCCATCCTGCTCCATCTTTCTCCATCCTGCTCCATCCTGCTCCATCTTTCTCCATCCTGCTCCATCCTTCTCCATCCTGCTCCATCTTTCTCCATCCTGCTCCATCCTGCTCCATCCTTCTCCATCCTGCTCCATCCTTCTCCATCCTGCTCCATCCTTCTCCATCCTGCTCCTTCTTTCTCCATCCTGCTCCATCCTGCTCCATCTTTCTCCATCCTGCTCCATCCTTCTCCATCCTGCTCCATCCTTCTCCATCCTGCTCCATCCTTCTCCATCCTGCTCCATCCTTCTCCATCCTTCTCCATCCTTCTCCATCCTTCTCCATCTTTCTCCATCCTTCTCCATTCTGCTCCATCCTGCTCCATCTTTCTCCATCCTGCTCCATCCTTCTCCATCCTGCTCCATCCTTCTCCATCCTGCTCCATCCTTCTCCATCCGGCTCCATCTTTCTCCATCCTTCTCCATCCTTCTCCATCCTGCTCCATCCTGCTCCATCCTGCTCCATCCTTCTCCATCCTGCTCCATCCTTCTCCATCCTGCTCCATCCTTCTCCATCCTGCTCCATCCTGCTCCATCCTTCTCCATCCTGCTCCATCTTTCTCCATCCTTCTCCATCCTGCTCCATCCTGCTCCATCCTTCTCCATCCTGCTCCATCTTTCTCCATCCTGCTCCATCCTTCTCCATCCTTCTCCATCCTGCTCCATCCTGCTCCATCTTTCTCCATCCTGTTCCATCCTTCTCTATCTTGCTCCATCCTGCTCCATCCTTCCTTCTCCATCCTTCTCCATCCTGCTCCATCCTGCTCCATCCTGCTCCATCCTTCTCCATCCTGCTCCATCTTTCTCCATCCTGCTCCATCCTTCTCCATCCTTCTCCATCCTGCTCTATCCTGCTCCATCCTTCTCCATCCTGCTCCATCCTTCTCCATCCTGCTCCATCCTTCTCCATCCTGCTCCATCTTTCTCCATCCTTCTCCATCCTGCTCCATCCTGCTCCATCCTTCTCCATCCTGCTCCATCCTTCTCCATCCTTCTCCATCCTGCTCCATCCTTCTCCATCCTGCTCCATCCTTCTCATCCTTCTCCATCCTGCTCCATCCTGCTCCATCCTGCTCCATCCTGCTCCATCTTTCTCCATCCTGCTCCATCTTTCTCCATCCTGCTCCATCCTTCTCCATCCTTCTCCATCCTTCTCCATCCTTCTCCATCTTTCTCCATCCTTCTCCATCCTGCTCCATCCTGCTCCATCTTTCTCCATCCTGCTCCATCCTTCTCCATCCTGCTCCATCCTGCTCCATCCTTCTCCATCCTGCTCCATCTTTCTCCATCCTGCTCCATCCTTCTCCATCCTGCTCCATCCTGCTCCATCCTGCTCCATCTTTCTCCATCCTGCTCCATCCTGCTCCATCCTGCTCCATCCTCCATCCTGCTCCATCCTGCTCCATCCTGCTCCATCCTGCTCCATCCTGCTCCATCTTTCTCCATCCTGCTCCATCCTTCTCTATCTTGCTCCATCCTGCTCTATCCTGCTCCATCCTGCTCCATCTTTCTCCATCCTGCTCCATCCTTCTCCATCCTTCTCCATCCTGCTCCATCCTGCTCCATCTTTCTCCATCCTGCTCCATCCTTCTCTATCTTGCTCCATCCTGCTCCATCCTTCCTTCTCCATCCTTCTCCATCCTGCTCCATCCTTCCTTCTCCATCCTTCTCCATCCTGCTCCATCCTTCCTTCTCCATCATGCTCCATCCTTCTCCATCCTTCCTTCTCCATCCGGCTCCATCCTGCTCCATCCTGTTCCATCCTGCTCTATCCTGCTCCATCCTTCTCCATCCTTCTTGCCCCTTTCTGGGGCGTCTGGTCTCTTATTTATCCTCTCAGTGTAAACTGTTTCCATAATAATTTCACCAAACTTGAAAAGAACCAAAGAAAGAATAGATAATAAAAGATGGCATAAATTAGTATGCAATGATGAGCAAAAATGGATTATTGATACCTGCCATTGCACAGACAAATTTCAAATGCATTATTGTTAGTTAAATAGGCAAGCTTCACAAGGCTATCCATTGCATTGTTTCATTCCTTGACGTTCCAGAAAGGGCAAAGTTTTAAGAACAGAAAGATGGGTCATTGCTTGGGAGTGAGTGACAGGAGCAGGGCCTGGACAGTATAGTATGTATCAAGTGCAGTGGCAGAGAGAATTCTGGGAGGACAGAGGTGTCCTCTTTGTTAATTTTGGTCATAGCTACACAATACTACATCTGTGTCCAAACTGAGAACTCTAAACTGAACAAAGTAAGTTTGATTCTGTGTAAATTTAAAAAGCAAACAAGCAAACAAACAAAAACAAACCAAAGTTGGGGGCTGTAAAGCAAAAATTAAAATATGCAAATTTGGGCTGGGGAGCTGGCTCAGTCAATAAGCGACTTGTCAGATCCACAGAACCTCTGTGTGTTCGTGTGTCTGTCTGTGTGTGTGTGTCTGTCTGTGTGTGTGTTTGTGTCAGTGTGTGTGTGTGTGTGTGTGTGTGTGTGTGTGTGTGTGTGTAAGCTAGGTATACTGTTATATACTGGTAACTTGAATGGCGGAGCCAAGGTGATCCCTGGGGCTAAGTTGCGAGCCAGTCCAGCCTAAATGAGAGACCTGGTTTCATTTTTAAAAGAGAAAGAAGAAAGGCGGGCAGCAGTGAGGGCTGTCCTCCACCTCCACGCATGCTCATATCCCAGGGCCTGACACACTTGCCCAGCATACTGAAGTCTCCATGTCTTAAATGCAAAATATAAGGCAGAAAACAGGGTTTTTAAGTCTTTAAATTATTGTAATACTCTTTATTTGTATTTTAATATCTATTTATCAATCTATTTGTGTGTGTATGCTTGTCTGTGTGTGTATGTATGTGTGTGTGTGTATACGTGTGTATGTGTGTGTATATATGTGTGTGTATGTGTGTATTTGAATAGCTTTGGCCCCTCATAGACTCATGCTTGAATGCTTGACCCACAAAGAATGGCGCTGTTAGAAAGTGCAGCCTTGGAGTAGGTGTGGCCATGTTGTAGGAAGCGTGTCACTGTGGGTCCAGTCTTTAGGCGTCCTGAGAGTGTGACGCACAGTCCCCTTCTGCTGCTGCAGTTCAGGATGTGGCACTCTCAGTTCCTTCTCCAGCGCCATGTCTTCCTGCCTGCTGCCACGCTTCCCCCATGATGATAGTGGACTGACGCTCTGAAACTGTAAGCCAGCACCAATGAAATGTTTTCCTAATAAGAGTTGCCAGGGTCGTGGTGCCTTTTCCCAGCAGTAAAACCCTAACTGAGACACTTGCACAGCCACTGTCTTTATCCACTCATCCATATTCCCCCAAAGCCCTCAGAAATTTTAAAATCAAATATCTAATGAAATGAAACAAATGCAGGATTTATTGAACTGTGATAAATGGGTGTCTCATAATCAACAGGCAGATTGAACAGGGAACGCCTCAGGCTCCCCATCCAACGGCAACGTTCTCTTCCCGCCATTAGCAACCACCACACTGAGTCTTTTAGTAATCACATATCTGTCTTATTGTCGCCCACGTATGCATCCCTAGCCCCTTTCTTATACTTTAAGCTTACTGTTGCTGATGTCGTAACCCTCAGAACTCCCAGATTTCCCTTCTGTCTCTTTATTTCCTGGACAGTTTATCCGTGGTGTGGGAGGACTCTAGCCCTTTGGTATATGGTTCTTCGCGGCTTGGGTTTTGTGACTACATGCTTATGATGAGGTCTGATGTGTCCATCTTACACCCTGCGCGCTGGCAGCTGCGTGTGAGGCAGGGATCACATTGCTAGGGTAACTCAAATCCAACCCAACAGGGTCAAAGGTCATGCACGTTGTTTTATGAGAATTCCCTGTGGTTGCAGCTGGGGAACTTATTCAACAGTATAGTTGAATATAGGACCAAGCATATGATACTTTTAAATAGTTAACCCTTTAGTTGACATGTAAGACTTGCACTTTGGACTTTTCAAAGGCTCATAATATTCTTACGTCTGAACATATTCTATATATAAGGAAGATAACTATCTCATTTGTTCATATTAAAATTCGAATTTCTGATTCTTGGGAGGCACAAGTGATAATAGTAACACAGTATTAATAAATTTACTTCTTTTTTAAATTATAATTTATTCACATTGCATCCTGACTGTTATTCTCTCACGCTTATCTTCCAGTTTCCACCCTCCCTCCCCCACCCTATTCCCCTCCCGTAGACTTCTGATGGGGGGGCCTCCTCCCCCACCCTCTGATCACAGCCTATCAGGTCTCATCAGGGTAGCCTGCATCCCCTTCCTCTGTGTGCCCCCAAGGGGCAGTTATCAAATCGTAGGCACCAGAGTCCATGTCAGAGGCAGTCCCCTCTCCCCCCTCCCCATGTGGAGAATGAGCTGTCCGTCAGCCTACATCTGACTCTGCATGTATTGTCCTTGGCTGGTGCATCAGTTTGTGCAGGGCCCCTGGGTCCAGATCCTTGCTGGTCTCCCTGTGGAGTTCTGACCCCTCCAGGTACTTCCACAGCACCCTCAACTCTTCCACATAGCTCTCAGCTCTCCACCCAAGGTCCGGCTACAAGTCCTGGTATCTCTCCTGAATCCCCACTGGGTGGAGTGTCTCAGGGAACTTCTATGTTGGCCTAATATCCACTTATCAGTGGTACCATGCCTGTCTTCCTGGGTCTGGGTTACCTCAGTCTGGATGATCTTTTCTAGTTCCATCCCTTTTGCCTGCAAATTTCAAGATTTCCTTGTTTTTGATCGCTGAATAGTATTCCATTGTGTAAATGTACCACAGTTTCTTTATCCATACTTTGGCTGATGGACATCTAGGTTGTTTCCAGGTAATTTTACTTCTTAAACACACCTTATGTGTATAGTAACAGAGATGAGACAAGGTATAAATCATCTGTGTGGTGTATCTAGTGAGATTAGTTTTATGCCAGTAAAATGGTTTAAGATTGTATGTAAATGTGGAAGTGAGTTAGTATACACACCAATGCCTTTGATTCATCCTTGATTAAAACCAGAATCAGCATCCGAGAGGAGGCCACACTGTGTCAAACAGGACTTGGGGGAAAGGTGAGTCAACGTGCTTTGGGAACTGAGGGAGCAGCAGTGCCAGCCAGCCTTTACCTAGCCAGGAGGGAAACCTTGAGTAATATTTACAGTGCCGTTTGCCCCACAGTGTAAACTGCGTCCATTACGCTGCCTCCTGTCCTAAGCTTGCATCTGTGTCATCCATGTCTGTTTACTTAGGCGAGCAAAGCGCTTCCTCTAATATTTGGAGTTGGGATTAATAGCTTCGCAACTACTCAAGAGTGAATATTTGACAATAGCTTTGGGAATAGGTGCTGTAGCAAACCAGGCTCGTTCACGGAAAGCAGTAAACTGTGTTTACTGTATGGGGCTCTTCTTACCATGGATGTATTTTGTCTGGCTAGCCAACTGACTCTGATCTCACTGACCTGGTATTTTGCAAATAAAGTTTAAAGATGACTTTAATATATACTCACAACAAATACCCTACCTTCTATTTACTATGAACTACATCACGTAGGAAAAATGTACTTTAGCTTTCAGATAGCAAGTGCTACCACTGTGTGTTAACTTTATATTAGATAGGTAAGCCTGTCTATAAGGACATAAGATATAAAATAATACACTGATTTATTATAGTAGATTGCCTGGCTTGTCTTATGTCTGGAATATTTTATCCTATTTTATAACACTGTGATGCAAATACTGGAAAGCACAGCCTAAGGAGAGAAGGCCATAGCCCAGTGTGTGCTTTCGGTGAGTTCAGTCCATGGCTGCTCTGTTTACCTCATGGTTGACAGGAAGCAGAGACACAGACACAGGAAGGGGCCAACAGGATGGCACATAGCCCCGAGCACCTCTCCCTGAGATTCACTTCCTACAGCTAGGCCTTGCTTCCTAGAGCCTCTGCAGCCTCTCCACAGGCTTAACTCGTGCATTGAACAGTTGTCCTTCAGCTGTGGTGCAAGCTCGGGAGGCCGTGAGGTTCTCAGGATGTGGGGCTTACCCAGGAGAAGAAGGTCACCACAGCTGTGCCTTTGAGCAGTGGAGCCTAGGCCCTCCTTCTGGCGGAGCTCTTTGAGCCGATGGGCAGCTTCCTGGTCCACCGCCATGGAACCCTAGAAACAGCCACAGCCTCCCACCCCCACCCACTGAGCTCTTCCGCCTGCCCACTCTTCTGTGATAGAATGATTCTACTAACACTGACCTAGTTGTTTCTGTCAGGTGTGGTGGTGACTGCCACACAAAACAAGTGACGAAGGCAGTAACGGACTTCATGACTCTGAAAGCTCCATGCTCAGATTGCTTCATAGGTAAAGTTTAAATTGTATTAAACAACAGAGAAGAGAGAGTGCCTTTAAAATAATAACTGTTATAAAACTCACTACGCAGACTAGGCAGGCATCAATAGGATGTAGACCAGGCAAGCCTCAACATTACAGCGATCCTCTTGTCTCTGCCTCTGAAGTGCTGGGGTTCCAGGCTTAAGCCATGTGTCCAATCCCACAATGCCAAACATAAAGGAAAATGAATGGTGCCTCAACCCTTTTCTGTTTTGTTTTGAGTCAGGTTTTCTCTGTGTAGATCTGGCTGTCCTGGAACTCAGGCTGGCCCTGAGCTCTAAAATCCACTGGTCTCTACCTCCTGGGTGTTGGGAGATCAAAGGCACGTGCCACCATGCCTGGGTTTGCATCGACACTTTTTGAGACTCGGTTAGCCTTGTTTACAAAGTTAAGAAAACCAAATAGTTACAGGGCCACTTTCACTTATTAATATAGGCATGCAAATTACATGGAAACCCAGCCATATCTTAAAATATAATGCAAAAAAGAAAAATTCTTGGGAAACATGAGCTCCATCAGTGTGACTTATCACTTGGGTAGAATAAAAGAGAAATCACATGATCGTGTCAATAGCTACAAGTAAAGTGTTTGATAAAAATCTCCTAAGGAAACTAAGAGCAGATGAGAGCTTCCTGTGTCTGCTGAAGTCTGGACACAAAATATACACTGGAGACTTTCCTTTTGTAGATTAAGAAAATGCGTCAGCAAATAACAGAGATTCTACTGCTGTAGTAGCATAATAAATTTCATTAGAGTGCAGTTTGTTGACTAATAAATGAACTATGTATGCATTAGAAATGAACATAGAAACAAAATACTGTTGTTTGTTTGTTTGTTTTGGGGAAGGTAAGGGGTTTATTTTAGCTTCAGGTTCCAGTTAATCACTGAAGGAAGTCAGGCAGGAAGAAAAGCATGAACTTGAAGGAGAAACCAGGGAGGGGTGCTGCTGGATGACTTGCTAATTGGCCAGCTTTCTACACATGCCACATGGGCTAGGCTATCCTAAGTCAGTTAGCAGACGAGGCCACCCCCCCCCACCCCCAGACATGTGCACAGGCACCACCACCCCCAGACATGCGCACAGGCACCACCACCCCCAGACATGCGCACAGGCACCACCACCCCCAGACATGCGCACAGGCTACCACAGCCTCCGACATGCGCACAGGCTACCACCCTCCACAGACACGCCACAGGCTACCACCGCCCACAGACATGTGTACTAGCTACCATCCCCCACAGACATGCGCACAGGCTACCACCACCCCATGACAGACATGCGCACAAACTAGTCTGATCTGGGCAGTCTCTCACTAGAGATTCTCCACTGTCTACTGTCTCTAGGCTGTTTCAAGTTGACAGGCAAAGCTAACTAGAACTTTCCATTCTTTGTCAGCATGACACACAAACAGGTCTTGAAAGCCATAACCATTTTTTCCTTGTTCTCCAAAATCTTAAGCTAATATCAAAATGTAAAATGCAATGCAACTTTTAAAAATCCCACAATCTTTAAAAATTACATTTCAAAAGTTTAAGTTCTCTTAAAAACAAACGAACCAAACCTAGTCTATTAATTGGATCTGCTAAAACAAACAAAAAGTTATGTATTTTCTTATTTCCCAAGGGGAGAACTGTAGCATAGAAATATTCAGATGGGAGCAATACTAAATCCAGCTGTATTAAGCCCGATGTCCGCACTTGGTACTCATGGAATCTTCTGGCTCCAGATGGACTGGGCGTTCCTACCTGTCCAGCTCTGCCCTACGCAGCACATGCAGTGTGGCTTTTCTCTGCTCCATATCTGCGCCTCACCTCAGTAGATGGACCATCGTCCTGACGCGCGACTGTGCTCTGTGGCGCTCTTTCCATCTCCTCTTCCGCAGGGTTTCCTTAGCCCCAAGGAGAAGGTTTTGACTGGCGACATCCTTTTTAAGGCTGAGTGTCCCAAGGTCCCTTACTCTCTCCATGCTGGCTAGCTGAGGGTCTCCAGATTTGCTCCCACGTACTGCGTGAGGGAGCTTCTCTAACGGCGGAGCAAGGCCCTGGTCTATGAGTGGAGCAGAACGTCATCGGGAGTCATTTTACTGCTGCGCTCCTTAAGCAGAACAGCAGCATTTGGTTTTCCCCTTGGCGTGTGGCCTGTCTAGTTTCGGGTTCTTGATCACCCAAGCAGCACTGGCTGTGGGTTCCATCTCATAGAGTGGGAGCTTAATCAAATCAGATATTGGTTGGTTACTCCCACAACCTTTGTTCCACTGTTGCATCAGCATGTCTCGGACGCAGGTCACCACTGCAGATCGAAGGGTTTGTAGCCGGGCTGGAGTTCACCTTTCTCCTTCGGTAGTGAGCAGCGTACCATCCGGTACCGTGAACACCAGTCCGCAAGGGGTGAAGGCACTAGGAAGGCGCCAGCTTAACTTCTCCATGCTCAGTCTTCAGCAATAGGGCCTACCTGTCAGTTTATAGAGAGCATCCAATAGCCTTGCAGTAGCTTGGGTTGTTTGGGGTTCCCACGGGACCCCTTTGGCTAACGGCTCAATTAGATGTAACTCCTTGCCAGTACTGAGAGCTTCGTTGGTGACAAGAGATGTCCACTTGGGGCTCTGTCTCCCCAGTGGGTTTTTTTTTTGGCAATGTTATTTAGATCTCCGTCATATATTTATATATGTTAGAGTGCTCCCACTTTATTAAGCTTCCACACACCCCCTTGAATGACCTTGATTTCAGCACTCCTTATATTCCTTCCCTTGCCCCCCTCCCTCTCCCTGCTTCTTTGACCATCCTGCTCCAGACCCCGGGCTCCATCCCCCCATCACTATTTATTCTATTTCTCCTCTGTATGGAGATCTCTCTTCCCGAGTTCCCAGCTCTGTACCTAGGCTGTCGTTTTACAGACTGTAGACTTATCAGCTAACACCCACATAAAAGTGAATATGTAGCACGTGTCTTTCTGTGTCTGGGTTACCTCACTCGGGGTGGCTTCTTATAGGTCCAGCCGTGTCCCTGAAACTTTTATGATTTTTTTAACCACTAATAGTCCATTGTGTGAATGTTCCACATTTCCTTTATCCATTCATCTGTTGAGGGCACCTAGCATGTTTGCAGTTCCTGGCTATTCACCGGCAGTGGATGAGTCTTCCCCTTGCGGCACATCCTAGCTGACATGAATTGTCAGCAGTGTTATTGACCTGAGCCGTTCTGACAGGAGAGACGGACTCTGAGGGCGGTTCTCATTCGTATTTCCTGATTTGCAAGCATGCTGAAGACTTCTTCACGTGTCTCTCAGCCCGTTCAGTTCCCTCTATTGAGAATTCCCTATTTGGATCTCTACCCCACTTTTAACTGGGTTATTTTTCTTGATATGCAGCTTATTTTGTTTTTAAATATGTATTGGATATTAGCCCTCTATTGGATATGTAATAGAAAATAACTTTTCCCGTTTTCAGACTACTTGAAATAAAGCACTATTAATGGCAGGTTACTCTATATGCTGACCCATCAAATTGACTTACATGCTGTAATTAACAGAATTTATTAAAATTACTTAGTAAAAATATTCCTGTGTAATGATACTTGCTTTACATCAATAGCATAGATGAATATACTTTAAGTATTTTTTACTAATTCCTTGGGAATTTCATACAATATACTTTGATCATAGTCTTCCCTTTTATTCCCCCCAAATATGCTCCCACTTCTGTGACCTCCAACTTTGCGTGTTCTTTAAATTATTGTTTAATAACCCCAGGGGCAGATCCTTAAAGCAACCTGGCTCCACCAGAAGCCATTAGCTGCCCACATCCGGGGCTCAGGAGCCCTTCCCTCTCCGTGCTGTGCTTCAGTGCTGACTGACTTGACCTCGTGCACGTGGCCACAGCTGTTACAAGTCGTGAGTGCAGTGGTCCCTGCCATGTCCAGAAGACACTGCCTTTCTCTGATCCTCCCAGACCTCTGGCTTCTACGGTCTTTTCCCCATCTCCCATGATGGTCTTTGAGCCTTGTAGAAGGGGCATGATATAGACACCCCACTAATCAAGGCTGAAATCAGCGAAATAAAAACAAATATAAAGAATCAGGGAAATGAAGAGTCGGTTGTTTGAAAACATTAAAACTGCCAAACCTCCACCAAGTTAACCAAAAGAAAAGAGTGAAATTAATAAAATTAAAGAGGATAAAAGGAGACGTGGAGGAAATTCAATGCTTTTAAAATTTACATTCTACCAAACTGGAAAAGTCTTTTTTAAAATTAATAAATTTTAGATATATATGATCTACCAAAATTAAATCAAGATAATGTGAATAATCTAAGTAGTCCCATACTAACCAATGACATAGAAACAGTAATTAAAAATCTCCCAGCAAAAAGAATCCCAGCGCCAGGTGGATTCAGCGTCTAATTTGACTAAACGTTTACAGAACAATTAACACCTCTCAGACTATCCCTCGAAGTAGAAAAGGGTGAGAGCTCATTCAATACGGGGGGCGGGGAGTGGGGGGCTTGAGACAGGGTCTCTCTGTGTAGCCCTGGCTGTCCTGGACTTGCTCTGTAGACCAGGCTGGCCTCGAACTCACAGAGATCTGCCTGCCTCTGTTGCCTTGAATGCTGGGATTGCAGGTGTGAGCCACCACGCCTGGCTCTCTCATTCATTTTTTAAAGAACCATAGTTACATTAATGTTGAGAGAGAGAAATGCAGGCCACACTGCCTGATGAACATATACACACAAATTCTCAATAAGATACTTGCAAACCCAATTCAGGATCACATAAAAAAAAAAATAGCCATCCACCATGAACATCAACAAATGCATCTCACCACAAAAACAAACAACAAACAAAAAACCCAAAGGAACAGAAACCACATGATCATCTTATTCGACTCAAAAAAAAAAGGTCTTTGACAAAATCCAACATCCGTTCATGATAAAAGTCCTGGAAAAATCTAGGCATATAGAGGACATATTTCAACATAATAAAGGCAGTATACAAGGAACCCACAGCCATCGTCATGTTAAGTAGAGAAAAACTCAAAAGCAATTTCACTAAAATCAGGAACAAAATTAGGTTGTTCACTCTTTTCATAGCTATTCAATATAACACTTGAAGTTTTAGCTAGAGCAATAAGAGAACTGAAGGAGATCAGGGGGGTACAAATGGAAAAGGGAGAAGTCAAAATGGTCTTATTTTCAGACGATATGATTTTATTAAAAAAAAAACTCTAAAACTTATCATAAGTCTCTTACAGTGGTAACTATATCCATAAAAGTGGCAGAATGCAAAAGCAACACATAAAAGGCAGAAGCCTCCTGTATGCCAAGAACAAACATACTGAGAAAGAAATCAGGGAAACAATTTCACTCACAATAGCCTTAAAAATATGTAATAAAATATCTTGGACTAACACACTTAAAAAGCGTACTGTTAATAAAAACAGCTATGAAGTACCCAGGAGTGGCCCTAAATATATATAAGACCTTTGAGGCTGATATTCTGGAAGACATTAAGATGTAAATAATGGAAGCATTCAAAGTTTTATGGATGAGCATGTAATATAAAAAAGGTAATTTTTGAAAATAATATTAATATAACAAATCTTGAATTATAAAATGTTACTACAATAAACCACCTATTTTTATAGGACCTATTAATCTGTTCAATTATGGGTCAAAGGAAAAATTTTAAAGTGGAAAAAGCAGAAACAGCCAGAGATAATTTTAAGGAGGAGAAAGCAGGGTGGCATGCTATATTAAAGAGAAACATACACACACACACACACACACACACACACACACACACACACACACACACACACACAAATACACACAGATTTATAGTAATATGGTTACAAAAGCAGTATGGTATGGTTGGCAGAGTAAATATTGTAACAGATTGTAGTGCCCAGGAATTTCATAAATTGGTTAAAAAAAAAAAGTTACACACCTGCAGGAGAAAGATGGACTATCAGAGCTTGTCTTGGGAATATGGCAAGTGTAATTGTTAGCTTTCTATTGTTTGACTAAAACACAAAAAGATGCCAGTCTGGGAAAGTGAAGGGTCCCCACAGGTTACAGCCCACCATCCAAGGAAGCCGTGGCAAGAATCCGAGACTAGGGCTTGAAACCACAGAGGATGCTGCTTGCTGGATTCTCAGCTACCTCTCTTCCATGACCCAAGCTCACCTGTCTAGGGAATGGCACCACCCACCATGGGCGGAATCCTCTTATATCAATTATCAATCAAGGGAACGCCAAGGATGCATGCCTGCCAGCCAGGCAATGGAATCGATTGCTCTGTTACAAGAAGGCAGGCAAGATTAGTCATCACAGAAAGCCTTAAGGGGGAAACATGAACCTCAGCTTACTGTATATAAAATTAACCCTTTCATGAATAGAAGCTGATGTCCAGAGTGAACTTTCAATTGTAGGAAAATGATTTAATAGGAACTATGTAAGATAAGGAAACTATATTTAAAATAGTATGTTACAAAACAAAAGCTGGTAAAGTTGACTTCCTGAAACCCCTTCCTGGAGGCTGCACGTGGGCTGGGCCAGTGGCTGCCAGCACCTTTGACCATGCAGTGTTTTGGTGGAGGGGTTCCCACCAGAGCCCTAATGCTTGCTAAAGGGTCTAGGTCTCAAACACAAACCTGAGCCAGGCAGTTGGATGCCAGAGCTCGTGTGCTAAAGAAATGGGGGAGTCCATTCTGCCATGAGCTGTGGAAGGCTGCGCCCCATTTTCAGAACCCTAGATGCTGCGAGCTTCTAACACAGAGCCAGCCTTCTCAGTGCCCACATTCATAGTGGCGGGGTCAGTAGTGAGCTCTGGGGTACCATTTGGCCCTGTTTCCTGGTGTGGCTGCCTCTCTGACCCTCAGAGGAACTTCAGACCCTCTAAAAATTGCTTTTGCTTTGAAAGCAGTTGGATGTCTGTAGTTGTTCAAAATGAAAAGTCCACAGCAGTCTTCCCTGGGTCTGCCTGGATTGGGAGGGAGTTTTTCCTACTCAGGATGCAGGGAGTGAGCGGGAAGTGGTCTGGAGGGGCTCAAGTCCAAGTTCACATGGCCTGGGAAACACTGCTCTTTCTGGCAGGGCCAGGGTGAACCTCTGTTAGACCTTTCTGCCTTTTCCTTCAATGAATATCCGTCTCTCCTCCCTTTCCAGCTGTCATTACTACCACACACATCATAATTATTTGAATCTAGATTCTCCATTGTAGAGAAAGACCAGATATTTCTGTAATGTGTTTCTAACTGTGTGCACACAAGCACACACACACACACACACACACACACACACACCCATGGCCATAGAGGCCAAAAGTCACCATGACCATGAAACCTAGTGTTGACTCACACGTATCTTTTGATTATATGCATTCATTCCTTTATCATTATGTACCACTTGCTCAAGAATTTTAGGGAAGAGGGGAATGCAGCTGTGACTGCCAGTCCTGGTTGTCAACTTGACTACATCAGGGTTAAATAAAACCCAAGAGGTAGATGACGTATCTGTGAGAGACACCTGCTTACTTTGAGGAAGGAAGATCTATTTCTAATTTGGATCTTTGAGGTAGGAAGTCACACCCTTTAATCCAGACCTTTAATTCAGCTAGAATCTGGACCGTGCATTCCACTGGAAGCCTATATATGGACATGGAAGAAAAAAAGCTTTCATCAGGCGGTGGTGGCGCACGCCTTTAATCCCAGCACTTTGGAGGCAGAGGCATACTGATTGCTGTGAGTTCGAGGCCAGTCTAGTCTACAAAGGGTCCAGGACAGCCAAGGCTATGCAGAGAGACTCTGTCTTGAAAAAAAACAAAAACAAAAAGAAAAAAGAAAAAGAAAAAAAGCTTTTACTTTTTGTCTGCTTCTTCTTACCTCACTACAAAGTCCATTTTCATTGGCATTAGAGCCAAGACCAGCTGAGACACCCAGCCTTGTGGACTGAGCAACTGCTGGATTCTTGAACTTTCCATTCATAGGCAGCCATTGTTGGAGTAGCTGGACCACAGCCTGTGAGTCATTTTAATAAGTCCCCTTTCTATATGTAAAGAGATTTGTTCTATACATTCTGTTAGGGAACCCTCGCTAAGAGACCAGGCATGTAGAGAAGCTGGGTTGCATACGAGTCTGCTCAGTTACAAATCCCCAACGGCCACTTTCTCTTTTTCCGTTTTTCAGCTGATGCTCTGATGCCAGACAACTTAGCTTCTGTTGCCTCTTGGCAACAAAATTTAAAAGAACAAAAAAAATTTTCTCCAATAAATACATAGTAACACATTTACATGAGAGGGTCAGATAGAGGGATTCCAGCCTAAGTTACAGATGGGAAGCCAGACGCCTTAGCTTCTGCGGGCCAGGACCTGGCACCCCAACTACATCACAATCAGAGGGTAATTTGTGGGAGGTGTGTTCTCTCCCTCAGTCATGTGGGTGCCAGCGAGGAGCTCAGCTTTATAGACTCACTGAGCCATCTCACCAGCTGATCCTCTCGGTCCTGGAACTGAATAAGCTCTGTATCCATACGGATGTCCGCTGTGTATATCTGTCCTCATGTATAAGGATCCTCTTACCCTTGGTTTGACAGCTCGAGTTTAGGGACCCAAGATCACATCCTCCACACATTAACTCTCTGACTCACGGTCAGTCTGAGAACTCAGGTCCGTTCCGGGGGAGCGTCACAAGGGTAAATCACTCAGCTGGAAGAAACACTTCCTAAAATACTCTGAGATCTGCTGTGGTAAAACAGCAGTATCAACCATCCGTCTCCCTTCCTAGCCTTGCACACACAATGCCCTCACCAGGCCCGTGTGGCCTCTGCTGCAGGCTCTGTCCACCGTGGCTAGTCAGAAGCTGCTTCTCAGCACTGCTCAGCTGGAGCATCAAGTCCTTACCACACCTCCACCCCCAGGAGGGTCCTCTCAGTTGTGCATTTGATGACCTAAGCTGCACTGTCATCCAGGATGAGATGTGAGAGAACAGCTCCAACCCTGACAATAAGACACAATGAGGCATGTTACTGAGTCCATGAATGCCATGCCTCAGTGCCTGGCCGCCTAAGACAATTCGCACGACTGACTACCTCATGGATGTGTCCCTACAGGTCTCAAGGAGTTTCTCTCTTTGGTTGGACCCAAGTAATACAGCACACAAGAAGGGAAGGACAACGCTCAAGTGCAGGGGCTGGCTGATTGCTCATCTAGTATGAACATTTGTTTCTCAGAGGACCCACAAGGCAGCTAACAAGCATTTATAACTTCCGTTCCAGGTGGAATCTACTGCCCTCTTCTGGCCTCTTGGGGAATTGCATGTATGTAATCCACAGCCCTAAGAGGACAAGACACCCATACAAATAAAAGAAAAACAATATTTTAAAACCCAAAAACAAAAAAGGAGTCAAATACATAGTCGATGCCAATGGCACAAAAATCAACAAAAACAAAAACAAACAAACAAAACCCCATGATTTAACAGGTCTTGGAATTTATTGTCTTTGCTGGGCAGTAATCACATTTGTAGGAAACCAGAGGCAGGTAGTTCTGGGTTTCCTAACTTCTTTTATACTTCCTCAAGGAATTTTTTCACTTCCTGAGAGGCATTAGAGAAATACTGTTGTGTTTTTCACTAATTTGGTCCACATGATCACCCACAGAGCCCCATATTTTAGCAGTGGCCTAATATTGGCCACAACGATAGTTTCCATCATGAGGCAGGTATCCACAGCGTTGGCCACGGTATCCAGATTGAAAGCCCAATCCCCCTGTGAAGCCCTGGCTGGCTAGGAACTCACTGTGTAGCCCAAGCAACCAGCAACTTAGAGAGATCCTTCTCTGCCTGTGGGTTCTGGGATTCCAGGACGGGACGGTGGCAGCACACCTGACTAAAGGAGGGTCATCAGGGTGAGGAATTGTAGATCATTTTCTTATTCATAAAAATGTGTTAATTCCAGGAGATTGGGATAGATGCAGGGACCTCCCATTGGGACTCTAGGTGAGAGAAGTATGGGAGAATGGGGAAATAGAAGGACCCAGAGGGTCCTAGAAACCTACAAGAACAACATCATGATGGGCAGATCTGGGTCCAGGGGGGTCTGCTCAAACTACTGCACCAACCAAGGACAATACAAGCAGTAGACATCAAACCCTTACTCAGATCTAGCCAAGGGACAGGACATTCTCCACAGTCGTGTGGAGAGGAGGGACTGACTCCAACATGAACTCTGGTGCCCTTATTTGACCACTTCCCCGTGGTGGGGAGGCCTGGTGGCACCCAGAGAAAGGGTAAGCAGGCTACCAAGATGAGACTTGATAGGCTGTGACCATATGGTGGGGGAGAAGGTCCCCTCACTCACAGACCTAGGGGAGGGGAATAGGGTGAAAGAAGGAGAGAGGGAGAAACAGGAGGAGGCAAGCAAGGGGATGTAATCTGAATTAAAAAAAATAAAGTTCAAGTTACCAGTAAATATAAGGACATAAATGAAAAAGAAAAAAGAAAAGGTTATTACAATTGGTGACTGACTTTCCAGCATGTTTCCAAGACCAGCCAAAATCTGTAGGTTTGTGCTGCTAAATCTGCAGCACTAAACTGATATTTAGCTTAATTTTTTCATTTGGTTTTTGTTTGATTTTGTTTGCTCTGGGTGTTTGGTTTTCTTAGTTTTTGTTTGTTTTGCTATTTCTTTGTTGGTGGTGTTGTTCTTACTGATTTGCTAGTTTGCTATATATAATTACTGTCCCCCTCCTTTAAGCCTCTATTGAATAAATGAACACATTTTTAATTAATTTATTCAGGTAGCCTGCCTATCCTTTCTCTGAGTGCCACCAGGCCTCCTCACCATGGGAAAATGGTCAAATAGGGGCACCAGAGTTCATGTCAAAGTCAGTCCCTGCTCTCCACACAGCTGTGGAGAATGCACTGTCCCTTGGCTAGATCCGAGTAGAGATTCAATGTTTAATGCATGTATTGTCCTTGGCTGGTGCAGTAGTTTGAGCAGACCTTTTCAAGATGAGTGTAGCCATGCCTCTTTGGGGTTTGGTACTAGTCTTGGGTGAAACATGTCTTTCAAACTCTCTTGACTGCACTCCATTAACATATCTTTGATGACCTACCAGGACAAGCACCAGTCTACACTCTCAGACCTCTCCTGGATGCCCAGCAACCCTGGCTGTGCCTCAGCCCTTCTGTGAAGCCCTCAGGTACATATTCAGCACAAGGGACCCTGCTCTCTGTGCTTCCCTTGTCTACCTGGGCCACAGCCTGGGCCACAGCCTGGGCCACAGCCTATCCTCAGCTCAAATCTTTCCATCCCAGATGAGGTAAACATTTCAAAGTTCATCTTCTTGATGTCTTCCAATTATTTCATAGAATACAATCTCTAGCATGCAAAGGCTTTTTCTCAGAAACCCACAGGTTTTGGGTTTTTTTTTTCATTTTACACATGCATCCTGCACATAGCAACGCTTGTGTGGATACCGTGTTTCTTCCTCTACTCTGAACTGGCTCCTCAGTGTTCTGCACTTAACACTTTTTTCCATTCACAAGTCTGTGCTATTCACATTAAGCTGCTGACAGTGAAGTTTCTTAGGTCCTTAGCTTGAAGAACCATCAAAGCTCTTACAGCCCCTACACAGTTATGTCCAATAATGACCTGGGCCAAACCAAGGTGGTGACCTTGAGAACTGAGCAACTACAGCCGTACAGGGTCTAATTTGTGCCAGTAGAAATCTCTGAAATGCTTTTTTACAGTGGGATTCACTTGTTTTCAGGTCAGTCAGCTTAAACTTTACAATGTAAGCATCCGTCTTTCACAGAATGCTTTATCGAGAGAGGAACAGGAATCCTGAATTCCGTGACACTGGGTTTAACTTACGTGTGGAGTTAACTTCGTATCCTGGATAAACCCTGCATGCCGCACACAGTGGAGAACCAGTCACAGATGTATAGGCTGCGTGGGAATCTAGAGTAGTAGTTCCTGGCAACTCAAGCTCCACGTTTTTGCAGCACACATCTTCAACGATAGCATGGCCTCCTCTCTTTTTACACGCTTCTTTAGCAAACCTTTAAAATCCCACCGTGTGCTGACACCTCTGGGGAACAGATCAACCACATAATATCCACCATTATTCTCTCCACTGGGACTCAGTGGATAATTTGTGGTCCCCCCCCTTTTTTTCCCCAAAAACTCCACAAATGTTGATTGCTCTGAAAACTCAAATTTATCTTTGATCTTGATGTTTTGGCCATCTGGGTTTCATGCCCAGTCCTCATCAGCTGCAGGCACAGCACTGGTGGCAGCTCAGGCCACACTCCCTGAAGGGTCTATTTGTGGCCACACCTAGATGTTGTACCCTCGTATGATGCCCAGTGATTTTCATGTATCTTTCCTTTATACCCAGCTGGATCTGATCAGAATCTACAGAGCTTCGAGCCCACCGCTTTGCACTGGATGTGGTTGCCACACTGCCTCTGGGTAATCCTGGAACAGCATCTTTTAAAGGATGCTTTTTTTTTTTAAACTGACCTCACACTATCTGGCAATGGTGGACACGGCTCTCAAGCGCCGTACTATCTGAAGTTTCCCAGCCACATGATTGTTAGAACCTACTGGGCATGAGCTTAGCATTGTGTGGTGGTCCCTGGAGCACTCTTCATGGCCATAAAGAAGCTTAGCACCCACTGCTGATGCACTATACACAGCCTGTGATACACAGCCTTTTACCTGTGAAAAGGATAGTCTTCAGCAGGCCGATTCTGTAATGTGTTGGTCCCTGTTTGATTGTTTCAGACAACATAGGCCTGTGAGTGTGGGGAGCATCTGTCTGCCCCAAACTGCCAGCTGTCTTCTGCAAACTCATTGTCAGAGCCAGGCACTTCAGTCCAGGCTTAAAACAGAAGAGAACAGCCATTTTCCTTATTGGAGAAAAAAACTGACTAATATAACCCACAAGGCACTGCCGTCATCTCTGAAGAGCACTAACGTGAGCATCACATGGGTGTGACATGGAGCAGCTTCAACACTGTACTAGAGAAAGAATATGACGCCTTGGGGGGTGGTGTGTCTGGATAACCGTGTGGCATCAACACAGTCTTCCACAACAGATTTCTTCCCACATGTGGAGAGCTGAGGACTCAGTCAGCTTGCCACAGCCCCTGGTAGAGTAACTCTTGCTCAGCAACATGTCCTGCATGTTCTTGTGCCCCTCACCGAGACCACTTGCTGATGAGTGTCGGGGTTCTGAGTAATTCTTGTCTCAGGTTTTCTGAATTTCTAGATCATTTTTGATGCTTTCTTTTCTCCTGTTATAGTGAGCCAACAGACACATTGATAAGATCGGGGCTGCATCCCCTAGGAGGGTGGATGGTGTTTGCTTCATTAGTGAGTTCACAATTCCAGGGCGTTTTTCTGAGGAGGCCTGGATTCTAGTTAGAGAATGTTGCTTTCAGGTTGTCTGTGGCTATTTTGGCCTCTTCAGTTCTCTCACAGGTGCTGTCAGAGAGGAAATGGCAATCAGTCAGACATAGAAGCACTCATGCTGTGCCACCTGCTAGATAAATCAGGGCCCATGGACACTAAGGAAACCAAAGTCAAGGCAGAGAGCCCACCCTGAGATTGCCCCCCTGAGGATGGGATGGGATGAGATGGGATGGGATGGGATGAGATGGGACGGGATGGTGGCTCACTTGCCTGGCACACCTAGTGCTCCTGCTGCAGCACCTCTGTCTGCAGGGAGCTCTCGCCCTGGGCTGTGGCCAGTTTCACATCACACTGGAGTATTTCAGACCTAGGGGAGGAAGGAACACAGGCCTGGTGAGGGCTTGCCATGTCAGCAGCTCTTTTCACCTCCACAATCCAGCATGATCATTCCTTGCAGCTACAGCACATGGATGTGCACTGCAGAGAGCCGGTAACCACCAGGAGTGTGCTGCCCGCTAATCTGCCCTAGCATAGGAACTGACCTCTACAGGTGATGTTTCTTAGGGAAACACAGTGGCATTGGGCTCACTGTCTTCCACAAGTGATGCTCACCCTGGTAGGTATGGGACTAGGAGTATTTGTGGGGAGACCTAGGAAACAAGGTACTTAGATCATACCTACGAGAGAGGTCAGGAGGGAGGGGGGTGCACAATCCCCAGAAACACTAAAGATCAAACACTGTTTCCTGGACAGAAGTTCCTGGTGACTGGACCAGCACAATATTCTGAGGTGTTCTTTCCCTGGCTGAGGCTGAGTGGCACACAGATGGCGGGGAGCCCAGAAAGACAGAGACACAGGGACAGGCAGCCCACCTGGCTCCAACCCTCCTCCCAACCTGGTCTCCTACCTCATCTCAGAGACATCACACTGATGCTGCATCTTTTCTGCCGAGCCCCTTTGCTGGATGCCCAGTTTGTTCTGCTTCAGCGGGTCCTGCAGTCTTTCCTCCAGTCCTTCCTGTGCCTGCTCATTAGAAGATTGTGTTCTCAGTGGAGTGGTGTATGTGCACACACAAAATCTCCTGAACACACAGAAGTAAATGTGTGCACACATACAAGCACACTGCATTGCAGACACATATTTAGCTCTCCATGTAATGATAATATTAGAGATCACCAGGGATACTATGGAGGAGGAAGTCAACTTTCCTTGGAGGGGATAAGAATATAGTGGACATGTGACATAGACAGCCCAGTCAGTGAAGGGTTTGTCCTGTAACTTTAATAGAGAGACAGGTAGACTGCTGGGGTCCTGGTCTATGAGTTAAGCCTCATTCACAAGTTCGCAAGGCTGTCAGTGTTGGCTTGGTCCCCTGCGCGTGACCACTGGATCATGGTGGACCAGCTTCTAGCTCTTCCTCACTCTTCCAAGGTGAACAGCTTCTCCAAATGGAGCTCCCT
Source organism: Acomys minous (assembly GCF_964271855.1). Lineage (NCBI taxonomy): Eukaryota > Metazoa > Chordata > Mammalia > Rodentia > Muridae > Acomys > Acomys minous. Next base: position 3,283,464 of record NC_140490.1, read on the forward strand.
TAGCTATAGTCTGTCTCATTATGGGCCAAAAGAATAAGCCCAGGAAACTAGAAAATCTCCATAACCAGGAGCCAGAATAAACCTTTTCTGCACGTAATTTGATTGCATCAGGGATTTTTTGAGTAACAGGCTGGCTAAAAGATGGCCAAATGGTTGCATGTATTATTTCATGAGCAGCAATATTCCACAGAAGGCCTGGACCACATTGCTCTTTTTTACTCATCTACTGATGGACATCCAGATAGGTTCTACTTTGGGGATGCTCTGAGGAGTTCTGCTGCCATCCTGATGCCCCCGAGTTCCACTTGGCTTTGGAATGGCTGGGCCACCTGAAGATCATAGCTCAGCTTTCTGAAAAAGTGTCCATGGCTTCTCACAAGGCTACCGCATTTTATAGCATGAGCAATGTCTGAGGGTCCTCATTTCTCCCAACCCTCCTTGAGGTTGATTTTAACTCAGAGTCAATGGCTTTGAACACAAGCAGATGCTGAGTGCTGCAGACACAGCGCAGGGTGAGTGCTTTAGAGCGCCATGAGTCTAAGGGGGGCTGTACTGAGACAGCCCTGTTCTCACACCTCAGCATGCCTGTGAGCTTCTGATGACCCGAGATGCAGCAGCAAGCAACTCAGAATCTCCCAGAAAATAAGACCCACGCCCAACTCCAAGGCCATGGTTTACTGAGCCAGGTTCAGCAAAGGTGGAAAGAAAGTGGCTGAAGGCGATGATGATGACAGCAGGATGCAGGGAGACAAAGCAAGCCGCCTGAAGATCCAGTGTGCAGTCAGTATTCACCAAGAGAGAGAGGGGCACAGAGCCTTAGCCAGCCTTTTCTATCAGGCACCTTGATCAGCCACAGCAGCCTCCTCTGCACATAATGTGCCCCACTCCTTTGCTTTCCTCCAAAGAATATTTTGCAGATTAATAGCTCTGCCTCTACAAACACCTGAAACTCTTCTGAATTTGCCTCAGTTTTTGTTCCAGGGAGTCAGGTGGGCATGCAGAAATAATTGTCAGCTACATATGTTTGATCCATGCAAAGTGAACTGACACACTTTCTCCTTTAAATTTAGGATGTCCCATGAGCAAGTGAACATACATATATGCAGAAAAACACACAAATGCACACATGCACATATAAGAGCCCACACCTACAAGCACACAGAAACACCCCTACTCAAACATGCAAAACAGGCAGACACATGCTCACTCACACCTAGGCACATGTGTGTGCACTCATGAGCGTGCACGCACACACACACACACACACACACACACACACACACTCCTTTGGCATTTGTACTGGACTCTAATCCTGCAAGCTCCTCCTTCCTGTGACCTCACATGACCCCTGCAAAGCAAATGAGCTACAGACCTCTGACCTCATCCCTCAGAGCTCTGTGCTACTCCCTAAGTGGCTCTGCACACAGCACCCCTCCTATCATAATGGCATGTGGGTGTGTAATGTGTGCTGAACCAGACTTTCTCAATGCACTGCAATGTCTGGCAGAGCAGGACGGTTTGCTTGTCAATTATCCACTTTCTCCAAAGAGTCTGACTCTGCTCAAAGACTTGGAAATGGCCATAGAAATGAACAGTTACATGAGATGCAGGTGAACGGCAGGGTGGGTGGATGGTTACATGGGCGTGTCTGTTTACGGTGTGACAGGTGGGCAGCTTGCCCCTGCTGCCTCAGCCTACCTGCGGCTGCTTGGCAGAGCGGCTGTAGATCTTCTCACCGGCCTCCTCATGGAGCCTCTTTGTCTCCTCACAGGCCTGTTGCAGCACAATCTGTTCCCGCTGCAGCTTTCTGATCTCCACTCTTGAAGTGTCTATTTCCTGCTTCAGCTGAGCCCGTTCACTCAGGCGCCGACTGTGAAGGATTCTGAGCCACAACCAAAATATGATGAGTGCCAGCCAACCTTTATCTGCGCCCCCCCTTTCAAGGACCATCATCCCTGCAAGGTCCAGAATCCCCCAGAGAGCCCCAGACTTGGGCCCGTAGTACCACCTAGACGGAGGCCAAATTCTGAGAACAGCCAGAAACCAGAAAGACTCAAAGTCCTTCTGAAAACCTTGACACCAAAGGGATCCATGTACCTTCCAGAAAAGGAAGTGGCCCCCGCCCTGTTATTATCTTTCCATGTTATTGGGAAAATATCAGCAGAGAGAGGGCAAACACCCTCTGAGAGAGGACTAGAGACCCAACAGGAGTGCAAGCTGTCCATGGTCCCACAGAAACCGGCTGTGAATCCCCTGCCAGTGCCTCAGTGGCTCTGGGCTGTCTGACAACCCCCTCATGGTGCAAACCTTCCTGAGGCAGGCAAGACAGTGCTATAAAGGGATCACAGTCTCCTCACACTTAGCAACACTGAGTCCAGCAGCTACAAGGCAGGCTGCTTGCTAAGAGAGAGACAGGCTAGAACCAGAGCTTAAAGACAAAGAAAAGTAGAAGCAGTCCCTCCAAGTGCTGGGGTCCCAGCCAAGTCAGTCACTCACCGGCAGGATTCCATCTCCTCGGTAAGCTTCTTGCACTTGTCCAAGGCCTCACTTAACTCCTTTGGCAATTTCTTCAGGCCTATCATCGTCTTCTGATGTTCCGTTTTCAACATCTCAAATTCAGAAGTCCGCCTGTAGTAGGACATTGCCCCAGGATCAAAGAACCCCATGAATACAGACCTCAATGGTCCTATGAATTCAGGCTGCAGCCTGCACTACCCTGGCCGAGGAGATGCCACATCCTGACTTCTATGTACTGGGACATCATGGTGCTTATTAAACTTACTATATTTCCCCAGGCCAGCAGAAGCAGGGCACTCAAACAGAGGGAGCCAGGCTGCAGGAATTCTCTCAGTGGCCCTGAAGAAATGGTCTAGCCCTCTGTGAAGCTCCCAGGAGCCTGTGCACAGGTCTAAGCCCACTACAAATTTGTAATGACATTTATTCTGTTTCAGAGCAGGGATATTTGATCCTGGGTTCAAATTTCTACACAGTTGCCCAGAATTTATGATCAGTATTTCTAAGGAAGCATCTTTGTAACTTCCCAGGAGATTCCTATACGCCACTAAGGTGAGCACAGGGGCAAGAGCTGTGCTGCTCAATGTGGGGCTCCCTGGCCTCAGCACTGGTGTAACCTGGAAACTGTGAGATTGGAAAATCATCAGGCTCAATCAACAGCCACCGACTCCCAGGATCTGGAGGGAATCCACACAGTGACCATATAACATAGTGCGCGCGCGCGCACACACACACACACATGCACAATTAGGATGCCAAGCAATTATAAGTGAGGTGGCATTGCCTCAGAATATAATGAACATGAGCAGCGTGGTGCAGTGATGAGTACCAGGCCATTCAGTCTCCCACTGAGCGGCACCAAGTGGTACCAGGCCCCTCCAGCTGCTGCCAGGAGCATCCAGAATCCAAGCACCTGCCGGTCAGGTACAAACACCATAAACTCAGAGCGATTCAGGATTCACTTTGTGCTTTACATTGGAGGAAGCGTGGGAAGCCCCTGTCCCCATCTTAACTCCTAACCCATGCTTCAAGTTCTACATCTCAGATGCACTCAGGAAAATTAGTATGGGCACGAGGACACCCTGAATGAAGGTGCAGCCTCCTGTGATGTGAGCAAACCTGAGGCTGACACCGAGGGATCAAGACAGTCTACAGAGAAGTGGGCAAAATGACTACCTCTTGTTCAAATCCTTGTCAGCGCAGCGAGCGAGGATTAAACGCAGCTCATCCCTTTCACAAGTCATCCTCCGAAGCTGAAGCGTCAGTCCCTCCAGTTTGTCCATCTCCTGCTCCTGCTCGGTGATGGTGGAGGCTTGGGATGATGCCTTCCCAGTAGACCCTGCAGGTGGACAAACACAAGGGAACGTGCCTGGTTGATGGCCCAGGGCCAGGAGAGACCATGTTGATTCCCAGGAAGCAGCCTGAGGAGGCGGGAACGGTAGGTTCCCAGGGAAGGGCAGAAAGTGCAGGGAAGTTACCATCAAGCTGGTCTATAAAGGCATTTTCAGTGGAAAAATCAAGCATGTCACAGTTGTAGGAAGAGTATGCGGTGTGTCACTGTGTCACCCCTCCATGGAGTCTGTGTGACAAATACTACACAGGCCTGAGGCTAAGACCTCCAAAAAGGGGAGAGTCTCCTGGGCTGGTTGATAGTCCTGCCAGCTTTTCTCTCACTGTGCTGGGGACCTAGTGTTTCTACTGTAACTGTACTTCACTCTCTAAGTAGGACTCCTCAAGCGTAACCATGGTCGCTAGGAGACCCTGACTCAGGGCTGCAGCCAGCGACCGTCCAGGTCCGGACTAGTTCTCCTTCACTTCCACTTATTTTTAAAAAATGACTAGAAATTAATCATTAGTTGATAAGTTATACTGTGGTCTACAAAGAAATGGAGTATTTCAAAAGACTCCAGGTAGTGGCACTCAAATATCAGAAGAGTGAACTAAAGAAAAGGAAAAAATACTGTCTTGGCACACAGGTGCTGGGCACAAGTTTCGTTAGGGAGAGAACATTGACCCTGGGCAGAGGGAGCACAGGCATATTGATGTCAAGCCAGTAACTTAGAAGTGAAGATGTCTCTGCTGTGAGTCCTGTATTGTTTCATTTAAAGCTGTAATTCAAATTATGACAAGACAATAACTTCACATTCTGTACCTGTATCTGTATGCTTGATTGCTCACTGACTTCTGTGAATTTGCTCTGTGGGGAAATGCTATGAGAAAAATGTAACCAAAAAGCCCCTGCTTTCAAAAATGTATATAATGCTAGACAGCTTGCTTTAAAAATACACTCAGATGAAAACTCAAACTTGAGTTGCCTCTGTCTGTCAATGCCTTATCTCGTGTACACCGACGCTCCAAGAACTCCCATTTTCAGAGAGCTATCCCCGACTGAGCTGTCTGTGACATCACTGCTATGGGGTGTCACCCGGAGCTACATACTAGCCAAAGTCCTCGCTCTATAGTCTCCACTGAAAATGCACATGCCCTTAGGAGAAGGTGACACAGGCGACAATGCACATGCCCTTAGGAGAAGGTGACACAGGCAGCTTTAAGTGCAATGTCACTGGAGCATGAGTAGGGCAGGCAAAGGGCACAGGGGAAGAGATGTTGAAGGTGCCTCTGCCCTACAGATTGACCAGAGCCCCACTTCACATTTTAAACTTACTGACAGCTCTGGAAATGAGGAGCTGGCACCACACTCAGCCTGAAGTGTAAATTCTCCAGAAATCTGGACTGTGGCTTCAGAAGTGTGCATGGTGGAACCCAGGACAAAGAGGGGGGTGTGGAGATCTATGTCTTTCGAATGTTTATCATACTAGCAAGACATGCTAGGCGTGGCTGGCTATGTCAGGATGATCCAATGCTAGAGGTCAAGGGACACTGCATGCCCTACACCACTTCATCTGAGCCCAAGCCGGGAGCCCTGAAGGGGGTTCTGTAAGTAAACTGATAGATGAGACTTTGCCCAAGCTGGTTCTGAAGGCTGAGACTTGGTTCTTCTTCTTTGTGGATGATGTCAAGTCTCCAATCTCCTTATAAGGAGGTGGGTGTCTCCTAGTCAGCTGGGTTCTTCCCCCTCCCTGCACAGGCTGACCCAGGGGACAGCCTCCTCAAACTCACTCCCAGGATGCAGCTTGGCCTCAGAGGCCTCAGCATGTGCTTTCAGAAGCCAGGAGAAGATTTATGCTGTCCACAAGCAGTCAGGTAGGGTAAAGATGCCTAAGTCACTTGCTGGATCTTTCAGACTTGTGTTAGTGGAGATGCCACGCAGGGGGCAGAACATGGTCACCAGATTAACAAAGCCATCCTCATTGACAGCCCAGGAAGACCCAGAGCTGGCAGGATGAGGCCTGCTTCTTAGGAACCCAGAGAAAAGGGTAGACCTCCTGCCTCCCAGAAGCTCCCACTTTTAAGGCCTTTTATTGAAAGGCCTAACTCAATGTCTCCTCCTCCAGGAAGCTCCCCCTTCCCTGCCCAGGACTCGCTGCGCCTTCCCCGGGATCATTTACTTCTTGTCCTGAACCAAGGCTGAAGGCCGTGCTCTTTCCAACTTTCTTTTGTTTCTCCGTTCTCTCTCCCAAATAACCTGCTCAGCATGTTGAAGGGTGAACCCTATCGATGCTGAGTGACTTCTCCACAGGCAGTTGGTATCTCCACAACAGTGGTGACATCACAGAGCATGCTAAAGCTCTCCAGGATACAATGGGTTCTCAGGAAAGGGACTGCTGCTGATGTCACTCAGAATTGCCCTGGCCTACCTGCTAACTAGCTCCTCTCAAATTCATCAGAGGGCAAGGTGTCCATTAAAGGAGCCTGTCCTGTGACACAGGGAAACACTTCAGCACTCCCTCCCTCCAAAGCCAGAGAGTCTTTCTGATTCAGGTGGATCTTTTTTCGCTATTTCGCCCGTGGGGATCTGAAGGCTCGCTTTCCAAACACTGCTCAGGAGTGGCCCCTCCCCTCCTCAAGGTTCACACTCAAGCTGAGAAATAAAGATGCTGAGAAATCAGATGAGGATAGTGGGGAGGAGGGATGACGGTTGCTCTGAGCGGAGCAAGCACTTGGGGAAGATGCTCATATTATTAGAGTTTAGGGACATGTAAAAAACAAACAGAAATCACACATGTGATGAAGAAAATTTCCCTCCTGAGTCTTATCAGAGCTCAATCCAGGCATGAGCTGTTAGTGAAGATGTGACTTCCTGTTCACAGGCTTGGCTGGAGACACCTGCACACTGGCTGGAGACACCTGCACACTGGGTCAACACAGGTGAGACCTAAGGCAGCATACAACCATCTAACAGAACATGTTGTATTTTGTAAAAGTAACTTCTATTTTTCCTGTTTCAGTAGTTGTCTGGGAGGGTTACTGCCTCCTTTTGCTCACCTGGGCCTAGTTCTGGAAGCTTCTAGCCTCTGTAAATGTAACCTAGGCCAAAATGTTCTCAATTTCTAGGCCTACTGCTTTATAAGTTCACCCTTATATGTTCTTTCTGAGCTCAGGCCTGGCTGGTTCAACTCAGCTGTTCTGGCTCAAACCCCTCTCCCAGCTGACTTATTCAATCTGGCTTCTCTCTTGGCCCAGAATTGCTCTGCTTGGCCTCAAACTAACTCACCCATCAGTTCTAATCTTCTGGCTTCTTCTCATTTTCTGACTCATTCCCTCTTCACCTGAGTTCTCTCCCTCCAACTCATCTCTCCATTCCTGTCCTGGTAATACTCCCTCCTCTCCTTAAAACTGCCTCTTAAGTAGCTTCCTTTTCTTCTCTCTTCCTGTGAGAGTTGGGCGTATCCTATTCTGACAAATAGTCTCTGATTGGTCACCTTTTCTGTCACTCAATTAGGCATCACTTTCAAGCATGGGTGTTTCCTTCCACAAACTAACTTCACCTCTTTTGGAATTAAAGGCATGTACCACCATGCCTGGAACTAAGCTTTTCTTTACCTGATACTTGCTCTATACCAGGCTGGCCGTGAACTCAGATCTGTTTGCCTCTGTCTCCTGAATTAAAGGCATGTTTTTATTCCATCCAGATCAAACAGGCTTGGAAGACCTTTGGATGTGATCTCTTGCCAGAACAACCATGTTCTGAACTGACATTCCTCTACAACTTCCCTCTTCTGTTCAGCTAAAATTTGTACACACTTTAATTTTTACAATAGAAACAATTATCAGTCCTACAATCTTCACAGTCTGAATGTCCTTGTGAAGACCCACTCAGCCACTGATGCGATGGTCCTCCCTAACTGCAGTCCTGGTCATCTGTCCTTCAGCAACAGCCCATTTCAGCATCAAGGTTTTCCAGTCTGCCAGTTGTGAGAGCATCTGAGAGAGCTGGTGTGCTGAGTCTGAACTCCCGTGCTCATCCAGCATGAAGCCTGCGGGCTGTGTGCTGCATCGTTAGTGTGCGCATTGGCTAGAGGAGACCACTGGCCTTCCTTCTTGTCGGTCTCTACCTTGTAGCAGGGTTTCTTCCCAAGTTAGCCTGATGGGGACTGGGGACTAGTCTCTGGACTGGGCTGTTGACCAGCGAGCTCTTGGGATCCTTTACATGTGCTTGCTCCTGTATGGAAGTCCATGCACGCCTGTGTGCAGCCCTCCACTAAACACCATCTTGTAATGAACAGGAGCTAGAAAGACTGGAGGAAAGGCTGCAGTGCACACGGAAGCAGAAGCAGCCGGCCATCCAGCAAAGACTCAGCCTTAAACCTGCAGCATCAGTGCCAGGTCCTCCAGATGAGGTAGGAGCCAAGCCGGGAGGAGAGGGTGAAGCTATCTGGGTCCCCTGTACCTTGGACCTCTGTCTTTTATGGGCTTCTGTTGACAGCAAAGCTAAGAGCCACTGCAGGGAAAGTACACCTCAAAGTACTGTGCTGGGCCAGTTAACAAGAACTTCTGTCCAGGAAACATTATGTCTGCTACTCTGTGTGTGTTGGGCATTGAAACTCCCTTCTGGGCTTCGTCATATGGTCTGAGCAGGCTATCCTTGAACTCTTGAAGGTCTGCTTGCTCCTGGTCTCCTAAGTGATGGGATCTCAAGTTGTGCGCAACCACACCTGACTGAAATTTTCTTGATATTAAACACATCTCTGTTGAGATCAGATTCCCTCCATTGAATACTGCTCCCTACAGCGGTTACCCATTTCTGTGAAAAGGGTTCTCTGGTTTCCAGGATGAAGCCAGGCAGTTGTCTCTGCTGCAGGGATGGTCAGGACCTTCACAGGAGCGTTCTGTAAGACACTCCCACAGAGAGCCAGGATGCAGTTTGCCAGCTCCAGCCCTAAGGAAAGCACAGGCTTCCCTTTGGTGCCTGAGCCTGTGCAGCACCATTGTTCTCAGGCTCACAACCCAATAAATGCTGCTGCAGCATGACAGGCTCCACCCTGCATGCCTCTTGGGTGCAAGGTGCCTCCTGAGCAGAGGGGCTGAGCTTGTTTCATGATCTCGTTCAGGTTGCCATGTCGCAAGGCTGTATTATGCCTATAAAATGATGTGGTCCATCCATAGCTCATCATGAGTAACGTGGATCTAGCTCATATGCTGTTGATGATGGTAGACTGCCTTTACAAAATGATGCCCGTGGGCAGGAGGAGAAAGTCTTACACTTCCTAGCAGAACAGAGATCGTACAGGACCCAGATCAAGTTCAGACACGTGTTTACGCTTGAAATGTCTAGGCCCAGCCACCGTGTGACTCTTACTTGTTGGAGTTACAATGACTTCAGTTAAAAGATCATGTTGACTGTCCAGTGCTGTTGAGGTTGTGGAGGGGACCATCCCGACAGCTGACACTGCAGGACTTCACCGGGTCTCTGTCTTTATTGTCTTCTTTTCCCCCAGGTTTGAAAAACTGCAGGGGGAAATGATCAGGAACTGGCCGCAGCCCAGAAGGAGAGCCTCCTGCAGAGGGAGCTGCCGCGTCAGGAGACACCTGCTGAGCGCCTTCCCCAGCAACCACAGAAATCCGGCATTGATATTCCTCCTCATGTTTGGTTTCCTCCTGGGAATAGGACCTAATTTAGCCAGTGAGCCAGGCTGGTTCTGAGTCTGATTCCCTTTCGTTTCTGACAGCACCCTTGAGAGAACTGAGGTGACTGCCTTGCCACTTAGTGTCACAGGCTGTTGGTCTGTGCTGCTATATTTGCAGTCAGAGAATGCTGCTGAGCATAATTTTTGTTTACATTTTATTTTTTTTTCTTTTGGTTGTTTACATTTTGGTTTTGTTATTGAAGTGTTATATCTTCTTGTTTTTGTTTTTAAATTTTTTATGCTGTTCACTCTTTATACTGACTGCCCTTTTAAAGTCTTTTTTTTTTTTCAAATGTGCTTTTCATGATTAAAAGTGCAATTCCCAATCTTCTTAAAATCTCTTAAGATCATCTTTGTTCAGGTGTCCCAGGCCACTCCTTAACCCCTAATCCACAGACAGAGATGGGCTGCAAGTTCCTGGCAGCCTGGACCACATACAGACTTTCAATCCAGACATGGGAGAAAGTGCAGCAGGGGCTTAGAAACTTGTGTGTGGACAGTGTGGCTTATTCCATGGACACATCCTTTATGACAGAAACTGTATCCATGCTGTCATGTATTTAGCTACCCCTAAGGTAGAGTGCTTTACAACACATATCCATTACTGGCCCTGTGGACCACATTGTTGAGATAAACACCTGTATTGCTCTCTTACTTTTCAGGAAATAAACATTCACTAATGGAGTATGACTGAAGTCATGAAACATAGGACAATGTGACTCAGTTGTCCTGCAATACAGCATTAGTGATAAGCACACAATAGAGATAATGACATTCCGAGTCATGTTTGAAATATAGCTTATTATAGATGCTTTGGGCTTTGACCATGGATTTGGTATGCTGTTTCTTTTTTGATTTTTGTTTTATTTTTATTTATGTGAATGGATGTTTTGCCTACTGTCTTTCTGTGCCTCACATGCATGCAGTTCTGGCAGAGGCCAGAAGAGGGAGCCAGATCCTCTGTTATAGATGATAGTCACCAGTCACCATGTGGCTTCTCTGAGAGAGCAGCAAGTGCTCTTAACCTATGAGCCATCACTCCATCCAGCTTCTGCGCTTGGCCTTTGTCCTTCCTGTACACGTCCTGCATTAGTTGGGGTGGATCACCCCCCCCCCCATCAAATGGATAAGTCTCTATAGATTTGTAGGACAGGTCAACGAGGCAGGCATGCTGATTGTCATAGAGTGACAGGCATCTCTGTAGGGCACTGCTCTCCCTGAGTTCCGGATCATGTAGCAGACAGCATCACATATGTTCAGTTTTGGAAGAGAGATCTCACCTCTCATATAGGATGACACTGTAGGTTACTCACATCTGATAACATTCAGGATTGAGATAACATGCCTGGAGGCTGGGGTGGGGAAATGAATCCTTCTTGGTGACAAGAAAACATCTCCAGCTACAGCGCATGGAGCCTGCAGCACAGGCCACATGTTTCTGGTGCAGAGCATGCATGTGCAAGCCTGGAACATAAGAGGAACATGGAAGCTGCCCCTTTGCCATGCAGATCCAAGAGTATATTGATGAAGTGTTTCTTCCAGGTGACTGCTTTATAACCTATGGAATGCATCTGACCCCCGAGACTGGATGGGAGTGAGAGAGTACAAATGTGAAGGGAGTAATCCCGTGGTCCTCAGACAGTTGCTAGGAAACCCTGAGAGGCTCAGCAGCCAGAGAAGTAGGGTAGAGGTGTTGGTTCCTCTCTGCCATAGGCCACCTTCTCTTCCTGAGCTCACAGAGTCACAGAAAGGGACATCTGTAGACTTGGCAGAAACTAGGTGAGGCTTGGTTTAGGCCGTACGACCAAGTTACTGTTATACTACGTGGGTCTCCCTGTCCATCTTAGTGTCTGGAAAGAGCCTGGGGCAGGCTGTGCCTTATTGACCTGTGGCTAATCAGCATAGTCCTTGGCTGTTTTGGTAAATGTGAACAGAATGGAAAATTAACCAGGCTTTTTTTTTTTCTTTTTTTTTACTGGCTCTTGTGCAGGTAGACAATAGTTTCATGTCAGTTTTTCCCAGGCTAAACTGTCCTTGGTGCACACTGTGAACTGAGGCCCTTCCTTTTCTTTCCCAGCTAGCTAAATATTCTCAGTCATGAAAGCATTGTGTCAGCCAATCTCAAGGACCAGTCTTGGGGTGGCCAGATGGCCACCCCAATATACTTACACAGCCAGCCCTGTAATTGTTGTGGATGATGAATGGAGTTCCAGACCTGAGATGTCACTCAATGGGAGAGTGTAGTTGCCTAGCAACCATGATGCCCTATGTGCAATCCTAGCCCTCGGGGAAGAAACATGAACAAACCAGTTATATCTGAAGTGTAGCCTACAACAAAAGGGGGGGTCTGCACAGAGCCTGTTAAGTCCTCCAGCCTCCAATCTCCACGGCTCCCTCCACTGTCTCCATTAGCTGACATGTATTTTCACTAAGGTGAGCATTCAATCCTGGGGTGGAAAGAATCTGTACGTTATCAATAAGACACATAACCGATTGTGTATGTGTGTGTGTGTGTGTGTGTGTGTGTACACAGAGGTTATAAATACAGATAAAGGGCTTGTGAAATTTCTTGGTGGAGGTGATGAGGTTAGGAGATGGCTCAGCCAGTAAAGACACTTTCTGTCAAGCCCAGAACCCTGAGTTCTTTCCTTGGACTCCACGTGGAGGAGAGAACAAACCTACCACAAATGTCCTCTGATCTTCATGTGTGTGTGCATGTGCATACGTGAACCCACCATGGCACTTACTAAGGACTTCATGCGTGTGTGCATGTGCATGCGTGAACCCACCATGACACTTAATAAGGACTTCATGTGTATGTGCATGTGCATGGGTGAACCCACCATGGCACTTAATAAGGACTCAAGACCATGGTGAAAATAACTGTCGAGGAAGACTGCAGACTTCTGGCACTAATGCCTTGTGGTGCCTTGTGGTGACAGTGAAATGGTGGCCCCTTCATCTATACCCTGAAACCTGGCAATGTGGCTGTTCTCACAGAGGCATCACCACCGTGGAGAAAAGGAAGAGATTATACACTGCAGTCCCCAAAGTGAGGCAAAGCCACAACTCAAGGAGAAGCAGCAAGGTTAGGGCAAGGTTAGAGGTCAGTGCTGTGGGCAAGGACTGTACTGCTAAGTGATTGGCCAGGTTTTTGCCGCAGCCCTCTCACCCCAGCTTTCCTTCTGTCCTCTCATCAGCTTGGTTGTAAAGGGTTACAGTTCCCTGAGCTGCTCTCTCCATGACCCAGACGCCACACAGCGCTCCTAGGTTCAGTGGATTCCTGGCGGACACTGCTGGCAACAGATCAAGCGCATTGTGTGCCCAGGTATTATGGACCCTGACACCCACCCAGGAGACTGGATGCCACCTAGTTCACTATAGCATTTCTGCCCTTGGCTCCTTGCCCCATCTGCAGCTCAGTAGAAGTGCTCTGTGCCCCTGACACGTCTGGGTAGCCTCACCTGTGCCCATGCCCCTTGCTTCCCTAGGAACAATGCCCACGGATGGGCAGAGGCTCCTGGTTACACATACCTGAACCAAACTGTGTGGGACCTGAGGAGTGCTTGTCACCTCACCTGTACTGGTTAGTACTGTGCCACATAGACTGGAGTAAGCCTAGCCAGGTGTCCTTGTTTCAACTGTGCATCAGTTGCCAAGGCATCTCCGTACATTTCTACGTGACACACTCATGTAAATATATTAGTATTTGTGCCATTTGAGGAGTTTGGGGCTGTTATTATTTTACTTTTGTTCCCAAGAAGCCGTAGACACCATGAAAGTTGGCCTCAAAGTGTCACCTGAAAAACTGGTTAAGGAATGTGGCCATTGGGACTCTGTACCTGAACTGATACTGAAGTGAGACCCAAACTCCCCCAAATGGTCTTCTATAGTTGCCTGGCTAACTGTTTTATTGTCTGCTTCTGTGTGTCTCTAAGAGCCAGTTTCCGGTGACAAAAGTCAATCCAGTCCCTGTGTCCTGCAGAAGCCTCACTGGAGCTTAGAGCCTCCTTAGATGACCTAGACGATGCACAGCTGCTCCAGGTCTCCTGCACTGCCTGTGATGTCATCCACACAAATTCCACATGGGAGCAGTCTATCCCAGGTCTCCTGCACTGCCTGTGCTGTCATCCACACACATTCCACATGGGAGCAGAGCCACCACCAGAGCCAAAGAATGCACAGCACTAAGACTCCTCAGTTCAGACAGACCCCAGCTGCACAGTAGAAGGTTCCGGAAGATGGAGGCCTTTGCCCAGACTGGAAACAGGAGGATTTTGGAACAGTAAAAAACAAAACAAAAACAAAAAGTAAACCTAACTAGAAAATGGCCTGTGAGGGGGCAGGCAGAAGACTTGCACAAATTCCTTAATCACTTCTCATGTTTCCAACTATTATTTCCTTTTGCCAGGAGCCCTTGGGATCTGGGGTCCATGCAGCACAAGAGAGCAATGAAAGTCACTGTCCAGGAGGCTTTGCTCCTGAGACCATGTCCCTTCTTGCTGTGTGTGCCCAGTGGAGCTGGCCTAGGGTCAGGATGCAATGGCCATGGCCACAGCTCCCTGCGTCTGGAGCACAGCTTTGGGCCTGTTCTCCTCTCCTGCCCACAGGGGTTACGGTAGTTGTCCTTGCTTCCTGGGCAGTGAGGTGATAAAAATTAAGGATCTGATGTGTCTATTTTGTTCTGTGCACCTGAGGTTCATGTCTGTAATGGCCATGGGCTCTAATTCTCTCAATTCTCCAAGAAACAATAGTCTACTCTGGTGGGCTGGCACATGCCTTTAACACCATGGGAGGTAGAGGCAGGCAGGTCTCTATGAGTTTGAGGCCAGCCTGGCATACATAGTGTTCCAGGATAGCTCAACAGATGGATTGAATGATGAGAGAGAGAGAGAGAGAGAGAGACAGAGAGAGAGAGAGAGAGAGAGAGAGGTGACAAAAGAAAAAACAAAGACAAACTGTCACAAATTGAAGCAATACGCTTGAGAACATATATGTTATTCAGAGTTCTGATAGCTGATTTTCAAAGCTCTGAGATCAAGTCGCTAAGGAGCTCATGTGGCCACGGGTATTGGCATAAGCACGTGGTACACTTTTCGTTTATGATGGCATAGGCTTACTCTCTAGCCCAGGCTAGCTCTTCAACTCAAGATCCTAATGCCTCAGCTTTCCCATTGCTGAGATGGCAGGCTTGTACTAGCTGTACTGAGCTCCACACAGCAATCCCTGGCCTGTTACTTTTTTTTTTTAACCAAAGTCACAGTTTTCAAATGGAACTTAATTGGCCACGCATGGGGACAGACACCTGTGATTCTATCACTCTGTTCGTGGAGGAAGAAGAAAAGGCAAATCTATTCCACATAGGAAAGTCGTATAGTCAACTGGGCTTTGCAGTTCTGGACTCCGATATACAGGTGTTCTGGCTGCATCTACCAGGTGGAACTCTCACAGCGTCAGTGATGGGGAAATGCTTGCTGTTCCCCTACTTTAATGAGCTAGCCTGAGTCATAACAAATGATCCGGGCCATGAGCTCAGGTTAGCTCAGGCTTTCTATTCTAATTGGCATAGCCTCCTCCCCCATGAGACCCAGGAGAGCCACAGAGTTACACCTGTGTGTGTATACACAGCTGAGTCCGTGCAGAGTTCTCTGGGAAGAAGACACAGGCCTGATGAGACCCAGGAGCACAAACGCCCCCCTCAGCAAGGGGCAGAGGAATAGAGCAGGAGCAATGCCAGGCCGTTCTGCTTGTGACCCACTTGAAATGAGACGTCTGTCCTGTCAGGGCCATGACAAGTGTCCTTCTGATTGGGTGAGTGCACAGGAGCGTTCCTGTGAGCTTTGTGTGTGCGTCAGTGTGTGCCGTTCTAGGAATGATCTGGCATGGGCCAGTATGATGGCAGAAAGGAGTACATCACAGAGTGTGACATCACCCCCGAGTACCTTCCTGGTACAGCCAGCCCTGCTGCCGCCTCCCACTCCCAGCCCCAGCCCACCAAACATGGTGCATTGATACAAATGCTGTGTGCCACTTAATTTCCCAGGCTCCCTGCCGCCTCCCACTCCCAGCCCCATCCCACCAAACTTGCGCCATTTGCTCTCTCAGCTCTGTGGCTTTCAGATCATGTTTCTGGACCTATAGCCAGGCTCTGATAAGCTCCAGGCCCCCTCAGGGGGAAGAGAGAGGTACTGCTGATGCTAGCGGGTGGTGTTCTGGCTTCCAAGCTGTCTCTCTATGGCCTCCTCCTCTTAGGCACAGACTACGGAGGTTGTGCCCTGAGCAGAGGACCCAGGCTGGTCATCCTTGCAAAGTATATGACTGCCACCCTCCTTTCAAGCCTCTGAGCTGGGCCCCAGGGAAGTCCCCACGTGAGTGAAACTGGCCACCTGGTTGGACATCTTTGGAGTCTTGGCTTCCATGGTCCTTGTGAGGACTCACATCCCTGCTGCTGTTTTCTCAGGTGAGAGAAGAGCGCAAAGCCTCTTCTTCCCCCACCTGCCTCATGGCTAAGGGAGAGACGCCACTGCGATTCCATTTTGGAGTCACGGTGATCAAAAAGGCCAGCAGGCTTCAGGTGATTCAAATGAGAGGTTGTTTTTAAATAAAGAGATGAACCGTGGTGTCATTAACGAATTTATTACATAACACAGAAAATGACTTCTGTTCAGTGTAAGCCCCACGAGGACTTGACTAGAAACTGCCTTGATGAGAAAAGAGGCTGAGTGACCAACATTGGGCTATGAGGTATTAAGGTCTGAATTTTCACTGGGGTGGAGAAATAATATAAAATATCTAATTTCGTAAACTTTGTATTTATTCAGTTTGTGTCTTGAAGCTGCCCCCCCTCCTCCTCCAGCCTCTACTCACACATCTCTTCTGTCACTCTCTGCTCTCCTTCTCCTCAGAGAAGGGAGAAGACCCCCATGGGTAAGAACCCACACTGGCACGTTTAGTAGCTACGGGACTAGGGGCATCGTCTTCCACTGAGGCCAGACATGGCAGCCCAGTTGGGGGGAGAGGATCTAATGGCCTCAGAGTCAGAGAGGACCACGATGTGCTGAGGGACTCACACGAAGACCAAGCAGCCATACCCTCTCCATATGTGCAGGGGCCCTAAGACCTCTTCATGTCTGCTCTTTGTGGGTGGTTCAGACTCTGTGACACCCATTGGTCCAGGATGACCCCGTAGGCCTTTTTGTGTTGTCCCCGACCCCTCCAGCTCCCTCAGTTGTTCCCCCAACTCTTCCATAGGACTCCCCGAGTTCTGTCTAATGTTTGGCTGTGGGTCTCTGCATCTGTCTCCATCAGCTTCTGGGTGAAGCCTCTCAGAGGAGTTCTGCTAGGCTCCTGTCTGCAAGCGTAGCCCAGTCACCTTAATAGTGTCGGGGATTGGTTCTCCCCCATGGCATGGGTCTCTAGTAGAGCCAGTCAATCTTTGTTCCATCTTTTTCCCTGCGCATCTTGTCAGCAGGACCAGTTTGGGGTTAAAGGTTTTATGAGCGGGTGGGTGTCCTTATCCCTCCACCGGAAGTCCTGCCTGGCTACAGGAGGTGGCCACGTCAGGTTCCCTATCCCCCATTTTAGGAGTCTCAGTAAGGTGGCCCCCCATAGGCTTCTTGGGGACTCCCCTATCCCAGGTTTCTGGCACATCCCGGAGGGGTCCCCCAGATCCCCGTTCTCCTCTCACCGGCCCCCTGTCCCCTGCTCATCCCCACCCCTGCTCCCCTCTCCTGCCCAGCTCCCTCCCTCCACCCACCTCTGATGCCTACTTCACTTATCTTTCTGAGATTTTAGCGTCCTCCCTCGGGCCTTCCTTGTTTCTTAGCTTCTTTGGTCTGTTGATTGTAGGGTGGTTGTCCTATACTTTATGGATAATATCCACTTATAAGTGAGAACATACCAGGTGTGTCTTTCTGGATCTGGGTTAACTCACTCAGGGAGGACCTTTTCTGGTTCTAAGCATTTGCCTGCCAGTTAATGATGGCCTTGTTTTTAGTAGCTGAGTCATATTCCATTGTGTAAATGTACCACATTTTTTAACCCATTCTTTAGTTTAAGTTAAAAGCAGAGAGTTGTGGATGGACAAAGTGTTAAGTGCATAGGGCGCAGACGCCAGTTCAGAGCTGAGGAAGTCGCACTGTATCCGACCTGCATGGCTGTCTGCAGGATGCACAGAGAAATGAACAGCGCTGTGGGGTCCAGGGAAAGCACCAGGGAGACTTTGGCTCCTAAAAATTGTATCAGAGAAAAAAGTGTGGTGCGCATCAAGAGGATGGACTTTTAGACATTCGTCTCCTAGGAGTGGAAAGGTTTGAGCAGAGGAAACGCCATGGTCCAGGGACACGTGGCAGCTGACTTTCCACACAGAGACTTGGATTTCCTTCTTGCTGAGGATACAGCAGAGAGGTCTTCAGAGAAATGTTGAGACACACCCAGAGCTGCTGGCAGTCAGGAGGAGTCTGAGAGTGTAAATTAGGGCTTGTCCTGATGGGCCATCAAGGGTACGTTAGTAGAGACAAGTAAAGTAAATTCCAAACACTTTTAGACAAACTCTGCGATATGTTTCATGCTCAGCCATGGTAAGAGCAGAACACATAAAGTCCCAAAGACCCATGCGTATAAATGCTTTGGGTTTTTTATTTTAAATTATTATAATTTATTCAGATTACATCCTGAATGTCATACCCTTGGTTGTAACTTCCTGTTCCTACCCTCCCTCCCTCCTCCACCCTATTCCCCTCCCCTCTGACAGAAGACCACCTCCCCTACCATATGACCCCAGCCTATCAGCGCTCATCCAGATAGCCTGCTTCCCCTTCCTCTGTGTGCCTGCAGGAGCTCCTCACCAAGGAGAGGTTATCAAATGGGGGCACCAGAGTTCATGTCAGAGGCAGTGCCCCCTCTGCCCACACTGTGCAGAATGAGCTGTCCGTTGGCTGGATCTGAACAGGGAGTCTAGGTTTTCTGCATGCATTGCCCTTGGTTGTGCAACTGTTTGTGCAGGCTGCTCTGGGCCCAGATCCGCCAGCCTTGATCGTCCCCTTGTGGGGTTCCTGAACCCTTCCATGCCCCCATGCTTCCAGACCACTCCCAGCCCTCCACCAGAGTCCACCAGCGAGTCTCAGCATCTCTCCTGATCCTCCCCTGGGTGGAGTCTTTCAGAGGGCATTTATACTGGGATAATATCCACTTATAAGTGAGTATATACCATGTGTCTTTCTGGGTCTGGGTTACCTCACTCAGGAGGATCATTTCTAGTTCCATTCATTTGCCTGAAAATTTCAAGATTTCCTTTTTTTTAATGGCTGAGTAGTATTCCATTGTGAAATGTACCACAGTTTTTTTTTTTTAATCCATTCTTCAGTTGAGGGACATCTAGGTTGTCTCCAGATTCTGGCTATTACAATTAAAGTGGCTATGAACATAGTTGAGCAAATGTCCTTATATGGTGGGGCATCTTTCGAGTATATGCCCAGGAGTGGGATAGTTGGGCCTTGCAGTACACTAGTCCCAATTTTCTGAGAAAGCACCAGATTAATTTCCAAAGTGGTTGTACAAGTTTGCACACCCACCAGCAATGGAGGAGTGTTCTTTCTCCACATCCTCGCCAGCATGTGCTGTTACTTGAATATTTGATCTGATAGGTGTAAGATAGAATCTCAGAGTGGTTTTGATTTGCATTTCCGTGATGACTAAGGATGTTGAGCGTTTCTTTAAGTGTTTCTCAGTCATTCAATATTCTTCCGTTGAGAATTTATATACTTGTTTTTAAAAGACTTTTAGAATTGATAACGGCCTTGCCACTTGTATATCCAAGGAAAGGCAAATGTTGTAGGTCTGTCTGTGCTACCAAATCGGTAGTGAGAGAATGTTCTTTATCATAATTTTCATTTGTCATTTTACAGCTCTTTTTGAGAAAATGTACTTTCTTAATGAATAAAAACACACGATTTCCAACTCTTCACCCTTAAGGTGAGCTTCTTCAGTCATGTGTGGTGTCACACACCTGTAACCCAGAACTCACAGGCACTGATGGTTCTCTGCAAGTTCCAGGAAACCTGGGCTACATAGTGAGTTCCCAGCCAGCCAGGGCCACACAGGGGCATCGGGTCTTGGGTGTCGATAGCTTGGCTTACTGTACGGATACACACTTTATGGTGAAGGATCATACTGTATCCATGCTGTCATGTATACAGTGACCCCTAAAATATAGTATACCCACATTCATGAAGTAGTCATGTGGGCCAAATTATTGAGAAATACATTTGCATTGCTTTATATCTTCTCCGGAAATAAAAACATTAATTGGGCGAGTATAAAATAAATCAAGATCTGGGCATGGTATCACATACCTATAATGCCTACACTATGGGAGGCAGAAGCTGGGGTATCTTCGTGATTTTAAAGTCAGCCTGATTTACAAAATGAGTCCAGGACAGCCATGGCTGCAAAGAAAAACTCTGTCTGAAAAGTCAAATAGATATAATAAAGGAAAAATAAAGAAATCAGGAAAACAAGAGATATCTGCCTTTGGTTTTATTTGTTTGTTTTGTTGGTGGTGGTGATGGTGGTTTGTTTTGGGTTTTCAGGGTTTTGGGGTTTTGGGGTTTTTTTTTGGCAGTATGTCAGTGAGAACCAAACAACAGAGATAATGACCTTTCAAGTCGTGTTGGAAAACAGCCTTTTGTAGATGCTGGTGGTCTTGAACATGCATTTACTCTGCTGTTTGTTTTAAATGTATTTACACTTATTTTATGTGAAGAGGTGTTTTGCCTACTTTATGTCTGTTGCCCACAGTCATGCAGTTCCATCAGAGGCCAGAAGAGGGAGGCAGATCCTCTGTTATAGATGATTGTTAGGCACCCTGTGGTTTCTCTAAGAGAGCAGCAAACGCTCTTAACTTATGAGCCATCACTCCAGCTCCTGCACTTGGCTGTGTTTGTTGGACTGGATCACCTACAACAAAACGGAAATACTTTAGAGACATGTAGAGACAGGTCCAGGGGGAAGGCACTCTGACTGAGGCTGCCAACTACCTGTGCCCCTGCTCTGGTGTCCCCACCGCTCTCCATGAGTTCAGGATCATGCACCAGCCGTACTTATTGTCAGGTTTGGAGCAAATCTGTCACCTCTCATCTAAGATGACAGTGTATATTAGGCACATCTGATAAAGTATAGAGTTGAGATGACCATCCTGGAGGCTGGGGTTGGGTAATGAATCCTTCATGGTAACAAGAAAAAAGATCTTCATCTAAACAAGTTGAGAGAAAGCTCCACAGCAGCCACGGGGCATGAGGCTGCAGCACAGGACACATGCTTCTGGTGGGAGCATGCATGTGCGAGCCTGCAACATGAGAGGGACAGTTTACGCTGCCCCTTAGCCACGGCAGATCTCAGATTATATTGAGGAAGTGTTTCTCCCAAGCCACTGTTTTATGATTGATGGAACGGATCTGACATCTGAGACTGTCAGTGAGTCAGAGAGTTAACGTGTGAAGGAAGTGAGTGTGTGGGTGTCCAGGCAATTGCTGATAAGCCGGGCCATTTAAAAGCTGAGCAGCCAGAGAACCAAGGTCCAGCCTTTAGTTCATCTCTGCCATAGGTCACCTTCTCTTTCTGAGCTCACACAAACGCAGAAGGTCCATCTGTAGACAGGCGAGACTTGGTTTAAGGCATGCTACCAGGTAACTATTGTACTGAGTGGTTCTCCTTCTCCATCCTGGCACCGGGAAGGAGCCTGGGCCCGGCTATGCCTGACTCACCTGTGGGTCCTCAGCATAGTGTTTGGCTAGCTTCTGACAGGCTGCCACATGGGAAGACTAACCTGGTTACTTTGCTGGCATTTTTGCAGGTGGACAACAGTCTCCTATCAGCCTTTAAGGGCTAAATTGTCCTCAGTGCACAGTGTGGGCTGAGGCTCCTCCCTTTCTCTCCCAGATAGCTAATCATTCCCAGTTTGAAACTTTTCGGCCAGGCATCCTCAAGGAGCAGCTGAGTGTACTCATCCAGCCTGCCCCGTAATTGCTGTAGAAGATGGAGTCTGAGGCCTGGGACGTAGCTCCGAGGTAGAGTAGTTGCCTGGCGTTCACAGTGCCCTCGGCTTGGTCCTAGCCCCAGGGGATACAGGGTAGAAAACCTAAGAACCCAGTTAAACCCAGAGGTGTAGCCTGCAACAAAAGGGAAAGTTACACAGAAGCTTTTAAGTCCTACAAACTCCAGCCTCCACAAGGCTTATTTTCATAGACAACATGTGTTGTCACTAAAGGGAGCATTTGTTCTAGGGGTGAAAAGAATCTACACTTCATGAAAGAAGTGTACTTAACTCATAAAGTACAGATATATATGTACATATGTACATGCACACACACACACACAGAGAGAGAGAGAGAGAGAACATAAACACAGACACATCGCTTATGAAATCCCGTTGTTGAGGTGATGGGCTTGCAAAATGGCTCAGTGGTAAAATGTGCTTGCTCTCAAGCCTATCTTCATGTGTGTGTGTGTACACCCATGACCTATCTTCATGTGTGTGCGTGTACACCCATGACCTATCTTCATGTGTGTGCGTGTATACCCATGACCTATCTTCATGTGTGTGCATGTACACCCATGACCTATCTTCATGTGTGTGTGCATGTACACCCATGACCTATCTTCATGTGTGTGTATGTGTACACCCATGACCTATCTTCATGTGTGTGCATGTACACCCATGACCTATCTTCATGTGTGTGTATGTGTACACCCATGACCTATCTTCATGTGTGTGCATGTACACCCATGACCTATCTTCATGTGTGTGCGTGTACACCCATGAACCCACCATAACTTTTAAAGATGACTCAGAAGACCATGGTGAAAATAACTGTAAAGCATCCTGAAGACTTCTTTTGGAATGTCTCATGGCACACAAGCACTCCTAGGTTAAGTGTATTTTGGTGGTCACTGCTGGCAACAGATCACAGGCCTTGTGTCCCCAGGTCTTGCAGACACTAACACCCACCCTACTCCTGATGCCTCTATATTGCCACATAGTTCACTATACCCAAGCCTGTAATCCCAGCACCCAGGGAGGCAGAGGCAGTCAGTTTTCTGTGAGTTCAAGGCCAGGATGATCTATAAAGCAAGTCCAGCACAGCCAAGCCACACAAAGAAACCCTATCTTGAAAAACCAAAATAAAAATAAAAACAAAAACAAACCAAGAAAAAAAGGGCGAGAAAAAGTATTGGCTCACTAATTAAGAGCCCTGGCTGATCTTGAAAGGACCAGAGTTTAATTCTGGGAAAACATATGGAGGCCCATTGCTAAAACTCCCAGGTAATTCAACACCTTCTTCCAGCTTCCTCAGACACCAGACACACGTGTGATGTGCAAACAAAGCTGCCCACAAAACTCTCACATGCATAAAATAATAAAATAAATTTAAAATAAAATAACAATACAAGTCAGTGGCTTCTGAAAACGCTCAGCAGGTAAAGGCTTGCTGCACACACCTGGGGATCTAAGTTCAATCTCCAGAATTTACATAAACATGGAGAGGAAAGATGGACCCCATAAAGTTGTCTTACAACCTCCACTTGTGCATGTACACAGAATAATAATTCATAAAAACAGAAAGACAACAGTAAATTTAAAAAAATAGACACACACACACTATAAAAGCAGCAAGGATTGAGGCATGGCTCTGTGACAGAGCACGTGGAAGGTCCTGGGTTCCATCCTTACCACCAGAAATAAAAACACACAAAATACATGTAAGTGAATTCAAAGCCCTGTTTAGCATCAAGGAGTGAGGGTCCTGGAGCCCAGCAGAGCTTTCCAGAATCCCTGCCTAGTGTTTTGAGGTTCCTATGACAGTGTCCTCGTCCTGACCAGGAGCTTGGTTCAGGTGGCCACTTTTTGCAGAATCCTCCTAGGTGCTTCTTGATCTTGAACTTTTTCACAAAAGGCCCCACGGCAATTGTGCCAGCAAGGGGGCTGCATAGAGCTAGGTCCAGGAAAACAGGCTGTGACCCCCATGCCTCCTAATTTCTGTCTAAAAGCCTGGGCTCCAATCTTGGCCCCCCAAGAAAAAGAACCAGAGCCAAATGCTTCTAACATATACCACTACGGATGATTTAAGGGTCTCCAAATAATCACTTAAGTATCACCATGGCAACCTGAAGAGTTGCCATGGAGATTGGAGCAGGAAATGTCCCCATGGAGACACCTGGGAGACTCCATAGGAAATCACTACCAGGTGGAGGGCTTAGAAAGGGAGTTGCTAAACACAGAAGAGAGCCCCCCTCTCTGCACCCCATGGCCCCTACTCTGACATGAGGAGGGAGGCTAAGGAGCCAAGTGAGAGAGCCAGCAGAGAGAGGCAGGAGACTTGCTGAGTTCCACTAGCAGCACCACGTGATACGAAGTTGCTAGGCCAAGCATAGAGGAGATCAGCAGGAAGGACGGCGCACGGGTGGCAGTGGCGGTCCCCAGGGAAAAGGGGAGTGTTTGTTCTCGGTGGGCTCTCTTGCGTTTGGATTTATTTTACCACAGTGTCTATTATTAACTGTTCCTCAATTACCATGCTTGACCATTTCCCGTGATGACTCTGCTGTCTCCTCAAATCAATCTCACATGGCTGGAGTCACCTTATTAAACAAAAAATATAATAGAGTCTCAATTATTTTAATGCTATCTGGATTAAGAGAGAAACTGAGAAACAAACACAGTTTTATAAAAATATCTTTAATATGTTGGTGCCTAACGTGGGGCCAAACATCATAGAAAGTGAAACTACAAAGCAGTTCTTTACTTCTGTTCATTAAGAGAACAGCCACAGTTTCTAAGGTAGGAACTCGCAGCTTCCTAATTAGACACCACCACCACCCCCTTGCAAAGCAGCAACACATTCAGCTTGCTGCAAAAAACAAAACAAAACAAACAAACAAACAAAAAACTGATACAAACCCCAGAGAGGCAGTTCTTTTAGGAAACTCTTGCTAAGGAAAAAAAAATGGCTCTTTAATACAAACAAGCTTCTTAAAGTGATTCAGTTTCCTAACTAACAGCCTTGATAGCTTTCCTCAAAAATCTATATCTGGAGCAATTTCAAAAAGGCGTTAACTAGATGGTCCATCATCAAAGACTGTTGCAGTTAGGACTTTAGTTAAACTCTGAGCTTTCTCAGCATGCAGAGACTGGACAGCAAATGTTACTGCTAATTTTATTAAGGCTGGACAATATCTCTATTTTCTTGGATCCCCAAAAAGAAAAACTACATCCTAAATCAGCAGAAAGCAAATTAAGAAAACTATGCTCCATCCCCACAGGGATCATCGTGTGGGCGATAGATGCTTATTATTGTTTTAAAGCGGTTGATTACAGAAATGAGAAGTAAAAGGGTGGCTTATTGAATCTACTTTTGGACCAAAGAACATTAATAAGCTAAAAATATTATATGGTATAGATATTTTGCTACAACATGCTAAGGTATTATATCTATGTAATTCTCAAAACTGCAATGTTAAATTCTAGACCTTTTGAAAGCCGCTATTACCAACTGTTTAGGATAAGTAAGAATCACATATAGCAGTCAGACAATCAATATCATGGTCATTTTAGATCCTAGTTTAGTTAATTACAAAAATATGTTTTCTAGATTGATGGGCAAAAATAGTTTGGACAAGATAGATAGATAGATAGATAGATAGATAGATAGATAGATAGATAGATAGATAATAGATAGATAGATATAGATAGATAATAGATAGATTGATAGATACATGGATAGATAGATAGGTAGATAGTCTTCAAACACCTTATAGACCTACAGAACATGGCATTTAAAGATTTTTATTAACAAGGCCTTTTCGACAATAAGATAAGTCTGCTCCTGGTAGCACACCTGTTCCACTTCAAAGGGCATCAAAGGCTTCATATCTGGCAAGCTGGCCTTTGGGTGAGAAAATGCCCTGTGTCAGTTACAGACAGAATACCGCCCCAAACAGGACAAACTGGATGCAGGAGAGGAGACTGCCAAGCTTTACAGGGACTAGGTAGGTTAGTCCTTTATAAGTCCTGTTTCACAGATATTCCTATCAAATATTCTGAGCCAGAAGGCTAAAAGTGATGTTCCAATGTTTTAGGGCAATTTGGAGGGGGGGGGGTCTGTACCAGCAGCCAAATATCTCTGTAATCTCTATATTTTGAAAGCTTCTTGCCTTAACTTCCTACATATTTAGGTAATATTTATTCCTTAAGTCTCTGATGTGGTTAAAGACTAGATAGTTATAGTCTCACGGTTAAACTTAAATTGTTTAAGATGATATAAATTGATAGATAGTAGAATACTTTTTCCAAGGGTGCCAAATATACAAATGTAAGTCTTCCCTAATAATTTTCATAATTGTTATTATTACATACAGATTGCTATTATAAGAGAAAGAGCCTGTTATTGGACTAAAAGGAGGAGAAGTAGGCGTGAGGTGATCGTTAATTCAAATGCTGATTTCGATATTCCCCCATATCTGGTTACAACCTTTGTTCTAAAATCTCCTGTTTCGAAGTTGTGTAAACACTGCTTCCCAGTTTCCCCCTGGTATGCCAATAAAGCAGTTTATAGCCAATCTCTGAGCAGGTGAGAAAGTAGGGTTGGACTTCCTGCCAGCCAGGGGAGAAGGCCAGCAAGGAGGAAGTAGGGGACTGAGGCACAGGAGTGG
Source organism: Acomys minous (assembly GCF_964271855.1). Taxonomy (NCBI): domain Eukaryota; kingdom Metazoa; phylum Chordata; class Mammalia; order Rodentia; family Muridae; genus Acomys; species Acomys minous. Next base: position 3,309,710 of record NC_140490.1, read on the forward strand.
TCCAAGAGAGGGCAGGAGAAGGGGCGGGAGCAGGAAAGCAACTGAATGAAAGTATCTCTGCGATGTACGCTGGGAGGAAGCCAAATTAGATTTGAGGGTTAAGAATGGAGTAATAATTGCTCAGTTCTTGTGTTGTAAAGATTATTATTTTTTAAAAATATAATAGAGTCTCAATTCTCAATTATCTTAATCCTAGCTGGGATAAGAGAGAAACTGAGAAACAAACCGAGTTTTATAAAATAAATAAAACAAAACAAAACAAAACCTTAAAACATAAGGTTCAGAGGAAGCTGATCAGGTGTAGCAGCTTTGCAACTCAACAGTTCAAATTCAAGTTCTTGACTTTAGGCAAGATGCTGATCTCAGAGACTTTCTGCATTGAATAAACCCTTGGAAGCAAAGCCAATTCAACAGTTTGTAAAGGAATTTCAATTCAGAACATGACTTCCCTGGCAAAAGATCACATCCAAAGATCCTTGAGGTCTGTATTAACTGGCTCAAATACAAACAACTTTTTATCCAGGAGACAGAGGCAAGCCGACCTGAGTTTAAGGCCAGGCTGGTATAGAGAAGGTTTCAGGTTAAAAAAAAAAAAAAGTTTAGTTCCAGGTGTGGTGGTAAGGGCCTTTAATCCCAAATAATGAAGGTAAAGTTAGCTTGAGGAAGGAAGCACCCATGTTTTAAAGTGATGGCTAGTTGAGTGATTGAAAAAGTGACGAATTAGAGAAAGACGACATAGTAGGATATGCCCAACTCTCACAAGAAGAGTGAGGAAAGAGAAGCTCCTTAAAGGGCAACAAGAGAGGGAGAGGGGGCAACTTCACCAGGACAGTAACAGGGGGCAGATCACAGAGAGGGTGAGAGAGAAGAAGCCAGGCAAAGTGAGGCCAAGTGAGCCAGACAACGAAAGGGCCAGGAGATCAGAGCAGATTGCTGGAGCCAGTGTGAGGCCAAACAGCAATTCAGAGGCCGAGCGAAAAACCAGATTGAATAAGTCAGCTGGGAGAGGAGTTTGAGCCAGAACAGCTGAGTTGAACCAACCAGCTGTGAACTCAGAAAGAACAAGAAAGAGTGATCTTATTAAACACTTAGTCTCAGAGGCTGAAAACATTCTAGGCCAAGGAAGCCTCCAAGACAGTAATTGAAACAGGCGAGTGAAAGTTCCCTTTCTAACTGTTGATTCACTCACTCTCACATTCACACCATAAATGCTCGGCACACCAGGGTCCAGGCTCAGTTTAGAATGATTTTTAAGGAGTACCCCTTCTCGCTCCCATTAAGATGAATGCTATGTGGAATCTATATTCTTTGCACTTGGGAGGTCAAGGCAAGAGGATCTCAAATTGAAGGTTAGACTCAGATTCACAGAGTTCCACACCTGAACTGTCAGGAGCTCAGTTCCACTGCACTGCCTCTCAGCTCACTGACTCAGCCTAACTGCCTGAACAGAACTGACTAGAACTCAGAGACCTGCGTGCCGCCTCTAGTGCTGGGATTTTCCCCTAAATCTTGAACATTGCTTCTAAGTTTTTAAAAATCCATCCTTAGGAAAGATGTAGCTTGTAAAATAAACAGCCTAAGTGGCTTCTATGTTGTCTTAGGGCCAGGACAATCCTGACTCCCCCAGGCATCATGTTTACCTCAGTTATTTGCCCCAGACCTTAAATATCGAACACTGTTTTTGGCATCAGCATTACCAATCTTTATGGGAGAAGCCATAGTACTTTGTAAAGAAATTCAATGTAAACGTATCTTAAGTTTTGTTGTACACACAGGACTGAGTTAATTGTCATCAGAAAACTCTTTTCCCAAACAACGCTGTGTTTAAATATGGCTAAAATAAATGACCTGGGTCAGATTCTAGAAGTTTGAACCCGTTACCAACAGCTAAGTCGAGCTGAACAGAGTTGCACTCTTGTCTCTTCCTGGATCATGGTGCTTCTGGCCATAATGCCTTCAGGGACACCTGCACAGCTCATTGTGGGAATCCCACATGTTTTTTTTATATATATATACTAGTAAGGACTAAGAATACAGGAGAATCCTGTGTCCTGAAATGAGTCAACTCTGGAGAACCCCAGTCAATTTGCACTTCCTTTGGAAACACTCCTGGAAGGTACAGGGAAGTGGGAAAGAGGTAGACATTTGAAAATTTGTGGCTTGCACAGGGTGTGTGTGTGTGTGTTTGTGTGTGTGTGTGTGTGTGGTGTGGTGTGGTGTGTGTGTAGGTGTGTGTGCATGTGTACGTGTGTGCACATGTGTTTCAGTTTTGTTTCATATTTTTCCAGTGCTGCATGATGAACACAGAACCTTGATGTGTTAGGCAGCACTCGACCACGGGCATGAGTTTCAATCCCTCTTTTCTTTGGCCATATTGCACGACTCCCCTGTGACTCAGTTTTCCCATTTGCTCAGCAGACAGACGGATACTGGGCCATGTGTCAGAGGGTGGCTCTGAGGACTGAGAATAGATGATGAAAAGCTGTCCAGCCTCGGATGCTCTGGGATGCTCTGGGATGCTCTGGGCTACACACTGAGATTTGAGGACCCTTTGCTCCTGTCTGCTGGTGAAGAGGGCATTCTGGGTAAAGTTCCTCCAGGGAGGGAGAAGCTGCCTCCCTGAATAAAAGAGGCTCAGGGGGGTAGGGTATATATACCCCACAATCCCTGACACCAGTGGAAACCTATGACATGGGAGGACAGAGTGCAGTGTCCAAGCCATGGCAGGCCTTTTATAGTGGGAATCTTTGAGAGTCACTTTGTTTCTCTGTGTGAGACTGCCCTGAGCCCTCTTGCATCTCAACATAGTGTTAAGCTGAAATTTGCAGTTTCCCAAAAGACTCATGGGCTTGAATTTCTGGCCAATCAGCAGTGAGGAAAAGCCATGACCAAGTCTGGTTGCTAAGAGACCTGTGGAGAAGCCCACCTGCAATAGGGAACAAACACATTTCTTGCCTGAGTGCAGGCTCCTAACTGGAACAGAAAGGGAAGGAACCAGACCCCAGGTACGCTCACAGGAAGAGGAAGTGGCTGACCAGAGGATGGAGGGTTTCCGCATCAGGTGGCTCCCTAACAATCAAGGCGTTTTCCTTCTAAAAGATGCAGGCTCAGGACTATTATCCAGTTCACAGATAGACAACTGAGGCAGCCAGGGGGAGGGATGAGAATAAATTTGACCAGTCTCAGTCAGAGGAATTGAACACAGGTACTTGATCCCAGCTTGCTCCAGCAGAGGGCAGCACTCACTGTCCCTGGCCTTGGGTTTAAGGAAGGCTAGCTAGTGGGAAAGACGGGGAGGCTCAGGTGTGCTCTGCTCCTGATCAAGGGGACCCCGGGTGTGGGCTGAGTAGACACAGAGAGTCCTGTGTGGCTGCACAGAGTAACAGGCTGGTCTTTTCCCTCTTGTCCTTCCCGGGGCCCTGGCTCACTGGAGTCTTTCTGATAAGGTTCTGCATGCGTAAGTGCAGCGGGCCTGGCCTGAGGGTCTGGGCAAAAAGCAGACAATCCAGTGGAGGCAAAAATCTGGGAAGCTAGTAGGTGTTTATCAAGTCTTGGCCATTTGGGGGGCAGTTTTTATAAGGGTGCAGCTTGGCCTCCTTGACTGACTGCTTAGATGGTGGGTTGGCTTTTAAACTGGCTGGTGGCTCATTTCTTTAAAAGTATTTTTAAGATTTTTTTGGGTGGTAGTGCAAGTCTGTAATCCCAGCACATGGGAAGCAGAGGCAGGTGGAGCTTTATTACTTGACAACCAACTTGGTGCACATAGCAAGTTCCAGGGCAGCCAGAGCTGCAAAGTAGGTGAGACACTATCTTAAAAGAGAAAAAGAAAAGATACACTTATTTGTGTTCGTGTGCATGAGCTTGTGCCTGCATTAGTTTATGTGCACCATATACGTGTCTTGAGTCCAGAGGGCATTAGATCATCTGAAACTGCAATCATATCTGCCCAAAGCAGGCTGGAAACCGAACCCAGTGAAGGGTTGCAAAGAAACCTGAGCCACAGTCTAACTGTGGTACCTATTAGCATACCAAAGCTCACCCTGGCAGCCAAGCTCACTTGGTCCCTTCAGCTCCTCTCATTCTCTTCAGCCCTAAACCTCAGCAGCTCAGGGCTGAGCTTCCCTTCCCCAGCTTCTCACGTCCATACACCCAGCCTTCCTGGCCAAGGGCTAAGTTGGTTTTTTTTAGCTCTTTGTTCTCTGGGTCCTCTGCTCTGGGGTCTTGGTCCATTCTTGCCTGACTCCCTTCTTCTTCTTCTTCTTTCTTTTTCTCCTCCTCCTCTTCTTCCTCTCCTTCTCCTCCTCCCTCCCTCCCTCCCTCCCTCTTCTCTCATGGCCTGATTCAGTCTGCTGGCCACATTCAGGGTACTACATTTTCTCCCTGCTCTGGACTCCTACAGATGCCTCTGGCTGTCCCCTCCCTCATACCTATAATAAAACTTTCTCCACAACCAAACTTTGGAGTGCGCATGTCCTCACTGTATCCACCCAGGTCCTCTGGAAGAGCACTAAGTGCTCTTAACCACTGAGCTATGGTTCCAGCCCCTGGGTCATTTCTTTTGCAGATACAGCCTGGCTGTTTTTCTGTGTCTATTTGGTCTCTCAGAAGACTTCACAGCCCTGCACACAGGAAGCAGACAGGTCGCCCCTGCTGTAGGGATCAGAACCTTGAGTTTTCGCTTGCCTTCCCTCTGGGGAACACCCCATAAGATCTGCCTTGTCTTCCAGATGTGGCCATGGTCATCAGACAGCTGCTTTCCAGCTGTTGCCTCTGCACAGAGGAGGCTTGCCTAGAGGACTGACCTTGACAGCTTCCTGTGGGGAGTGATCCTCCTTCTCCATCCTGACCAGGCTGACCGGGCCTCTCTGAGCTTCAGTAGGGGACAGGGACACTTGTTCCCTGACATAGTGTGGACAGAAGGACACATGAAAGGGTTGGACAGAAAGGGTGTGGGCGACATGAGTTCTGCTTCCTCCAGCCAGAGTTTCTGAGCTGCAGCCATTCCTCTAGCAAGCCGCTTCTGGCCCTGTAGCACTTCATCACCTCTGAAAACATGAAGGATCATATGACTATTTGCATCTGGTTTGCATATGTCTCCACCCACAGGGCGGGACAGCCTTTGAGTTTAAGCCAGCCCCTCCTCAGGAGCTGGGTGTCATTGTGTTGGGAGCAGGGCTGTTCTTACTGTCTTCAAGAGCTCCTGTAGACTGTCAGCCACTCTCTGCAGCAGAGATGGCTGTTGCTGCAGGACAGGAGGTGCACACTGCCAGGAGGGTGGGAAGGAGTCACAATGCTGAGCCCCAGGTCACTCTTCTGCATAGAGGGGCCTGTCAGGCTGTCCTTCCCGTGGTCTCCCTTGGGAAGAGACTTTGAGGGCTGCAGGGAAAGCATCAGAATAATCTGCCATGATCTTGGTGCTCAGGAAAACTGCAGGCTGATTGGTCTCTCTGGCTTGATCATGGCCAGAGCTCTGTTTATTCATGAAGTCGCTGGGTCTCAGAGCTCTGTCCCTGGTCTACCCTAGAGAAATGGAGGTGAGCTCGCTGGAGTTCTTGTCTCTTTCTGAGCAGCTAACAGGGGTCATCTCTACTTCCCCTGGTCATCCTTCCAACCAGAAGCTCAGAGCTATGCTGTGCTTGAGGCCAGAGGCTGACATGTCAGTTTTAAAAGATGACAAAGAAGTAGTCAATTCAAATTGGAAGCGGACACAGTTCTCTCCACTGAAGTTTATAACAATGGGACCCGCAGAAGGGAGTGCTGGCTTTAATCCCAGGACACTGGGTGCAGAGGCAGGCTGAGCTCAGCGAGTTTGAGGCCTGGCTTGTCTACAGAGTGAGTTCCAGGACAGCCAGGGCTATTGCCCAGAGAAACCCTGTTTTAAAAAGTAAAAGAACAACAACAAAGGAACTTTTCCAAGGGAAAGTGGGAGTGATTTTTGAATCCTAGAATTACCGAAGTTTTCTCAGGTAAAGAGGATACAGAAACGTAGTCTACAGGGATGAAGCCACATTTTGTTTTTAAGATGTATTCTTTCTATTTGCTGTATGAGTGGGTTTTGTCTACTTGTAATGTATGTATGTGGACCATTTGTGTTTAATGCCCAAGATGTCAAAACATGATATCATATTCCCTAGAACTGTAGTTATGGATGGTTGTAAGAGGTCATGTAGGTGCTGGGAACCAAACCCAGGTCCTCTGGAAGACCAGCAGGTCCTCATAACCACAGAAATCTTCCAGCCCTGAGAAGGCACAGTGCACCAGCAGGTCCTCATAACCACAGAAATCTTCCAGCCCTGAGAAGGCACAGTGCACTGGTGCGGGATAGAGTTGTGTTTGGGGAGGGTTTTGTGCACTGCGCGTTCAGATGCTGATTTCCGTGACCAGAGATCTGCTTGCAGCTCAGGTGTGGGCACTGTCATTGCTGTTGAGGAAGCTCACTGTTGAAGAGTCTCGATGTTGTGTAAAAATTGTTTTCCATCATTTCTGGTTAGTAAAGAGCTACATTATCTGGCGTGGTGGTGCACCCCTGTAATCCCAGCACTCAGAGAGGCAGAGGCAAGTGGATCTCTAAGAGTTTGAGGCCAGCCTAGTTTCCAAAGGGAGTCCAGTACAGCCAAGGCTACACAGAGAAACCCTGTCTCGAGAAAGGAAAAAAAGAAAAGAAAGAAAAACCAACCCCCCCCAAAAAAACCCCTCAAAACAAGAGATGCACAGGGCAGGAGAGGAGAGTTGAGGCAGGACTTCTGATTCCAGTGAAGGAGTCCCAGGAGGAGAGAGAAGAGGGTGGAAGACAAGGCCGCCATGAGAAGGCGCCATGAGGGAGTCACCATGGTGACAAAGATGGAGCAGGAGCAGCCAGGGCGAGACATGATGGCAAGTAGTGGAGCACGTGGCTGGGAAACAGTCCAGACCAGAGTAGACAGGTTAGAGTAGATGAGTATCTGCCCGGCTATGGTGCTTTAAAGCTTATTAATAAATAGACCAGGTCTCCATGTCATTATTTGGGAGAGGGCATAGAAGCAGCCATACTTTTATTTGTACACATTAGGTCAGTGGGTGGAGCATGGAAGCAATAGTAAAAGAAAGACTACACGTTGACCTGAAGGCAGTCGGGAGATAACTAAAGACAGAGGGATCTGGCGGCTAATGTTCTGGCCTTCCTAGCTTACGTTACAGAAGACCGTTCACTAGTTCACTACTGTCCTTGGGAGAAATACCAGGAAGGCACTTTCCCAAAGAGATTCCCCCTTGAGAGTGTGATGTCTAATGGGATTCTGTAGAACACACTCCTCCTGAGTGCTTAACCAAGAGGTGGGGCATCTAAGGGTGGGGAGCTGGGGATGGACTGTTGGCGTGTGTGTGTGTGTGTGTGTGTGTGTGTGTGTGTGTGTGTGTGTGTCTGTCCCCTGGGGGGGGGGGGATAAAACCTGACTGAGGCTCCAGAGGAAAGAACAGTGAGTTTAAGGAGGAGCGGAAATTGGCTTGAGGTTAGCAAGCTGCTTCTTAGCTTTAACTTTGCAAAGTGCAGTGGGTAGCCTCAGGGATAGCCTAGAACCTGGCACAGGGCAGACACCCAATCAATAGTTAAATGTTCTTTACAGACATATCAGAGATTCCACGTGTACAACCCTACTCAGTGAGCACTCACTCAGTACTTCACAGTGCTCGGTACCCCAGGCCCTGGTTGGCTTAACTAGTTTCCCTGCTCAAGGTCTGTCTCTAGGCAGGAAGTAGGAAGGTCAGTGGCCAGCTGACCTTTTAATGGGAGGCCCTGGGAAGAGCACTTGCAAGCTTATTCAGGTTGTGGATAGAGCCAGGTCCCTTCTCCCAGCCCCCCTCCTTGCTGGCTGTCGGAAGGAACTACCATCTCAGAACCCATCTCCGGGACCCAGGCCCCTCCATCTAGTGGCTAGTAATGGCCAGATCATTTGCCTCCCCTGCTAAGAGTCCCTCTGCCTTCCAAGGCCTTTGCAATTAGCTTTGTCCATCTTAGATAGTCCAGGGCGGTCTCTCGGGGTTTTGTTTTGTTTTTCTAGACAGGGTTTCTCCATGTAACAGCTCTGGGTGTCTTGGAACTAGCTCTGTAGACCAGGCTGGCCTCTGGAACTCAGAGATCCGCCTGCCTCTGCCTCCCAATGGCTGGGGTTAAAAGCGTGTGCCACTTCACCCAGCTTCAGCAGTTTTAATTAACCCCTAACCTTATCTAAACTAGCATTAAGCCCTTTAATTATGTAAAAATAAAATCTATTTGTAGGTTCCGAGAACTTAGGACAGGGCTGTCTTTGGTGTGTGTCTGTGACAAGGCCAAAGAGAACTGAGTTGGCAGTGGTGACAATACTGACAAATGTTAATAAAGAAGGAGATTACAGAGTTGAAACGACGCTAAGGGTCCTAGGCCTGTGCAAACAGGCTGGTAACACTTCAGCAAGCAGAGTAACATCTAGGCTACAAAGTGCAGAAGAGCCCTGAATCAAAGGGTTAACACTGCCAGGCAGGCCTGTGCCTGCAGAGAGCCTACAGAGACTCCCCAAGGCCTCACTTGCCTGATGCTGAGATCAGGCCTGCGTTTCTGAACAGGGGCACCTTTAGAGGAGTCCCCTAGCCTGGCTGGCCAGGCAGGGAGAAGAGTGCTGCTGGTGCCTCGCAGCCCAGTGGTGGTGGCTCTAAAGGACTCCTGGTGCTGCAGCAAGCTTCCAACCTGCCATCACTCTCTCGGGCACTGGAGACTTGGTGACCTCCCTTGGGTTGCTTCTGATGTTCCCTTTTGTGGTGGCTTCCTTCCCTGAATTCCTTGTAGTGCTTTTAATTATTATTTTTATTGTTACTGCTGTTTTTTCACAGTACTAAGGATCAAACTAGGGCCTCTTACATACAAAGTACGTGCTTTACTGCTGTGCTATATACCTTGTTTTTCTGTTGTTTTGAGTTTTTGTTTGTTTGTTTGGGTTTTTTGTTTTGTTTTGTTTTGGTTTTTTGAGACAGGGTTTCTCTGTGTAGCCTTGGCTGTCCTGGACTCTCCTTGTACACCAGGCTGGCCTTGAACTTAACAATGATCTGCTGCCTCTGCTGCCCTAAGTGCTGGCATTACAGACATGGGCCACCACAACCAGCCCCAAAGTGGGCTGTCTTTATTAGGATTTTATTACTGTGAAGAGACACCATGACCAAGGCAACTCTTATAAAGGAAAACATTCAATTGGTGCTGTTACAGTTCCACAGGGTTAGTTTATTATCATCACAGCCAGAAGCATCGCAGCACGCAGGCAGACATTGTGCTGGAGAAGGAGCTGAGAGTTCACGGGCACCAGGAGACTGTGTACACACTAGGCCTAGCTTGAGCATAAGACTTCAAAGCCTGCCTCCAGGGTGACACACTTCCTCCAAAAGGGCCACACCTCCTAATAGCACCAAGCATCCAAACACATTTTAAGTACATGAGTCTATAAGGTTAATTTCTTTCTTTTTTCTTCCCTCCCTCCCTCTTCCTCCTCTACCTCCTCCTCCTTTTGTTTTGTTTTGTTTTGTTTTGTTTCTCAAGACAGGGTCTTTCTGTGTAGCCTTGGCTGTCCTGGAACTCACTCTGTAGACCAGGCTGGCCTAGAACTCAGAGATTGCCTGCCTCTGCCTCCTTAGTGCTGGGATTAAAGGCGTGGCCACCATTGTCTGGCTGTATGAGGACCATATCTATGGTCCTCCAATGATGTTGTTTCATTTACTCATATGTTCATTGAATAGCTAAAAAAAGAAAAGGAAAGAAAAGAAAAAAATCCACTGGCATATAAAATATATCATGGGAGGGAAAGATGGCTCAGAGGGTAAGGACAGTAACTGCTCTTTCAGAGGTCCTGAGTTCAATTCCCAGCAACCACATGGTGGCTTACAACCATCTATAATGCTATTTGGTGCCCTCTTCTGGCCTGCAAGTGAACATGCAAGCAGAACACTATATACATAATAATAAATCTTTAAAAAAAAATGTATCACATGCCAAAGGCACACATTTCCTCAATTCCTGGGATGTGTATGTGAGTTCTGTCATACAGCTAAAGGGACCGTGGTAGGCAGATAGAGCAGGATAGAAGGTGGAAGGCTGCCACCCCACATATAGTGCCCGAACACAAGACAAACGGAAATCTTTCTTTCAGTCCCAACTCTATGACTCATTAGAGAAACTGAAATCATGTGTGCAAAAGCTGTTGCTACATGCTACCTGCCACTCTGAGACAGGGTTTCTCTTTGAAGCCCTGGGTGTCCTGGAACTAACCAAAATGAAAGAAAAATAAAATAAATTAAAAGAAAGAAAGAAAAGAATATGTAGGCACAGAGGGTTACCCAACATTACCCAGCTCCTACACTGCAAAGCTAGCCTTTCATGAGGGCATGCATGAGGGCCGTCTGCTTGAGGGGTTGCGTTGCCAAGTTTCTGTGCCTGTCAGATCCTGGGCCTTGTCACAGCCTTCGTAGCTGTCCTAAGTACTCTACTAAAGAGTGGTGTGTACCCTCAAGGTGGGGGAACTGGACGCTTCAGGAAGGGCAGGCAGCCAGCTTGGGGACACAGCCAAGGAGTGTGTAGTCGAAGTCTAGCTCCCAAATGCTTTCCTTTATGGAGGGAAGGTGCGTGGGGGAGGTAGGCACAGGACTGGAGACAGAAAGGCCAGTGCAGGGTGGGGTAGGGAGTGGAAGGACAGAGACGGTGCACGGAGGAACAGGACAGTCTGGTGACGGGAGGAAGGATCTCGGTGGATTTAGGTTGGTGGGAAAGAGCAGGATTGATTCTTTCTCTCTTTCTTTGTTTCTCTCTTTCCTTTTTCCCTGTGCAGGTGCCCATGGAGGCCAGAAGAGGGTGTAGAATACCCTGGAGCAAGAGTTACAGGCAGCTGTGAGCTGTGGGATGTGGGTGCTGGGAACCAAAGTCAGGTCCCTCCGCAGGAGCAGGAAGCACCCTTCCCCACCCCCCACCCCCCAGGCAGGGGCCACTCTTAATGGCTGAGTCATCACATCAGCCCAGAGAATCATATTCTGTGGGAATTATAATGCCAAGTGCCAGCTATGGAGTGCTGTTGAACAAGGCAGGATTCCTTCCTGAGGAAAAAAACAAGGGAGTACAAAGGGGGACATCTGAGAATGCGGAGCCCAGTCCTGTGTGGGCAGGAGGAGGACTGCAGCAGGAGCACGTGCTCCTGTGAGTGTGAGCGGACGGTTCAGAATGTGGAGCCGTGGAATGGCTTCTCTCCACGGAGAGAGGGTCTCTGGTTTTTTTGTTTGTTTGTTTGTTTGTTTTTGAGACTTGAAGGGAAGAAAGGAAGGTAAATTGAGAAATTCTTAGGCCATGGGAGAGTGAGGTGATGGGTGGTTACGGAGAGGGAGACACTGTCTTTTCCTTCACACTTCTCATTGTGACTGTCATGGATGGGCTTCCATAACAACTGCACACAAACTAGGATTTAAAACAATGAAGGTTTACAGTTCCTCCTCCTCTTCCTCCTCTTCTTCCTCTTCCTTCTCTTCTTCCTCCTTCTACTCTTCCTCCTCCTCTTCTTCTTCTTCTTGGAAAAGAAGGGCCACGTTGGGCCCTTCTGAAGGCCAAAAGGGAGACTGTTCCGCCCTTGCTCCTGGTACTTGCTGTAGTCTTCTCCTCTTGCTTGTGCACGCATGACTCTAGCCTCTGCTTTCTCCCTCATATGTTATCTGCCCCAAATTTCTCTTTTTAAAAAAATTATTTTTGCAGGCAATGGTGATGCACATCTTTAATCCCAGCACCCCGGAGGCAGAGGCAGGCAGATCTCTGAGTTCTAGGCTAGCCTGGTCTATAGATCAAGTTCCAGGACAGGCAGGGCCATGTAGAGAAACACTGTCTTGGAAAAACAAAAGCTAACACACAAATAAATAAAATATAAGTAATTTGTTTTTGGTTGGGCAATGGTGGCGCACACCTTTAATCTCAGCACCAGGGACGCAGAGGCAGGCAAATCTTTGTGAGTTGGAGGCCAGCCTGGTCTACAGAGTGACTTCCAGGACAGCCAGGGCTACAAAGAGAAACCCTATCTCAAAAAAGATTATATGTGTGTACGTATTCATGTATGAGGGTGGAGGTGTGCCATGGAGTATGTGTGTGTGGCAGTCAGAAGAAAACCTCCGTCTTCCACCTTGTTGAGGCAGAATCTTTCATGCTGTTTGCTGCTGTACTGTGTTAGCTGACCAGGTTAGCTGGTCCTCTGAAAATTCTCTTATCTCACACATCTTGTCTGGCCCCGGGAATAGTGCTGAGATTATAGACATGTGCTATGGAGTCTGGTGTCACTATAGGTTCAAGGGAATTTGGCTCCAACTTGTCAAATGTGTGCAGCTAGCACCTTCGAACCATCTCCCTGGCACACAACTTCCTTCTTTTAAGGCATATTTATTTATGCGTGTGTGGGGTGGAGGGTTGTGTGTGCATGTGCCACCTGACACGTGTATGTGGGGATCAAAGGAGTTGGTTCCCGACATGCGAGGCGGCATACGCCTTTAATCCCAGCACTCAGGGAGGCAGAGGCAGGTGGATCTCTGTGAGTTTGAAGCCAGCTTCATCTACAAAGCAAGCCCTGTCTTGAACCACCCCCCTCCTCCCCCCAAAAAAAACCCAGAAAGGAAAAAAAAAAAAGAGTTGGTCTCTCCTTCTACGAAGTGTTTCCTGAGAATCCAACCCAGTGCACCAGTCTTGGCAGCAAGCGCCTTTGCCCCCTGAGCCAGCCCATCACCACTGAGCCCCCCGCCGCCCCCCCCCGAGTTCTTATAAGCACATCAGTCCACTCTAATGCAATATGACCTCATTGTAACTGGATTACGCCTGCAACGATCCCATTTCTAGAGAGGCAAAAGCTACAGACAGAGGTTCATGCCAAGGTGATTGGTTGAAGCAACCCTAAAACATTAAACACAACCACGCGCTCTCTCATCTAGAATTTATGCCTCACATTCGAGTGTGCATCACTGCTCAGACCCTAGGAAGAAGTAGTCCCACCAATGGTGCCTCCTCACTGATTCCTAGGAAGACTCCCTGGAACAAACACCAATTCTCTTCATGGTCCTTTGAGAGTCACTGGGAGAATATGGCTCATGCGTCTTGCCACTCTTTGGACATGGAACGCACAGTTTGTTCTAATCATAAATAAGATTAGTTTCCAATTTTCACTTTTCTGCCCTTTCCCCACTTCCACATTCCCTTCTTCACCTAGACGTCTATTAATCCAAGTAAGAGCTGAGGTGGGAAACTCAGAGATGAGTTAGGATCTGTGGCTGCTCTCAGGTTAAGTAGTGGCCAGCCAGAGAGAAGGTATGTTAGGGGCAGGGGAACCAGGAATGATCCAGGGAGTCTGTGCAAAACTTTGGCACCACGATGGCAGCCACCTGCTAGTCCCCTAAATCCCTGTGTCCTAGTTAGAATTAGCTGTCAGCTTGACCCAGCTTGAATTGCCTGAAAAAAATAAAAGAATCTCAGTGGATTAATTGTCGTTTTATAAGGTTGGTCTATGAACATATCTGTGATATGAGTATGTCTTGATTGGTAATTGGGTGGGAGAGCCCAGCCTACTGTGGGTGGCACCGTTCCCTGGGCTAGGTAGGGGTGATGGGCTGCATGAGGAAGCTAGCCGAGCATGAACCTGGCAAGTGAGTCAGCACACACCAGTCCTCCAAGGTCCCTGCTGTACCTCCTTGGCTCTGAGTGAGCGTTCCTACCTTGTCTTCTCTCAGCAGTGGGAGCGACCTGGAAATATAAGATGAAATATACACCCCCCCCACACCCCCCAAATTGCATTCGGTCATGGTATTTGCCAGAGAAACAATAAAACTAGCCTTATTGAGTCGAATGGAGAGGCATCTTCAAATAGCTTTGCCCCACCATGTTGGAATCCATGTTGGGTTACAGAGACCTGAAGAAACTGATAAAGCTATCAAGCCCAGCCTCCCAAAAACCCCACGTGTTCACAAAAATGCTGATGTTACTTCAGCACTACAGCGGCCTGTTGAACTTACTCATGAAGCCATAGCTGGGAACCCCTGGTCTAATACTCTTCCACACCCCCAAACCCCCAGGGGAAAAACCTCAGGTGAGCGAAGGTCATGGGTTTTCTTCCACCCTGAACATCTTTCTGAGGCACAGAGCCACCTAAGGGCAAAGCCTGGCTCTCTTGTCCTGGTCATTATTCAGAGTTTGCGTCCTATGAATAAACGTGGTTTCTGTCAAAGAAGAAACATATTTGACACACTTTTGCTTTGGGTGACAGTGACATGTAAAGACTTCTTGGCCAGTCCTAGCATGTGAGTCAGTGGTTCTAATGTAGAAGTTTGCCCCTGAAGTCACTATGGGAACATAAGGTAACTGGGATTTGCTACAACCTTGGGGTGACACTGAGGGGATGAGCACTTTTCTTGCCAGAAAGCTCCACCACCCACAGAAAAAGCTCTTTACGCACGCACACCCCAGTTCCCACAAGCATCCAACTACCTTTGACTCTGGAACTGTGATACAGGAGAGCAGGACGCTAATAACTGTTGGGAAGGTTGGGGTATTTTCTTGGGAGATTTTCTAAGAAAATCTTGGAATGGGCACCGATTATGGGGAGAGGTCTTAAATTGCAGATGTCTAAGTTTAGTGGAGGAGGGTTCCATTGTGTCCTTGGTTGATTTTGGAATTCTCAGAAGACCCTGGATTAGGGGCAGTACGTGAACCGGGTGGGGGCTGTTTCTCCCAAAAGCTGGGGGCTAAGTGCCGGCGGCCGCTGGACCCTTCTCCGCCCAGGGCTTCAAGTTGCCTGCCACCTCCTCCAGGCCGAAGGCGGGCCCGGGAGGAGAGAGGCCAGAGGGGCGGGCCGCAGCTGTGCGGGCGGCGGTGTGGGAGCTCCGGTGAGCCGGGCCGGAGCCGTCGGGCGCCCGGGGACTTATCGCCCCGCGGCGATCTCGGTGTGCGGCGGGGCGGTGGGTGCGGAGGCTGAGAGGGAGGGGGGCATGCCTGGGCGCTGCGAGGCCTCCGGGCGCGCCCCGGCCGCCGTCCCCACCTCCGCCTCCTCCTTCTCCTCCTCCTCCGTCTCCTCCTCCTCCTCCTCTTCCAGTCCTGCCGCTGCCGCCGCCGCCGCCGCCGCCGCTGCCGCAGCCAACATGGCTGCGCCCCGGAGCCCGGGAGGCGGCCGCTGAGACCTGCCGATCCTCCGGGCCCCGAGGCGCGCAGGCCCCGGCCCATGGGCCCAGCCGCCTCGCGACTCCCGGCGCGCTAGGCTGCCGCCCAGCTCGGCGTGCAGCCCGCCGGCCTCGGGGAGCCCCGGCGCCGTCCGGCGGGGCGGGGCGGGGCGGCGCGGGCCGCCACCATGGAGCCGCAGCGCCGGGAGCTGCTCGCCCAGTGTCAGCAGAGCCTGGCCCAGGCCATGACCGAGGTGGAGGCCGTGCTGGGGCTGCTGGAGGCAGCGGGAGCGCTGAGCCCCGGCGAGCGGCAGCAGCTGGACGAGGAGGCGGGAGGTGCCAAGGCGGAGCTGCTGCTCCAGCTACTCCTGGCCAAGGAGCAGGACCACTTCCAGGACCTGCGCGCCGCCTTGGAGAAGACTCAGCCTCACCTGCTGCCCATTCTCTACCTGAACGGCGTCGTGGGGCCGCCTCAGTCCGCAGAGGGCGCAGGTGAGTGGCCGACCCCCGCGCGGCCCCTTCTGCCCCGCGGCCACCCCTTCTCTCTGCAGCTCACCTAAAAAAGAAGGGGGTGGGGTGGGATGGGAGGCGGCGAGGCTCTATTCGCGGCCGTTGCTCTACCTGTCTGGCGCGCGTGACACCTTCTCTCTTAGCCCACCGGGGGAGGGCCGGATGCCTGGAGACCGAATTCACACCTCCTGCCTCGGTCCTGCTGTTTTCTGGGAACAATAAGCCCTCGCCGAAAGCCTTAGTCTTCCTTCCCTCTCCTTGTTGCCACCGCTGCAGAGTCCTTCGGAGGCCACCAGGTCCTTTGGCGGGCCTGAGGTCGGAGGACACCTCAGAAGGATGTTGGCCAGCCCCTTCCTTTTCTAAGCTCCTCACGGTCGGCTAGCCCCTCGCGAGCCAGAGGTTGCAGTGATCAAGAAGGGAATGAATATAGGTCAGGGGCAGATCCCCTAAGTTTTGATCCCTGCCACCCCATTTTAGGATCATTCGAGTCTTTTTCACTTTGTGTCCTTTTCCTTCTCGCCGCCCGCCCCCCCCCCCCCCCCGCCTCCCCTGGATCTCAGTCTCCTAACTCGCACAGATTTGCCGTGAATTGTGCACAACTCCTTCCCCCGGTTTCTTTGGAAATTGTGGGCCCGGAAAAGTTGAGGAAGTTGCATTGCACCATGGGAAAATCTTCGTAGTGGTTGTTGTAGCTCAGTTCCCTCCCTGACTGAGAGCTCTGAGTTCCCGGTGGAGGAGAGCGCTGGTGACTGATTCCTTTGAGTGGTGCCCTTTGGATCCCTGTGTTCTTGCTCTTGGAAGTGACTGATTTGTAAGTGTGTGTGTAGGGGGGAGGGGTACCGCTGGGAGTTTGTGACTAGTGGTAGCTTGTCCTGACTGGGCTGGGGAGAGAGACGGGGAAGGATGAGGGCTGGCGTGGTGTTTGCTGTCTGTTGTGGCAGGAGCTCTACCTTATCACATTTAATCTCTGTTAACAGCACGTGAGCTCTCTATTATTCCTGCTTTGCCAGAGAGAAAACTGTGGCTTGCAGTGGTTAAAATGCCCAGGAAGGATTAAATACCAAGAGTGGTGAATGATTGTCTCTTGCTTTTTAAAAAACATAGCCAGGGCCTGGAAATAGCAAGTGTGTCTTGGTCTTGTTTTAAGTTGAATCAATACATATATAAAAAAAATCAATAAAGGCACATATGTAAAAGAATAGTGAATAAAGAGAGCTGGAAAAATAAAACCTGCCCTTAGCAACTTGTGGGCCAGAGGTTGAGGAGACCCGTTTATGGGACTGTTAAAAGCTACACTTATAAAGGGGGTGATTTTATTAGGTGTCTCTGGTAGCAGGCTCTCATCTCAATAGCCCTCTCTCTAGCGGGAGGGCACTGACATAGAGAGAGGCCAAACTGCCAGCCACGAGGCAGAGCGCTTCACGGACGCCCTTCTGTCTTCCCCTTGGCCTTCTGGCTTTTGCATTCTGTTTCTCAGATGTGCACTCTGTCCCTACAAGTATGGTTTATTTGGAGTCTCTTTGAATAGTCCTTTGAAGTCGCTTAGAAGGGGCTGTCACAGGCAGCTAAGAGAATAAAAGGAGCTCATCAAAGTGACTTTTCCTTTCTTATTGCTTCCAGCGACTTATTTTTGAAGGAAGAGGTTTGTCAAAGGATATGTTTGCAGAAGTCTCAGAGAAAGAGAGTAGCCTAGAAGTCCTCACGGGGGTGTGTGTGTGTGCATCAGCCCCAAGGTTGATCTCTGGACTAGAGAAACTAGCATACAGATCACCACTCACTAAGTACACTCTTCATGCCCTGTAGAGAAGGTGTGACCTCTGGTGTGACCTTTAGGGCGCTTCTCCTGACCTCCAAGGAGTGGGATACCATAAGTTTGAGATTTATGGCTAGGGCTGTGATTTTTTTTTTTTTTTTTTGGTTCCCCACACTTCATAAGTCAGAATTGTTTCAGAGAGATTCATGAAGTCCTTAGAAAAATAAATCCCAATAGTTCTTCATTTTATTTAATAGGTTAGAAGAAGCTGGCATAGCACTTGACATGGCAAGACACTATCTGGGGGCCTTGGTGAGCAGGGTGACATGGTGTGTGAGTCCCTGGGTGTCTGGGTGTCTTTGTAATGCTGTGACTGATGAAACACAGGGGGAAGCAGGGCTCCTGTTCTGGACTGATGTGCTGCCGTTGAGCAAGCTGTGTCTTATCTTCCCATCTCACTGACCTGTGGCCACCCCAGTGTCACAGACTGGTGCCTTAGCATCTGCCTTCCATTGACTTCCCAGGGCCAGTGTCAGGTACCAGGAAGATGAGATGGCGGAGAGGTGACAGACACCGGGAGCCTCCCTCCTGTTTCTTGTCTTAGGTGCTTCCTCCTGGTCGCGACCAGGCCTTCCCACTACCCTTTCAAGGGATTATTGGTCATGAAAAACTCTGATATCATGCTCACACACGGATTTGTAGGGAAGGAAGCGAATTCCTTTGCCCCAGCTGGTGACAGTGAGAGGTGAGAACTTCCCTTTACTGGGTGACTGGGGGGTGGGGGGGGAGAGCGTCTCCTGTGTCTTTTATTGTATCAGAGTTGAATTTGGTTACTCCATTAGTGTTTCCATCTTGAATTTGATCGGAACATCTGATTTCTCTTGCAAAGATCATCAGGTTCTGCTTCTACGCTGGATCTTGGGGTCTTCGTCTATGTGGTAGGCCCCACAGAGTAGCCCAAGGCGCCCTGCTGCCTGCCTTCAGGGGGCAAAATGTCTTCAGGGAAGGATCAGGTGTCCAGTTACTGGGCTTGGCTTGGTGACTGCAGAGGCAGGAGTGTGGCCATATGTCTTGAGGGCTTGTTTGGGCAGTGGGATGCCAGAGGAGAAGGAACTATTGAGTGACAGGTACAAGAGCGGGCTTTTTGCTCTTAAAGCTGCGTACTGTATACCGTCCTCCAGTGCTCTGATCCGTGCCCAGTGTGGCTCTGACTAATTGCCATCTAAATGTCAAAGACTTCTTAAATTATTTTGTGCCAGGCTTCTCTTGGAAGATGGAACTTGGCTGCCTGCTGCATCTCGCCACCCATGTCTCTTCCCTCCTCCTGTGCCTCTTCTTTATTTCCTAGAGAGAGGTTGACTTGCTGTCACCAACATGAATAGAATGGCATAGGATCATCTGCTGAAGGAGTGGAGATAAAACTGGAGGAGAAGCCGGGGTGGTGGCGCACGCCTTTAATCCCAGCACTCAGGAGGCAGAGGCAGGTGGGTCTCTGTGAGTTCGAGGCCAGCCTGGTCTACAAAGTGAGTCCAGGACAGTCAAGGCTACACAGAGAGACCCTGTCTCGAAAAATAAAACAACAAACAGACCAACAAAACCTGGAGGAGAGACTGGCACTTGAACTTGAAACAGAACTTGATTTTTTTTTTTTTAAGACAGGGTTTCTTTTTGAAGCCCTGACTGTTTGAACTAACTCTGTAGACCAAGCTGTCCTCGAAGACAGATCTATCTGCCTGCCTCTGCCTCCTGAGTGCTGAGATCAAAGGTGCTTTTTTAAAGATGTATTTTCTTTTATGTGTATATGTGTTTGGCCTGCACTCACTAGGTGGGCTATGTGCATGCAGAGGTCAAAAAGTTACAGATGGCTGTGAGCTGCCAAGTAGGGGCTGGGAATTGAACCTGGGTCCTCTGCAAGAGCAACAGGTGTTCTTAACCACTGAGCCATCTCTCTAGTCCCCTGAGGCGGGCAGCAGAGGGAAGAACTGTAGAGACTACAGGAGCTGAAAGAGAGAAGGTTGACATTGGCTCTGAATGGATGGGGGGCGCAAAAGACTTTGGGGCACTGTGACTCTGGGTCTAGTCGGAGGTTTGGGTGTTCCCTGAGACATAGGTGTTGTAGAAGGTGAGACTGGAAACCTTTTTTGTTTTTTTGTTTTTTGACATAAGGTGTTCCTCTGCAGCCCAGGCTGGTTTCAAACTTGTGGAAGTCTTCCTTGCTCACCCTTCTGAATATTGAGATTACAGGTGTGAGCCACCATGCCCACCCTCTCTGCCCACCTACACTCTTTACACACACACACACACACACACACACACACACACACACACACACACTCACTCCCCCCACCCCTTCTTAAGGAGTAACCCTGCCAGGCTCTTCCAGAGATTAGTGTGGGTGGCTTTCTGTTGCCAGGTGTGGGGTATTTATTATTTTGTGGTGACTGCCAGGGTCTTTTGTTTTCGCTGCTGCCTTTGGACACCAGCCACTTTTGCTCAGTCCACTCTGCCCTGGGAGATCATCAGGGGAAGAGGCAAGCTAGCATTGCCTTTCAAAGTTGTGCTATTTGAAGAGACAAGGCGGAGGAACCTGAAGGCAGTGGTTGAGGAGAGGTTTCTAAATGGGCGCAGGTTGCAGTTCTCTGTTTAAGTTGAGGATTTAAATCGTCTTAGGCAAAAAGGGCAACTTATTGATGTATAATACAGTCATAATGACATTTACAAGCTACATGTCGGACAGTGGCCCCATAAGATTGTATTAACCTAGTGATGTTTCCATAAGCAAACTCCACGATGGCAATATAACGGTGGAATCACCTAACACCACCCCAGTGTTAGGTGACACATAGCTACGTCCTAAACCCTTGACCCAGATGAGAGCTAATTGACCTCTGAATCTTGCAAGCTTTTTCACAGGCCTGAAATGTAGCCTCGGTCTTGGTGGGCTTTATTATGCTCAGTGGTCCTGGTCAGGGAAGGAAGGCAGCTCTGTCCACTCCAGTAGAAAAGTCTTCTGGAAGAGTCTTGATTGTCCTGACTAGGGCTGTGTGCCCTGTGAGGCAGAGTGGCCGTGGCTGAACTTAGAGGCTAGGGTCGGTTTGGTTAGTGACCTGTTCCAGTACAAGGCAGCGTTTAAAGAAGCAGTTTCTCCGAGGGGAGATGAGCGGGAAGGATATTATAGAGAGATAGGCATTAGGCCCGGCACAGTCCTTGATAAGATGAGAAGACTGGATCCTTGCTGGAGTGCGCAGTGTTGTGGGCTGCTGTGGGCTGTTGTGGGCTGCTGTGGGCTGCTGTGGGCTGTTGTGGGCTGTTGGTGGGCTGCTGTGGGCTGCTGTGGGCTGTTGTGGGCTGCTGTGGGCTGCTGTGGGCTGTTGTGGGCTGTTGGTGGGCTGCTGTGGGCTGTTGGTGGGCTGCTGTGGGCTGTTGGTGGGCTGTTGGTGGGCTGCTGTGGGCTGCTGTGGGCTGTTGTGGGCTGCTGTGGGCTGTTGTGGGCTGCTGTGGGCTGCTGTGGGCTGCTGTGGGCTGCTGTGGGCTGTTGTGCGCTGCTGTGGGCTGCTGTGGGCTGCTGTGGGCTGTTGGTGGGCTGCTGTGGGCTGCTGTGGGCTGCTGTGGGCTGCTGTGGGCTGTTGTGGGCTGCTGTGGGCTGCTGTGGGCTGTTGTGGGCTGCTGTGGGCTGCTGTGGGCTGCTGTGGGCTGCTGTGGGCTGCTGTGGGCTGTTGTGGGCTGCTGTGGGCTGTTGGTGGGCTGCTGTGGGCTGCTGTGGGCTGTTGTGGGCTGCTGTGGGCTGCTGTGGGCTGCTGTGGGCTGTTGGTGGGCTGCTGTGGGCTGCTGTGGGCTGTTGTGGGCTGTTGTGGGCTGTTGGTGGGCTGCTGTGGGCTGTTGGTGGGCTGTTGTGGGCTGCTGTGGGCTGCTGTGGGCTGTTGGTGGGCTGTTGTGGGCTGTTGTGGGCTGTTGTGGGCTGTTGGTGGGCTGCTGTGGGCTGTTGGTGGGCTGCTGTGGGCTGCTGTGGGCTGCTGTGGGCTGCTGTGGGCTGCTGTGGGCTGTTGTGGGCTGCTGTGGGCTGCTGTGGGCTGTTGTGGGCTGCTGTGGGCTGCTGTGGGCTGCTGTGGGCTGTTGTGGGCTGTTGTGGGCTGTTGGTGGCTAGGCCGTGAGCAGGACAGTTAGCTTTTCTAAACCCGTCTCTTGCTGTGGTAAGATGTCTCAGACAGTTGCTTGAGGTCATCTGAACTTGTAGAATCCTAAATGTACGGACCCCTAATGTCAGGTGGCCTGGAGTTTCCAGTCTCATCCATCCATGCTGCCTGTCCATCCAGCGGTAGCCAGCGTCTGTGGGATGCATAGCTTAGGTTAGTCCCCTCCCACCCTCCCACCTCACCCTGCTGCACCTCCTTGAATCCTCTGACTCCTGGTGCAGAAAGGATGACGGGCAGGAAGATGCAGAGGAACACCGAGGAAACCTCAGAGTCACACTAGTACCCAGCCTGCAGACATCCCCCCTTTCTCTTCCTCCTTTCCCAGCCATGACCACCATTGAACAGGGTCTGGACTGTCCCTTTGACACTCTCCAATTCTGTCCCTCCGTCTGTGTTGTTCTGGGAGAGGTTAAGCCCTATAATACCCGTCATCCCTGTCCTCGCCACAGGTTGGCAAGGGCTGTCTTCTCTGTCTGGGTAGATCTTAATAGCTCAGTGTTTAGCAGGGGAACTGGATGTTTGGAACTGTGGAGACCTCTGAGCTTAATGTTGAAGATATCTTTAAGATTCACAAAATGGGCTTTCTTTATTTCTTTTTATGTTTATGCTTCCTTTTGTAATACTTGCAGTTGGGAGTTTTTATGGAAATTTTACTGTGAAGCAAAGCCTTGTCCTGTTTTCTGCAGGGATGGCACACTCGGACAGTTTTAGCAGCTCATGTATCTTATCAACCACACTGTCCCAAGCCTGCTGGGAAGTCCAGTGGGCGAGTGAGCCCTGCCCGCCATTTTGGAAGCTCTCCCCTCCTGGGTCTCAGTGTGCTGTCCCGAGTCCTGTTCTTCTTCCCCTGAGCTCAGCCCAAATACAGCCACAAACCACTCACACTTCAGGGTACAGGTGAGAACAGAGGAAGGGCATGTTGTTAGTGTAGTGAACCCTGCCACATCATAGTGGCGGTAGGGACCGGGGATGGCCAGATTGCTGAAGGTCGGCTGCAGCTCCTTGTGAATAAATACTCTAAACAGGTGTAAGGGTTGCTGGCCCCGTGGCTGTGGGTCTCAAGCACAGTGTCATCCCCAGGAGGGCACTGCCGGCACTGTCACTTCGAGGCCTCTTTGAGCGTGTCTCAGATGCACACATTAGTGTTGCCGCTCTCACTGTGCCTGTGATGGAAGCTGGTGGTATGACAATCAATGTCTTAAGGCTTCAAGGTCACCCGCCAGGTTCCGGCACTACAGGGCTGGCTGCTCCGAGCTGTGTGAGGCAACCTTTCGTTTTCAGACTCCAGTATCAGCCAGCTGTCCTTGAAAGAGCCCCCTGTGGGATCTGCTTCTAAGAGCTGGCCTGACCTTGGCTGAGCCTCTGGGCTTCCTGGCCCTCGTTCAAAAGCAAAAACAGAATTGGCGAGGCACTGACTGGGGAGTTTCTCAGTCCTGTGGGGTTCTGAGCACTCCCCAGATGGCTTATAGTCCCAGGGGTGTGTGACAGTTGTGTTGGAGTGGATTTCTGGGGGGGGGGGGGTGGTGGTTCCAGCTCTGCACCGTGGCTGCTGTTAATCTGCTTTAATGTTGGTCTTGAGTGATTTTTGATACTCAGCCTTTCTACTTCCCGAAAAAGTAAGTGGAGCAGGAGAAATGTTTTGTCTCTCCCTCTTTCTTTTTGGCCTCGCTTCAGACAAAGCACCTGCACCTTCCGCAGCCCCAGTGGGAGGGAAGCGGTGTAGTGATTTCCTGGGAGGATGTGCCACGGGGGTAGCAGACACGGAACAGGAGCCCTGAGCTACATTGCTGCCTGGAGCTGGGGCTGCCAGGTGTGTTTAGCAGGGGATTTTAAATGGAATAGAGCAAGAGATAATTGGATTTTGCCCCCCTTTTTTGTTCTTCAATATTTGCCTGGAATAGGTTGTAAATCTTTGCATTGTGTCTCAACTGAGATTTTTTGAGGTGGGATTCCACAAAACAACTGCAGAGACATTTTTACCTGAACAAGTATTTGGAGTGTCCCGTGTGGACTCTCCAGCCCTCTGACCCTGGGGAGGGTGGTGCCTGCATTCGTTTCAGCCTAAGAGTCATAACTCATCTGGTTTCAGATATTTTGTTTTTGTTGTTGTTATTTTTTTAAACTGTAGTAAGATTTATATACACTGACTGTGAGCTATTTTGTTTTTAGCACAACAATGTATACACTGTGAAAATAGCTAGTCTGAGTATTTTAAGTGTGCACCTCAGTGGTATTCAGTATTTTTAGACTATTGGGTAACCCATACCATCATCCGTTTGCAGAACTTTTCCATCTTGTGGAAGAGAACCCATTAGATGCCTCTCCGCTTTCGGTGGTCAAGTGGGACCATGTAGCAGTTCCACGGGCAAGCTCATAAAGAGCTGGCGTGTTGTTTGCCTTCTGTCCCTCACACTTTAACTCAGGACCGTGTAGAGGCCTAGTTCTAATAGTTTTCTTTTGTCTAAAATGTAAGTGTAATATATGTTCACGTACGCACATACTCGCGCCCCTCCCCCAGCCTCCAAATAGGCGTTACTAAGATGTAGGCAGCTCCTTTGGATTGCAAAGGAATTAATTTCAGAGGTTGTGGGTGACTCCTTGGAGGCCCAGACTTCAATTATACCATCCCAGCGGATTTGAGAGCTGAAAGCCATTTCTTCCTCCTTTGCAGTGCTCGCAGTGTCACCCCAAAGGCCTCACAGTGTCACCCCAAAGGCCTCGCAGTGTCACCCCAAAGGCCTCGCAGTGTCACCCCAAAGGCCTCGGAGTATGCCATTTCGGCCTCTTGGGCCACTCAGGCTTGGTTCGCTTTCTCATCTCGAGCCTAGATCTCTATCAAGATGCTCTTCCAAAAGTCTCGGGTCAGCATTTCCCCAGGAAACACGTTATGAGCGCTGATTTGATGGGATGCAGATGCTGTTTCTGCCTTGGCCTGACTCTGTGGTCCAGAGCATTCGGATAGTGCCGCTCTGAGCAGTCCTAACTCCTCTATACCAGGCTCTTGAGAGCAAGTGTGGGCCAGTGTGCTCTGGGCCTTTGCTAGATTGGCTCCAGACTGATGCCCTTTTCTGTGGGGCATCTTGAAGCATCCGTGTTCAGAGGAAGGCACACAGAAGCCTCAGCATTAGACATAGTACAGGAACACAGCATGTCTTACTTATTTTCATTTCCCATGCTCCTCTTACTTGGAGCGATCAACCCATAAACGCTTCCCTTCTTTCAGCCTCTGATGCCAGCTGAACTAAACACATGTAGTTCTGGGGCCAGAAGCTGTCAGATTTTAGGTATGCGTTCTTGCTGGGCCTGCCGTGGCTTCACCAGAATGAAGTCCGATTTCATGGACATCACCCTGTGAGATGCTTTTCCCCCCTAGGATCAAGGCTGTGGGGCTGAGGCTCGGGTCACATGTCAGGGCTTCTAAGGGTGCCTTGGGGGGATGTGTGGGGACAACTGTGGTGCCTTGGCTGCTGCAGGTCTGGGGAGACCCAGTAACTGTCAGACAAGAATAAGTCTTTGCCGAGCCTTCGACGGAAGCTGGTCTGGAGAACCAGGAAGATGTCCTCCGTTCTGAGAATGTCACGGAGGATGGGTGACATGGAAAAGTGAATGAATGGCCCAGGTGGCTTGGATGTTGTAGGTGGCATTGGAGCTGGGGGCAAGGTTCTGGGAGTAGAGGCAGTTGAAAGCTCTGAGCACACTCTTGAGGGCCCAGCAATTTAGGCTTACATCTTAGCATTTCCACCAGATCTCTTAGCTCCATTAGCCTCTTAGCCTTCAGGACTTCCTTTTCTCCATCTGTGAACGGGATCAGCCCGTAAGTGGACTTAGAAAGCATCACAGGACCCAGGCCGTGCATGCGGTTACAATGACAGAAGCTGAAGGGGCAGATCTGGGGTGTGCATCAGTGAGGAGGCCATGCCTCTTTGGTAGATCAGCTTCTTGAGGCTTTGGCCCTTAAGGAGGCATCACCAGGTGCCGTGGCAAGGACCTTTGCAGTCACCTGTGCTCAAATGGACACCATGGAGATAGTGAGGTGAGCCGAGGGGACCCAGGGAAGACAGTGGTAGTGAAGAGGGAGCGTGTGTTAGACAAAGTCCTTTCTTCCTTCTCTCCTGCCTTTTAAAGCCTTTGCCTTCTTAAACGTGTGGAAATGGAGTGGACGCCAGCAGCCCTGTCGCTGTACTGACCTCTTCCAGCAGCCTTAGGCCCCTGCGGTACTTTAGAACAAAACCCAGCTGGTGTATCACTCATGTGAGCATATCTCAGGCCTGTCTCAAAGCAACTCGCATCTATTCTGGTCTGCCCCAGCCTCCCTCATATTGCGGTATTGCCTGTTGGACCTGGTGTGGTGGTGCACACCTTTAATCCCAGCACTTGGGAGGCAGAGGCAGGGGGATTTCTGTGATTTGGAGGCCAGCCTGGTCTCCAAAATGAGTCCTGGACAGCCAAGGCTACACAGAGACACCCTGTCTCAGAGGAAAAAAGAAAAAAGAAAAAAAAAAACCCAAAAATAAAAAGGTATTGCCTGATTGTATGAGGTCCCACAGCCTTTGGTTAGAGGGTAATCCTTATAGACACAGTCACAGCTTTATCTGTCTGTGTGTCCTTTCTTTCCACAACTTGTCACTATGTGCTTGGTCCCTGCTGCTACTCCCTTTGCTCCGCTGGTGCTGGGCCCACAGAGGTCACCTCCACACCAGCACGATCCATGGAGGATCAGATCCTGGGCCCCTTGTGAGCATCCTGCTCTGGATTTGTTAAGCCATCTTATGCCAAGCTGGTATTCAGTTTTCCTTGTCTCATCAGGTAATTTGTTCAAATATGGATTTTAACAAGGGCTAGCTGTTACATTTAACTGATGTCACCTGCGGACTTTGTAAGCTAGGGAGCAGGGTCTCATCATGCAGGCTGGGCCCTGGAACTCATGGCATGTTCCATCAGGCTCTGCGTGGATACTTTTACAAACCTGTCTGTAGTGCCCCCTTCCCCAGCCCCATGCTTGGAGAAAGAAGAGCTGCCTAAAAGCTTTACCTTTCTTCCTTGGGTGAGTCACAGCTGGCCCCAGAGGCCTGTTTATGGAGGGGCCTTGCTTGCACCTGCTTCCTCTGTGTACTTAAAAAAATTTTTTTTGTAGGTTTCCTTTTGAGGTGAACCATTTAAAGAATGGCAAATGACCCAACAAGGCTAATGAGAAACCACCAGTCCTTGCTACCCAGCAGAGTGATGTATGGGTAGTGCACTGAAGTCCTGTTGGGCATCTGGTCAGTTGTTGTGAGAAGCCCTTACCCTTTTGTTTATTTATTTATTTTTGAAAAAAATTTCTTGAGCTTAAAACAAAACAAAAAACTGTCACTAGCCGGCCCAACCCTAAATTGCATAAGAGAGCCATTGTCCCGGTGACACATTAACCAGCCCCACTTGCTGCCTGTGCAGGGAGCAGCCCTGCTGGCTTCAGTTGCCTGTGAATGGGTCTGACTTTGGCAGGAGGGACCTCTGTGCTATGTGGCTTTCTGTGACAAAGCAAAAAACCCCAGCTGCCACCCTGCTTGCCACTAAACAAAGGTGTGGTATGTCTGGTGGTTTTATGTTTTTTTTTTTTAAGATGTATTTATTTTATGTGTATGAATGTTTTTGCCTGTGTGTGTATGTTAACTACAAGTGTGCCTGTTGGGCCATGGAGACCAGAAAAGGGTGTTAGATCCCCGGGAACTGGAATTAAAGGTGGTTGTGTTAGGATTCTGCCCCAGTCTGCCTGTGATGTCATTACCTGCCCTGCTGCTGGGTGTGCCCCTGCCCAGGAGGATTATAAAAGGACAAACCCACCCATCTCAGCTCTCCCTCTCCCTCTCTCTCTCCCCCCTCTCCCTCTCTCTCCCTCTCTCTCCTTCTCTCCCTCCCTCCCTCTACCTCTTCCCCCCTCTCCCTCTCTCTCCCTCCCTCTCTCCCTCTCTCCTTCTCCCCCCTCTCCCTCTCTCTCCCTCCCTCTCTCCCTCCCTCCTTCTCCCCCTTCTCCCTCTCCCTCCCTCCCTCTCTCCCTCCCTCTTCCCTCCCTCTCCCTCCCTCCCTCTCTCCCTCCCTCCCTCTCCCTCTCTCTCCCTCTCTCTCCTCTCTTCCTACCTCTTCCTCTCTCCCTCTCTTGCTGTCTCTCTCTCCCTATCTCTGTCTCTCTGTTTCTCTCTGGGCACCCCTCTCACTTCCCTCTCTCCCATGCTCATATAATAAACTTCTTCATATCATAGCTGTTGTGTGGTGCATATTTCATGTTATATCTCATATCTCATTGAAAAGGTTGTAAGCTGCTGTGTGGATGCTGAGAACTAAACCCATGTCCACTGCAGGAAAAGCCAGTGCTCTGGGAGCTGTCTCTCTAGCCTCTATGTGTGTGTGGTGATTTTGTTTGCTTTGTTTTTTATGTTATATGAGGTTTATTAAATGAGCATGAGGAGAGAAGGAAAGGGTAAGGGGAACCGAGAGAGAGAGAGAGAGAGAGAGAGAGAGAGAGACAGAGAGAGAGACAGAGAGAGAGACAGAGAGAGAGACAGAGAGAGACAGAGAGAGACAGAGAGGGGGGGCAGGCAGAGACAGAGACAGGAAGAATAAGAAGAATAGAGCTTTTTTTTTTTTTTCTGTTTTTTTTGAGACAGAGTTTCTCCATGTAGCCTTGGCTGGCCTCAAACTCAGAGCAATCCACCTGCCTCTGCCTCCTGTGTGCTGGGGTTAGGGGTGTGCGCCCCCACTGCCTGGCCTGTGTGTGTGTTTATAGGTGTAGTGTTCTCTCAGTGTACATGTCTGCGTGGTACATGTCTGCCTCCTTAAGATGGCCCTGGATCTACAAACAAATCTTTTTTCTTTTGACTATTGACTGTTTTCCACATATGCTGAACATCTGTCTAGCCATTTAAAAAAAATGATGATAGCAGACAAATGGAAAGAAGCAAAACCTTGTATAGAGTGTGTGTGTGTGTGTTGTGTGTGGGGGTGTTGTGGGTGTTGTAGGTGTTGTGGGTATGTAGAGTGTGTGGGTGTGTGGGGGTGTTGTGTGTAGGTGTTGTAGGTGTTGTGGGTGTGTAGAGTGTGTGTGTGTTGTGTATGTGTGTGTTGTGTGTGTGGGTGTTGTGGGTGTTGTAGGTGTTGTGTGTGTGTGTGTTGTGTGTGTGTTGTGTGTGTGGGTGTTGTGGGTGTTGTAGGTGTTGTGTGTGTAGTGTGTGTGTGTTATATGTGTGTGGTGTTGTGTATGTGTGTGTTGTGGGTGTTGTAGGTGTTGTGGGTGTGTAGAGTGTGTGTGTAATGTGGGCGGTGGGTGTTGTGCATGTGTAGAGGTCAGAGGACAACCGGGAGGAGTGTGTTCTGTCCTTCCACCATGTGAACTCCAGGAATTAAACATGGGTTGTCAGACCTAGAGGCAAGTGCCCTTACCCACTGGGCCATCTTGCCAGCTCCCTTTATATCCATAAATCTGATTGGTTAAGATGCCATACTATTTTAAAAGCAGCGCCATGACATTTCCAGTAGTGCAACCATCTCTGTTCTTTCCATGTCACCCCCCCCCCCTTCTTCTTTCCTGGCTAGACTTGTTTTCATGACTTAATTTTCATTTTTAATAGTTATTTATTTATTTACTTTTTTTTGTCTATGTGCATGTCCACGCCCCACTTGTGTACCTGGTGCCCTCAAAGGCCCAGAATCCCCTGAGACTAGAGCTACAGAGAGTCGTGAACTGCTATGTGGATGTTGGGTACTGAACCTGGGTCTGTTGGAAGAGCAGCCAGTGCTCCAAACTGCTGAGCCATCACCCTAGCCCTTAACACATCCTTCTCGCAAGCAGCCTCAACTGTTGAGCACATGGCTAGAGAGGATTTCAGGAACTACTGTATTCAAGTTCTTATTTTGCACAGCAAAACTAGCAGTTCTAAGGGCACAAAGTGACAGATCTGGACCCTGGACCTCCCCTTGAAGCAGCCTGGCCGTGGTGTCTGGAAGCCCGGGCTGCTTTTCCTCACGTGGACGTGGCTTAGCAGCAGCCGCGGACAAGTAACAGGATACCGCAGTGTGCTAACTGTGCCCCAGCTTTCTTCCCAGGCATCAAACCCAACCCTTTACCAGCCATGTGGTTGATATTTGTGTTCCACAGTTGGGCAAACTAGGCCAGGGTTGAGAGTTCCACTGCTCACTCAGGCCACCAGCTGCTCTGAGGCTGGCAAGCGCTGGCAGTCCTTGTCAGTTTCTTCATAAAGGCTGCGTTTGTTCTCTACTCAGGCCTTCCTGTGAGAGTCCCTATTGAGGTTTCTGGGTCCCCCCCCCCCCCAGGATATCCCTCCCCTTTGAATCCTATCAGTGATGCTCAGCCCCTGGGTTCTGAGCACCTGTTGCCAGATGAGGCCTTTTGGATCGTCCCAGAACATGAAGTCTAAATTTAGTGCTGAGTCAGAGACTGGGCTGACTTTCTCTGGGCCAGAGGAGCATCTGTGTGGCTTTCTTCCTGTGACTCAGCAAAAAACCTCTGCTACTGCCACTCATGACTCCTTGGTGTTTAGTCACAGGTCAAAGTTCAAGCAGTAAAGTTTTCCCGACTCTCTGGTCTTGGGGGGGGGGGGGGAGCGGGACGGGGAACTTTTTCCAAAGATAGCATGTTGGAGGCTCACAGACCCTCACAAAGTCGGCCCACATGGCTAGCTTCAGGGGAGCCAGCTCAGGAAGAAAGGGAGAAGTGAAACAAAACCCTAACTTGGGGCTCTGCACCTCTTCCCTGAAAACAGTAGCTAGATCTGGGGGGACCCAGTATTCAGGGGCTTTGTGTGAATGCTTCCACACCCATCTGTTCTCCTCATTTCTGATAGAAGACGGCAGGTGACCTGTATGCAGGTTGGCGTAGGGACCCAGGGAGAGGGGACAGTATGGTGTCAGCCACCCTGAGTCTGTGGGAAGCGGCCAAGTCTCATGTAACTCACACGCGAGAACTTCTTATGAGACTAAGTTGAACTGGTCACCTGCGCAGGCCTCTTGCCCTGGACCCCGTCCGTGCTTTACAGCGGAGCCCAGCCATATCAGACGTTATCCGTCTGTCCCACCCATGCCTCTCTCCATCTGTCCGCCTGCCTCTCTGGTCAGTGCCGAGGCTGTGAGGATGAGAAGGTTTCCAGTACCATCCATGAGTGATGCTTCAGACACATACTGAATACAGGTCTGTTCTTGTCATAGGAATATCCATTCTGTGGTCCCCCAAACGCTTGCCCTGTTGTTGAGTTTCAGTGCTGAATCAGAGGCACCAGAATGCGGCCAGCCTCGCTTATTGTGTCCTGTTTCTTGCCTGTTTTGTAGTTTCTAGGCTGTGGGGAGGGGTTTTGTGTGTAAAAAAAAAAAGGTGCTTGGCTTCCCTCCCCTGTGGAGTTTATCTTCTCAACGGATAGTCCCAAGCGAATGAGCTGACGTCCAGCAGCACTGATGAGCGCCTTGGGCTCATCACACGTAAGGAAAGGGAACACATACAGTGAGCCGAACTGGGTGCAGGGCCCGAAGGCTGGAGGGTGCAGGAGAGGAGGAGGGAAGGGGGCAGGCTTGGTGAGGCTGGTGCCGAGGCAAAGGCAGGCTGCTCTTGGAGACGGGGCAGAGAATCCTTTCTGTGAGTGGAGGTCTCTACAGGAGTCCAGGGCAGACTTGGGGAAAATGAGACCAGGTTTACCAGCCTCTGGTTATATCCCGTGGAAGACACAGGCGGGCCAGGTGACCACGTCTACCATCCTCAGGGGCTGGAGAAGGATTGCAGTTGACAGCTGTCTGTGGTATGTGAAAGGAAGACTCTCTGGACGGAAGAGGATAGGTGCAGACAGACAGCCTTCCCAGTCTTCTGAGGAGTCTTACTGGCTGTGTGTGGGCTGGTGAGTTTCAAGCCTGATAATGCTGGTTGCAGTGCTGGGACATGAGCGTCTGTGAGTGTTCCGCAGAGACTGTGGTGTGCTCCCATGTGGGGGTCTCCTCTCTGGGCAAAAGGGAGCGCTGGAGCAAGGAGGCCAAACGGAGCTCAGTGACCAACTCTCTACCTGTAATCTCTAGTTCTTGGTGTCGTGATTTCTGAAATGGAATCTGTCCTACTGAGCAACCCCCCCCCCAGAGTCAGCTAAAAAAGGTGTGGGGGGGGCAGTTAGGAAGTGCCCACATGCCTCTCGTGGCTGGATGCTGGGCAGGTGGGCATTAGTGCTGCCTGCAGTGTTTACTCGGTGACTTTTGCATTCTTTGCCCCCTTCAATCCCTCCAGCAGCCCAGCAGGAGTCTTCAGCAAACCTAGAAGTGAGGCCACAGAAGAGGGATGCCACGGTGCCCGGGAGGCAGGTTGATGGACTTGAACTGTGTTCTGAAACTACCTCCCTGTTCCCTTAGCAGGAAGTGGGAAGAGTTCAGGAAGCTGATGTTGTGGGAATTAGGGAGTTACTCTCTGAGGTCTTGCAGGTAGTGCCCGGCACAGGCAAAAACTGGGTAAGCCCAGCTTTTATCTTTGTTATTGCCACAAGCCTGTGGCTCAGTGCCACCCTGGGGACACATGTCTCTATA
The DNA here is from genome assembly GCF_964271855.1 of Acomys minous. Classification (NCBI taxonomy): domain Eukaryota; kingdom Metazoa; phylum Chordata; class Mammalia; order Rodentia; family Muridae; genus Acomys; species Acomys minous. Next base: position 3,341,867 of record NC_140490.1, read on the forward strand.
ATGTCACATTTAAAACAAGTTGTTCTCCTAGATAATGGTTAAAAATACTTGGGCTACACCCACCCCCCCTCCCCCATCCCCGCAGAAGTTCTGGTCTGTAATGAAGTGAGCACAGCGATTATGTGTGTTCTGTGGCCTTTACTGTGATTTGACCTTGTGAGGACTCATTGAACAGGTGTACACCACTTTAGGTGCTGGCAGGTCATGTGCCGAGCAGCATGTGATGCTAGTTTCACGTCATGGGCATTCTTAATAGGATCGGGTGGTTGTAAATAAGAGTTGAGCCATTGCTGCCTGCCTCTACAGTTGGCCTCCTTGGGAGAGGCCTGGCCCCTAGGAGCAGATGGACTCAGTGGCTGCTTGTTGGTCAGTGTGCGGTGCTGTACTTCAGCAGCCTGTGGCGATTCAAGGCCGCAAAGTCTCACAGTGGAGACTTCTTCTGTAGATTTCTTTTTATTTTATGTGTTGAGTGTTTTGCCCATATGCATGACTCTATGCCGCATGCATGCAGCGCCTGTGGAGGCCACAAGAGGGTGACAGACAGGTCCTGTGGAGCTGGAGTCATAGGTGGTTGGTTGTGAGTGAAATGTGGTGCCAAGCACCGACTCTGGGCTTTCTGTAAGAGCGGCAAATGCTTTGTCCACTGAGCTGTGTCTCAGCTCCAACTGTGGAGGCTTCTTTTTCCCATGCCTCTCCTGCAGCTCCCCCGTAGGTGTCATGAGGGGCAAGCCTGGACTAAGCCTGAGCTGCCTCTGAGACTTGCATGGACAAGGAAGCTGGACATCACCAGTTGACCATGGCTTATAGGGCTGTGGAAAATCCTGTCTTGGCTGATGTGACCACCCCAGAATTACTTCAGAATGACCCAGAGTGCCTTCACCAAAGCCTTGCCCCACGCCTTCGTTCCTGAGTGTCAACTCCTCCACCGGGTTCTCCTGAAAGTCTGGAGAAGGTCCAGGATGCTCACTGCCTTGTTCTGTGTTGGAGAGGAGGCAGGATGGGTGTTCATCCCTGGAGAGCAGACTGTGCAGATGGATGAGACTGAGTCTCTGTCACCAAGGCAGTGGTACCAGGGGACAGATGAGCTGCATACGTGGTCGGCAATATGTGCCCCTTAAGACCAGTGCTGAGCCAGATGTGGTGGGGCACACATTTAATCCCAGCACTTGGGAGGCAGTGACTGGCAGATGCCTGAGTTTGATGCCAGCCTGGTCTACGCAGTTCAGGCAAGCTAAGGCTACACGTGAGCCCTGTCTCAAATACAGCAATAAAAACAAGCCAAAAGCCTTAACACTTGGCAGAAGTGTAAGTAACAGAGTGAGATGGCAGATGACATAAAACACCACCTACCTTGCAAGAACACAAACGAGCCTCGCGTCTGTGGTGTAGGCGGGAACTGAGCTGAAGAGGAACTAAGTAAGACAAGGAAAGAAACACATTGCTTTCCTGTTTCTGTATTCAACGGAGGACCTCAGCTTTGCCCTGTTACAGCCTCTGATCCTGTACGGGGCGTCTGTGGCCTGGGCTGGGTTGGCAACCTCAGGCAGATTGCTGACTAAGCCACACAGAAGATGGATAGAGAGGCCACGGTTCATAGGGCAGTAGATGCAGTGGAGACAAAAGCCTTTTATACAACATCCAGGCGATGGTAGGGCAAGAAGTGAACAAGCGCTCACTTTAAACCTGGCGTTGTGAGTGTGTGTCACCTTCTCAGGGAGGCTGTGGTGGAGGAGTATGGTGCACGCCCTTTAAGACAGTTCATCAGAAAGACACGCCCACTGTCCTGTGTTCACCAAGCTCACGATGCCATGTACTGCAAGGTGCGTGACACAGGAGTCGGGACAGTTTAGCTTCAGGATGATAATGCCCTCTTCAGGACCAGGCAGGTGCCGCCTTTTCAGACTCCAGGACTGAGTACCTAGTGCTTCAGGGGAGGGAGGGCGGAGGGAGCTCTTTTGCTGGGCTACTGCAGCAGGACCCCAGGTGGAGCAGGGAAGGTCCACTGCCATGCTCTTGATTCACAATTCTGTCAGATCCTCCATCACTAACTGAGCTAGGCTCCGGATCTTACGTCTGATGCTAGTAATTACAGTGAAAAGATTGCTGGTTAAAAAAAAAAAAAAAGAATTACAGGCTAGTAACCTTGGACTGAAGTGCCTGGGACCAGGAGTGTTTCAGATTATAGAGTTTTCCTGATTTAGGAATATTTATGTAGACTTTACTGGTTGAAAATCGTCAATCCTAAATCTAAAATGCTCCAGTAATCTGAAACTTTGGAGTCAAGGTATTCATTTAGTATATAATTAACGATAGTTTTCACAGAGGATTTGGAAGACACAAGGGACCAAAAGAGAATTAAGGCAGACAGTCTTTTCAAACCTCCACCTCCCCACAGAAAGCCTTAAAAACAAACAAACAAACAAACAAACAAACAACAGAACCAGGTTAAAGTGGACTGGTGCATCCTTGCAGCCCCAGCACTTGGCAGGTAATGGCAGGAGAGCCAGTAGCTTAAAGGCAGCTTTCGCCACACAGTGGCTTGGAGGCCAGCCTGGGCTCTGTGATGCCCTGTGTCGTCCAAACAGATGAGGTCCTGGAAGTGGTACTCTGAGTCAAGCGGTGCATATGTGTTTCCAGGATGTGGGAACAGAGTGCTGAGCTGGGAGCTCTTATCTTCCCCAGGCTCAGTCTTTGGGCTGACTCAGAAGCACCCGGGAACTTCCGGAAGTCACGTCGGCTGGTCCCCAGGAGGCCATTTTGCTTCTTTGGTTATTTGTTTATTTTGCGGTGGCATTGGAGATGGAATCCAGGTCTCAGGTGTGCTAGACAGGTGCTGTACTACTGAGCCACATACCTAGTCTCCAGCCCTGGTTGGGAATTGGGGAAAGATGTGTCCCATCGCCTCAGTGTCTGCGCCCATCTAAGAGGGGGTGCAGAGGTTACGTGTGTTCTATTGTCTTCAGGAGATGGTGAGTGCGAGTGCACGTTCGGGGCTAGGTGGATGAAGCCTGCACAGTTCAGGGGCACGGCTCTCACATCTGTGAACTGGAAGTTTCGGAGTGGCTTTGTTCAGTCTGGAGCATCCTGATGTAAGCAGGGGTTTCTCGCATTGACATCGCCAGGTGAGAAGGGCGCCACAGCTGCCTTTAGGGCTGCGCTGCCAGCTCTGGGCATTGAGCTGGGAGGAAAGTGGGTCAGGACAGAGGCCTCGTCTTTCTACCTCCTTCCCCAAAGGGATCTCTGGCTTATATGCCATTGGACCCAGGCCTGTGCCCAGGCTAGCCCACCCTGGCCTCTTCCACTCCGGCATCGGAGTAGCTGCGTCTTCACCTGGTTGCCACGCCCTGTCTCAGGAATGATGGAAGTCCGTGTAGGAGGATGCAGAGGAGACCCTGGGGTCCTTTCGAGCATAGCTACCACAGTTCCCTGGGACTACTTTTCTCCTGCTGTGTAGGAGTTTCCTTGGTGGCCATGACTTCATCACTCAGACCCTACTGTTGCTATCCAAAGGGTTTAGGTTTAGCCAGCCAGGGATGAACACTTCGCCAGTGTAACTTGTGGGTGGCTAGCCACTTTGTTTAGCATTTGTCCCAGTGAATGTCAGGTCTGCTGGGTGTGCTGTGCTCTGGGGTCTGTGAGTGTAGAGGGCTAGTACGTGCTTATTCACGGCAGCCTAAGGCGTGACGGTGGTGTCAGGAAGGTCTTTCCACAGCAGGAGGCTGATGAAAACCAGGCAACTGGAGACTGAGAAATTGTGTTCTCTTGAGGGTGGAGATGGAGTGAGGGGGAGTTTGATTTTGTTTTAAGACACAGTTGGGGTAAAGCTCAACCTCATAAAGGAGGTAACTTGAGAGATGCCTGTAAGGGTTGAGTGGAAGGTCACCCCATGACACGTAGAGAGGGAGATTTCTGTGTGTAGTGGGTGACCGTGGGCACTGAGGCGACAGAACGGAGGCCAGGTCAGGGAGGGTAGGAGTAGGAGGCCTTGACTTGGACCTGGCCTCCGTATCTGCGTCTGCTGCTTCTGCACAGCATGGCTGAGCACGCTGCTTTCACCTGTAGGATGATGATAAGGCACAGCAGACAGCCTGCTGCTCGGTGGTAAGACAGACTGGAGGTGGCGGGGTTAAAGGATGCAGTAGGTGATAACGCAGGGTAGACAGACAGCCCGCTGCACGCTGTGCGCGTCTTTCTTTCCTTCAAATGCTTGTTGAGACTTCTTGACTCTGTTCTACTTAGTAGACCAGAGTCAGCCATGGAAGGTCATGGAGGAGGAAGTTTGATACCATGCCATCCCTATCGTGCTCAGCTGTTCGTGTGTTTTAAAGACGACCCTGAAATCTGGGGAAGAAGCTTTGGGGCATAGAGTTGGGGGCTTGGGTTGCATAGTTTAATGCCAACTTGACACAAGCTAAAGTCATCTGAGAGGAGGGAACCTCAATTAAGAAAATGTCTCCGTAAGATCAGACTGTAGGCAGGCCCGTAGGGGATTTTCCTAGTTAGTGCTTGATGGGGGAGGGCCCAGCCCACTGTGGGTGAGGCCATCCCTGGCCTGGTGGTCCTGGACTCTATAAGAATGCGGCTTGAGCAAGCCATGCTGAGCAAGCTAGTAAGCAGCACCCCTCCATGGCCTCCGCATCACAGTTCCTGACTCCTGGTTCCTGTCCTGACTTTCTTTGATGATAAACTGTGATGTGAAATTGTAAGACAAATAAACTCTTTCCTCCCCAAGTTGCTTTGGTCATGACGTTTTATCACACAGTAGCAACGCTAAGAAGACAGGCTGGAGACCTGACTCTGCTGGCCACCTAGGGGGTGCTGGAGCCCTGGTGGAGGTTTCGGTGAGAAAGGCTAGGTTAGGTGTATATACCTGGTAAGCCAGCTACTCCTAAAGGAGCTCACAGGGCTGGATATGCGCTGAGTGGGAACTCAGCTGTGACAAAGGAAGGTGAGCGTCATCAGTGGGCAGAAAGCTGGGCCAGAGCCTGTGGCCATAGGGCACGCTGGCGCGATTGGACTGTGGTGCTAGGGAACTCAGGCGGTCCTTTATTAAGCCCTCTAGCGTTGCTAGAGAAACATCTGTGCTGTTCCAGCTTTACTGATGGGGACAGAGGCACAGTGAGCCCAAGCCATTTGCCCATCTCACGCTAAGTGGGGTCATGGTTTATCTCCTGGCTCCTGGGGTTCAAGAGCACCCTACTGAGCTGAGGCGAGAATTGAGCTACATGGGATGGTATGAAGTTTGGAGTTGTTTCTTTTTTCCCCCTCCTTTTTGTTCGAGTCAAGGTCTCACTTTGTAACTTTTGCTGGTCTGGAACTTACTGTGTAGCCTAGCTCAGGCTGACCTCAAACTCCTGGCTGTTCTCTTGTGTCAGCCCTCCAGTGTTGTAATTACAAGAGGGAGCCACATGCCCAGCCAGGGTTTGGAGTTTTCAGCCATGAGTTTCTGCTGCCAGGTTTCTGTCACCCACAAGGCAGAGAACAATGGTGGAGCTGATTGTTGGTGGGACTGCTGCTTCTGGAAGTTGTGGGCTCTTCAGCATGGGAGGCCTGGTGGCTGCCTGTCTTGTCCTGGCTGTCGCAGGAGGCGGAGCCAGCACCTGTGTTGTTAGGGTGACAGGCTACATCTAACCTCATCCTTGCTAATCTCCAGACTTCCTTGTTTCTCCGTATGTGTTCGTGTGTGTGTATGTGTGTGTGTGTGTGTGTGTGTGTGTGTGTGTGTGTGTGTGTGTACACTCTGTCAAAGTCCTTGGGCCTGTGTTCTAGCCCCTTGATATGCACAGTGTATCTCAGAGAGCCACAGAGATGGTTGTTGCTGTGTCCTGCGTAACTGCAGGGACCTCAGTGGGATGGTGTCCTGCATGCTGGCCTCTGATCAGCAGACAATGTGGAGGAGTGGCCACCGAGGCAATTCTGCTTCCTTGTCCCTAGTCTGTCCTGGATTCTCTACCCTGCTGAGCAGGCAGGCTGTCTGCCTGTATCCAAGAAGCCAGCAGACCTCTGTCATATCTGGGTGAGAGGAACATCCTAGGACTGCGACTCACACCCTGCATGGCTCTCCATCCTCAGAGCTTGGTGTCCAGCCTTCAGGGACCCTGCACAGCCCAGGAGCCAGTCCTTAGAGGGCTAGGGGCTACATCCTCAGGTACACATGGCAAGGTCCCCAGCCCAAAGGAGCAGACCTGGAGTCCAGCCTGGTGACTCACGTGCCCTGGGGAGTTGCTTCTGCACTGATGCCAGCTGGTGTCTTCCAGGGTCGGATTAAAAGATAACTGTCGGAGGGCTGAAGCAAGCTTTAGTAAGGGAGCCCCAGGGCAGCTCTCTAGATTCCGGGCCTGTTCTGGTACCTGGGCTTCCCCTCCCCTCTGGCACCTTCCTTTGTCTCCTCCCATGATCCACCAGTCAGCCAGCCCATTTCCAGATGCTGCTGTCTTCCCTCCGTTTGTCACCAGCCCCTGCAGAGCTCTTTAACCCTGGTGTTCACTTCCAACAGGACTGGCTTCCTTTAACCTCCTCTTCCAGGTAAAGCAAAGGACCCGCCGTGCTTCCTTCTAGTGTGGTGCGGAATGGCAGTGTGGAAAGGAATCCATGTGTTGGGGGAGGGCAGGCTGCAGGGAAGTGCTGGGCCACCTCAACTAGGCCAGGCCAGGTCTGAGGGCCACGTGTTTGTCACACACAGTCTCTGTCCTCCGTCAGGGAGGCTCTCCTGTCGTGGGAAGGAAGGTGCTTGTCAGAGAAGCAGCTGTGTTTGCATGGCCCCATGTTCCTTCATCTCTAGTCAGGACTTTGCGGGGCTTGGGAGCTGGAACAGGGTTTCTGCCTGGTGTTCACCACTAATTATCAGGTACTCGGAGGCAAGGGGACAGAGTATTCTGGAAACCATGCTCTTTTTGGTATAGTTTCTATTTTGCAGTTAAGGTATAGTGCTACAGATTTTTCTTTATGCAGTGTTTTTCCATTTGGGTACATAAAGCATACTGACCCTCATGCAGTGTTATTGGCCTGGCTTTGAACCAACAGTTCAAATGACCTGCTGATCTGTGATGTGTGTTCTGCAGGTTTCCCCTCTCCATCTTCCGCCACTCTCCTTTCCTTTCTCGCTTTGTCTTGTTAAGTTTCCCTTGGACCTTGCCACGTTTCTGCCCAAGTTACCTCATGTAATTGGGGCTTCCTGTTGTTGTTGCTGTTGTTATTGAGATAGAGTGTCATCATGCAATCTGCTGTGTAGACCAGGCTGGCCTTGAACTCATGGAGACTCACCGGCCGGTGCCTCCTGAGTGCTGGGATTAAAGACATGTACTACTGTGCCCAGTTCTTAAACATTAAAAAAAAAAAGTCCTTTTATTTTTGAGGTGATTATAATATAATTACATCATTTCCCCTCCTCTTTTCTCTTTCCAAAACCTTCCAAATATTGCTCTTTGCTCTCTTTAAAATCCATGGCCTCTGTACTTCATTAATTGTTGCATGTACACACACACACACACACACACACACACACACACACACACACAGAGACAGATACATATTTCTAAAGTTAACCTGATCAGCCTGTGTAGTGCTACTTGTATGTATGTTTTCGGGGCTGACATACTTTTACTGGCTCTGTTCTCTGCCACATATTTATATCCCCAAGGTGTTGCAGAGCAGGCTGGCCTCAAACACATCATCCTCCTGCCTCCGGTCCCTCCAAGAACTAAGACTGCAAGTAGCATTTTGTTTGGAATACGTGCAGATTCGCCAGGAAGGTGAGAAGGATGGAGAAAAAGCACACGCGTGGCCTCGTGGAGCTCCCCAGGCTTCGCCCCTGCCCGGGCCCTTCCGGTCTCTCTCTCTGGCTACCTGCATCAGCTCCCCACCCCCACTCCATTAAGTCAGAGTTGTAGCCTCAAGACATTTAACCCTAAACCCTGGAAAATGTGTCACACTGAGGCATGCTTGAAAGAGGATACTGTCCCTGTTTGAGTGACACATCTCTGTAGTCACATCCAAGAAATTGAGCCCAGATGCAGCCACATCCTCTGGTCTGTTCCCCTTTTCTGTTTGGTGCCAGGGCCCTGTGCTCCTCTACTGAGCTGCGCACACCCCTAGTCTTACAGCCGTCTTTAACTCCTGATCCCCTATTTCCCATACATGCCTTTTATAGATTTTTGTCTTTTGAGTTGAGCTCAAATAAACATATTGACTTTGGTTGCTGTGCTATCATTACATTGAAAAAAAAAATTGGCCAGGTGTGGTGGTGGGCGCCTTTACTTCCAGGACTGGGAGGTAGAGACTGGTAGATCCCTGTGTTCAAAGCCAGCCTGGTGTACAGAGCAAGTTCCCGGACAGCCAGGGCTACACAGAGAAACCCTGTCTCAAAAAAGCAAACAAACACACAGAAAAACCCAAACCAAAATAACAAAAACAACAGCAAAACAAACAAACAAAAGCCAATGTTGACTGCCAGTGATTGACAGGTGTTTGCTCGAATATCTTGTTATGATACTGATTTTTGTTGTTGTTGTTATTGTTTTGGTTTTTCCAGACAGGGTTTCTCTGTGTAGCCTTGGCTGCCCTGGACTCCCTTTGTAGGCCAGGCTGGCCTTGAACTCACAGCGATCCGCCTGCCTCTGCCTCCCAAGTGCTGGGATTAAAGGCGTGCGCCACCACGCCCAGCTATGATACTGATCTTTATACATGATTGACATTCTCCCACCCCCACCCCCACCTCCTGACAGTCTTACAGTCCTCAAATTTTGCAAGGCTCAGAGAGTTTATTGTCACATCCTGGGCAGACTTCCCCAGTGTGCCTGCATGAGGTTGGCTTGTGTGATCTGAATCCCTTCCATTTATGAAATGTGTGTCTGGACAGTTTAAACCATCATACTGAGTTTTCAAGTACGCGGGCCTGAAATGTTCCGTTGCCTTGAGGACTGCAGGTCAGGCGACCTTAACAGAAAAGCCAGAAGCATCTTTCCGGAGTCTGAGAACTTTGCTCCACCTTTGGGGCAGGGTGGCTGGTCTTGGTGTCTGGTTAAGCTTGGTCCTTGACAGCACACAACCTGGGGAGGAGGAAGGACAGACAGGATGAGCAGAGAAGGGGCGGGAAGGGGGAAGCGGAGAGGAGGGAGGACATAAGCCTGCTTGGCCTGCTCTGTGGCCCTCCTGGGGAAGCCATGAGGAGAAGCCATCACAGGCCTGGATCAGGCTGGCTCACTGACCCCCTTCCCTGAACCCATGGTCAGTTCTCCAGAGGCCACCTTGAGGAGGACCCCCAAAGAGAAGTGGAGCCATTGTCTTTGAGTACGGAGCTAGGACAGTCGCCTTGCCCTCTGCGTGGGAAGGGGCCGAGAGTGGCTGTGAGCTTGAGGTGGATAAACACACACTGGAGGAGGGGCACAGTGAGATCTGTTCACAGAGAGAGAGAGAGAGAGAGAGAGAGAGAGAGAGAGAGCTGCCAGGCTAGCACGGAGGGCTCCTTGAAGAGGAAGCTGGACTCTGTGGCGGGTGGGTGCGGTGAGGGGTGAGAGAAGGAGTCGCCATGAGAGAGGGAGCAGTGAGGCCGCGCTTGCCTCTGCCTGTCGAGCTCAAAGCCTAAAGGAGACCTCCAGGAGCAGTGCGCAGTGACCGATGGGGCACAGAGCAGCGGCCCTGTGTATTTGAAAGAAAAGGTTACTTGGGATTCTGACTTCTTGTTTCTCAACAACAGCAACAATAAAGCATCCATATAGGGCAGTGCCAAAACAAACAAACAAACAAAAAAACCAAGCAAACAAAACCCAGAGGGAGCTGGTGCCTGGGGAAGATGGTGCTTTACCACGTGCCAGGCACCGTGCCGCGTGTTATCTTAGTGGCCTAGCATCCCTGCGCTGTAGGTGAGGAGACTAAAACACAGGCTGGTTAAGAATGGGCTGAGAAACAAGCCAGTTGGCTCATGAGCTGGGATTCTTGAGCAGGCAGTCGGGCTCCAGAGCTCACAGCAGTAGCAGCTCCGAGCCCCTGGCCACCCCTGCGCCCCTGCTGTGCGCACGCATGTCGGGGGGCCTGATTCCAAACAGGCGGTGGAGGCCACGGAGTACCAGGCATCCGCCATGGTGAGCCCAACAGTTCCACAGTTCCTCATGCTTCCTGTAAAGGCCTGGAGCTCCTGACTTGGTGCTTAGGAAGGAGGTTTTGACCACTAACTCCAGGGACAGAAAGGTGACCCTCATGTGTGAGGAGGGCCTGAGCTGACCACTGTTGTGCAGGAGCAGTGAGTCAGGAGTGGGTCCGCCTTTCCCCACATTGCACCCCTGTTACTCATATTCCCTCCGGAGAGAATTAGCAAACAGGGTGAGTCCCAGCCCTCAGGGTATGGTTGTCAGTGCTCCTTTGCACTGAGCTTCTGGTCCTTTTGTCTCCAAGCACAGGGCAGTCCAGTCATGCTTGTCTGTTGCATCCAAGAAACTGGCTGTGGGCATTGCCGCCCAGCCAGACATGGGTCGCCTGCACTGCCTCCTAAGGCCCAGGTTTCCAGTAAGAGTTAGCACGCAGGTGCCCGTAGCACTGCAGATATGCCTCTGAAGCCTAT